>NW_027397117.1:3817429-3870176 GCF_003265705.2 Callorhinus ursinus | reverse complement strand
AGAATATCAGTTTCTTAGTCACAGTTTCCTTTTTTTCTTAAGTAGGCTTCACACTCAACATGGGGCTTGAACTCATGACCCTGTTGCATCCTCTAGGGACTGAGCCAGCCAGATGCCCTCTTAGTCACAGTTTTATTTATTTATTTTTTTAAAGATTTTATTTATTTATTTGACAGAGACACAGCGAGAGAGGGAACACAAGCAGCGGGAATGGGAGAGGGAGAAGCAGGCTTCCCGCTGAGCAGGGAGCCCGATGCGGGGCTCGATCCCAGGACGCCGGGACCGAGACCTGAGCTGAAGGCAGACGCTTAACGACTGAGCCACCCAGGTGCCCCTTAGTCACAGTTTTAAATAGTAATGACGTATTAAAGGGTTTTGAATGCAGTTTATTTTTAGAACAGTGCAAATTTACCCATATTAGTCCTTTTTAAAAACAAATATTCGCTTTATCTTAGATAAAAATTGAACACATGTTCAATATATTTAAAGGCTCATTTTTAAATCTTTGTAACTTCCAATGGGAAAATAATTTCACTGTTTCAACCAAGTAATGCCATTGATTTCTAAAAGTGTAGACAGGACTTTGGAGTGAAAGCTCCAGTTTCACCAACAGACTTATTTTGCATAAAATAAAAGTCATTTCAAGTTGTGCCCTTCTCATGAAAGAATTTAATCTGAATTCTTAATGGTGCATTCTAGAGACTGATTTCCCCAAAAAAGAATTACATAACCCATAGGATGGACCATAAAATTTCTGAACATAGAAATGTACAAATAATTGACACAGAGTATGGTCAGTTTCTAAAAATAATTGTTAAAATTTTGAAATAATCTTGAACTTGCTGAAAAGTTGGGAGTATGGTACAAAGAACTTTTATTTTTTCTGAACCATTTGAGAGAAATTATCAACCTGTGGCCCCATTATTCCTGAATACTTAACAGTATATATTTCCTATCAGCAAAAATATTTTACATAACAGCAGTATTACAAAGTTAACCCAGGGATGCCTGGGTGGCTCAGTCGGTTAAGCATCTGCCTTCAGCTCAGGTCATGATCCCAGGGTCTTGGGATCGAGCCTCGCATCGGGCTCCCTGCTCAGTGGGGAGCCTGCTTCTCCCTCTCCCTCTTGCTGCTCCCCCTGCTTGTGCTCTCTCTTTCTCTCTCTCTCTGTCAAATAAATAAAATCTTTTTTAAAAAGTGAACTTTCCATAAAATATACCTTGATTTTAAAAATTTTGGGGGTGCCTAGGTGGCGCAGTTGGTTGAGTGGCTGGCTCTTGATTTTGACTTCAGTCATGATCTCAGGGTCCTGGGATCAAGCCCCATGGTGGGCTCCAAGGCAAGTCTACTTTGAGGATTCACTACTCCTCTCCCTCTGCCCCTCCCCCTGCTCACATGATTTCTCTAAAATAAATAAATAAATCTTTAAAAAAAAATTTTTAATGACATGAACAGGTATTTCAAAGAAATGAAATGTAATCCCAGTGAGGATTTAGTTTACAGCAGTTACAAAGAATTTTTTTTGAGAGATCGTGAGCAGGGGTGGGGCGGTGTGGTGAGAGGCAGAGAGAAAGGGAGAGAATCTTAAGCAGGTTCCACACTCAGTGTGGAGCCCGACCCAGGGCTCAATCCCACAACCCTGAGTTCACGACCTGAGCCAAAATCAAGAGTTGGACACTCAACCAAACGAGCTACCCAGGTGCCCAGCTAAAGAATTTTTTATAATAAAAACTTTACTCAAAAGGAGACAGTGAGTGATCATTTTGACCATTTTTCTTCTTGCTGAATAAAATCTGCAGACGTGAACAATGTTTGAGTTCAGGAATGGGTGCTCCACTTTGCTTTTTGGTCTGCTTCATTGAGAGACTTCTGAACTTGGAGGTTATCTTAAGGACATAGAAGGCCATGTCCTAGTAATTTTTTTCATTTTATAAACTACCCACATGTAAGTAGTTTATAATGACAGACTTCTCCTTGTTCTCAAATATGGGTGTGATAAGGAAAGTCAAAGTTTTATTTTAAGATAATTATTTAAAAGCTTCAAATTGGGGATGCCTGGGTGACTCAGTCTGTTGAGCATCCAAGTCTTGATCTCAGCTCAGGTCTTGATCTCAGGGTCATGGGTTCAGGCCCCGTGTTGGGCTCCACACTGGGCAGGGAGCCTACTTAAAAAAAATAATAATAAAATAAAAATAAAAAGTCCAAATTGAAGCGTGTGTATTTCCTTACTTGTTCATGGCCAGGTCATGCCTGGTATGAAGTTCCATTCTCCTTTCACATTCTATTTCATAGTAGGGAGACTGATTTATTAAAAAAAAAAAAATTTAAGTAGGCTCCATGCTGGGAGCCTCCCAACATGGTGCTTGAACTCACGACCCCGAGATCAAGACCTGAGCTGATATCAAGAGTCAGGTGCTTAACCAAACTGAGCCACCCAGGTGCCCCAGATTTATAAAAATTTTTAACCAAAGCAATTTGATCGCCCTCTCCCTCTGCCTGCCACTCCCCCTGCTTGTGCTCTCTCCCTCTCTGTCAAATAAATAAATCTTAAAAAAGAGAGAGAGAGAGAGAGACTATGTGAATATTTCTGAATAACCTTATATACAACCACCATAATTCACTCCCTTCGATCTATGTTTCGACTTCCTTCCATGTACCTATTCATGTTATCTGTTAATTTATCTTTTGCTTACAAATATAATTAATCCAGCTGCTTTGGGGCCATGACAGAGCTAGTAGTATTTCTTTAGAATGCTCTACTTCGAAAAATCCTCTTTATGGGGGCGCCTGGATGGCTCAGTTGGTTGGGCATCTGCCTTTGGGTTGTGATCCGGGGGTCCTCCTGTCGAGGCCTGCGTTGGGCTCCTTGGTCATTGGAGAGCCTGCTTCTCCCTCTCCCTCTGCTGCTTTCCCTGCTTGTGGTCTCTCTCTCTCTCTTTCTCTCAAATAAATAAATTTTTAAAAAAATCCTTTTTATGGTGTTAGAGAATTTTTTTCAGAGACATCTTGGGATGCTACCTTGATTTAGAGCTCGGAGGAATTTTGAGTGAGCTTTTATGCCAGAGAAATCTTAGCTGGGATCATCTCTTCCCACCTTGAGTGTACAAACCCACTTCTCTCTCTTTTGTGGCTGGGAGTCAGAATGTGGTGTCGGGCACTAACGTCCTTGGGAAGTGGTTAACATGCTTCTCCAGCAAAGTACCTGAATTTATTTTGCAAGGAGATGACGTCCAGGTTTAGTGGAAAACACCCTTCATGAAAATTAGCATTCCTAGCCAGAGATCTTGGGCAAACCACTTTACGTCTTTATTTTTATTATTATTATTTATTTGAGAGAGAGAGAGAGCAAGAGAGCATGCAGGAGCAGGATGGGGGGCAGAGGCAGAGGGAGAAGCAGACTCCCCGCTGAGCAGGGAGCCCGACGTGGGACTCGATCCCAGGACCCAGGGATCATGACCTGAGCCGAAGGCAGACGCTCAACCGACTGAGTCACCCAGGCGCCCCAAACCACTTTATGTCTTTAGTTAGTTTCTTCACCCGTAAAGGGAGGTTGGAACTAGGTCATTGGTGAGGACCCTCGCAGCTCTAAACGCATGCTTAGAGGATACTGTGGATTTCCACTGCTCACTTTCTTGTTACTTCTCTTGGACAGGGATCATGGCCCAAGTGGAAGTGTCTGCCCTGCCTGTGGAAACCGAGGAGTCCTCGGAGAGCAGGATGGTGGTGACGTTCCTCATGTCTGCTCTGGAGTCCATGGTGAGGCGGTCTGCGGTTCTATAAAATGTCCCCCAGTTGGACCACTGTCAAAGTAGCAGAGCTGGGGGCGCCTGGGTGGCTCAGTCGTTTAGCATCTGCCTTCGGCTCATGTCATGGTCCCAGGGTCCCAGGATCGAGTCCCACATCAGGCTCCCTGCTCAGCGGGGAGCCTGCTTCTCCCCTTCCCACTCCCCCTGCTTGTGTTCCCTCTCTCACTGTGTCTCTCTCTGTCAAGTGAATAAATAAAATCTTAAAAAAAAAAAAAAGAAAGAAAGAAATAGCAGAGCTGGGCCACATTTCACTCTGTCTATTTAACTGTAGCCTTCTTCACAGAGGTCCCGGGCTCATCAGGTCACCGTTAAAGGCATTTCTTATGCTATGGATGTAATTATATCAACATGAGCTTTCCAGATCTGAAAATTTAACGAGGGCGCCTCTGTTCCTTTGTTTGAGAATGCTTTTGCTCTGAATTCAGAGGTAAGCTGATAGTCCATTGTTAGCTCCAACATGTAAGATGGACCTTGTGGGTGAAAACCTGGTGAGAAATGTCCATAACCTCAAGGAATCCGATCACAAGATACTTATTGATTAGAAAGGGAAAACCAGCACCTTATAAAGTGGACAAGCCTGAGAGACGCCCCCTTCATCAGGCCCTCAGAGTGGACATCAGCAGTAATGGGACAGACTGGTGTCATGTGCCTCCCAACATGATGTGCCAGGAAGGGGCTTTGCCAATTCTGTGGCATTCCTGCCGAAAACGCATGACCGGAATCTAATGGGGGAACACCAGACAAAGCCAAATTAAGGGACGTTCTACAAAATGACTGGGCTGGACTATTTTTTTTCTTTTAAGATTTTTTTCTTTATTTCGAGAGAGAGAACAAGGGGGGGGTGAGTGGAGGGGAGGAGCAAAGGGAGAGGAAGAGGGACAGAGAATCTCAAGCAAACTCTGTGCTGAGCATGGAGCCTCACGTGGGGCTCGGTCTCATGCCCCTGAGATCATGACCTGAGCTGAAACCAAGTCGGATGCTTAACCTACTGAGTCACCCAGGTGCCCACAAGAGTGATATTTTCAAGGAGCATCAAGAAGTCCAGTGACACTGAAGCAGGGGGAGAAAAGAAGAGGTGGTCAGAGGTAAGGTTCAAGAGGCCCCAGGTGGCCAGATCATGTAGAGCTCTGGGCCTTTCTCCGCAGGGTGGTGGGAAGCGTTTGGACGGTTCTGAGTGAAGGAGTCATTCGGGGGCGTGGTGCTCGTGTGGCCAGTCGGTGAACGTGGAACAAGAGTGGGATGCTGGGACACCAGTTAGCGGGCTAAGGCCATGGTTCAGGCGGGAGATTTCGGTGGCATGGACGAGGCTGGGAATGATGGAGGTGGGAAGAAGTGATGCTTCTAGAAGGATCTGTAGAGTTGACAGGACTTAGCAATAGATTGGATGTGAGTTGTGAGGTTTTCTTGGGGGGAAGATTAAGAGTTTTGGTTTTGGTTTTTACGGTGGTAAGATAGAGATCATAAAATTTACCATTTTAACCACTTTAACCAGTTCAAGGGCATTAAATACATTCACTTGTCATGTAATTGTCACCACCATCCCTCTCCAGAGCTTTTTCATTTTCTTCAACTGAAACTCTGCACTCATTGAACAAAATTACTCCCCACCCGCCCCTCCCTCAACCCTCTGGGAACTAAGAAGTTGTTTTTTTGGTGGGGGGGCACCTGGATGGCACAGTCAGTTAAGCATCCAACTCTTGATTTCAGCTCAGGTCATGATCTCCAGGTCGTGAGATTGAGCCCCGTGTTGAGCTCCACACTCAGCGGGGAGTCTGCTTGGGATTCTTTCTCCATCTGCCTCTCTCTCTCTTGGTCTCTCATGAATAAATAAATGAAATCTTAAAAAAAACAACACAGAAGTTCTCTCTGGTCAGGAATATACCTACCAATGTAGCATATGCAGTTATAAATACACCACACATTCTTTTCAGTCTTTGGAAGGATTTACACAAAGTAAATTTAACGGATTTCTTGTCTGTAGGACATACACCTGTAGCACTATGATGAACAGGAAGTGTGTCTTATGTATGAATTTTCACCTGTTGTGCATCCCTACCATCAAAAATAAAAACATACTCAACCAGGTTGGAGGAAATATTAAGTTATCTGTCTATTCTCTCTATGGAAAATATTATAAAATTGTTGTCGTAGGAAGAGGCAGTCGAAGAGTCTGTAGCCAAAAATATAGGGGAAAAAGACCTGTTGGAAAGGCAGGTAAAGATACTGCCCCCAGTTCTGACAAGCAACAAGAATTCTCTGACAGCCACTGGGTGTCCTACAATTTGACTCAGTTCTGACTCAGTCTATGTCGAGAGAGCATAAGATCCTGCAGGTTAAGGGCTCCACCCTCCAAGGCCACCCCTCACTTCAGACACTAACATCAAGTCAAGGTTGTCACCTGTGCTCCAGACCTACGGCTATAGATCAGAGGTTTCCAAAGAGCGCCCCCTCCTGGGTGCGATTAATTTCCTAGAGCAGCTCACAGAACTCAGAGAAACAGTTTACTTACTGGATTATCGGTTTATTACAAAAGGATGTGACTCAAGAACAGCCAGATGGAAGAGATGCATAGGGCAAGGTATGGGGAAAGGGTGTGGAGGCTCCATGTCCTCTCCGGGTTAACCACTCTCCCTAAATCCCCATGTGCTCACCAGCCCGGAAGCTCCTGATGCTGTCCTTTTGGGGGTTTATGGAGGCTTTATTACATAGGCACGATTGATTAAATTATTGGCCACTAGGGATTGAACTCAACTTCCAGCCCTTCTCCCCTCCCCAGAGGCCAGGGGGCAGGGCCGAAAGTGCCACTCCTCCAGTCACATAGTTGGTTCCCCTGGCAACCAGCCCCATCAGGTGCCCTCATTAACCTTGACATTAACCTTAACAAAAAGATCCCTTTGTTGCTCTCTTAGGAAATTCCAAGGGTTTTAGGAGCTCTGGGCCAGGAACAGTGGATGAAAACCAAATATATTATTTATTGTTATAAACCACAGTATCATAAGTTAATAAAAATATTAACTTAATAAGTTAATAAAAATATGTTCTCTGGGTTTTATGATGTTTATGGTATTTGCTTGGTGGATTTGTTTCTTTGTCTTGGAGATTTTTCTCATTCTAAATGAATACTCATTTTTGTACCTAATTTTGTATTTTTCTTAAATTTAATGTCTATGCCCACCATGGGGCTCGAACTCCCAATCATGATATCAAGAGTCACATGCTCTACCGACTGAGCCAGCCAGGCGCCCCCGTGTTCTTTTCTTAAAACAGATCTCTCAGGCTCCACAAGATCTGGATCTGCCCTGGTATATAACACTGTATTCTTTGTTTCAATTTCAGTGCAAAGAGTTGGCCAAGTCCAAAGCAGAAGTGGCCTGCATTGCCATGTATGAGACAGACGTGTTTGTTGTTGGAACCGAGAAAGGACGTGCTTTTGTCAACGCCAGGACGGATTTACAGAAGGATTTTGCAAAATACTGTAGGCGTTAACAGTTTTATCCTTTGTATTCATAACTCTTAAAATATTTGCTGGGAAGACTTATGTAATGTTTTCTTTTAAGGTATCCTAAGCATTATCCTAAAAGTGGTTCTGATACATCTCTTTTGACTTGGCATCCCAGTGAGTAGCTGCCCAACACGGAGGAGTCCAAGAAACGGGGCCACGTGTATTTTGTCCTGTGTCCTCAGCAGCACCCTGGTTTTGTCAAAGAAATGTGAGGAACATAGAGTAAATTATCTTTGACTCCTTTTATAAACCCACATTTTAAAAAAACTCTGGGCGCCTGGGTGACTCAGTATCCGGCTCTTGGTTTCAGCTGGGGTCATGATCTCAGGGTCGTGAGATCAAGCCCCGTGTCGGGCTCTGCACTCAGCGTCAAGTCTGCTTGAGATTCTTTCTCTCTTTGCCCCTCCCCCCCACATGTGCCTTCTCTCTCTGGCTTTCTAAAATAAATAAATAAAATCTTTCTAAAAATTCTTAATTTAGGGGTGGCTGGGTGGCTCAGTCGTTAAGCATCTGCCTTCGGCTCAGGTCATGATCCCATGAGCCCTCATCGGGCTCCCTGCTCGGCAGGAAGCCTGCTTCTCCCTCTCCCACTCCCCCTGCTTGTGTTCCCTCTCTCGCTGTGTCTCTCTCTGTCAAATAAATAAATAAAATCTTTTTTAAAAAATTCTTAATTTACTTGTTCCCAAAGGAAAGGGAAAAACTCAGGGCTTGTTAGGTATTCCTCTGAGTTAATAACCATTTTCCCTTTTTCCACTCTGGGACCTTCAGAGCCTTCAATGTGTTATGAGTGGCAAGGATCACTAGTGAGCATATGGGGCCATATATGACGGAAACTAGTCTAGGGTGTTAAAGCCTACACCTTGTATAGTGATGATTTCTACCATGGTAGGTCATCTACCAAATACTGAGTTAGCACCTTAATATTTTCTGGAACCAAGAAAGGGAAAAAAAAAACACAAAGATTTATCAGAGGATATAATGTGAATGTGAGTGTGGAAGAAAGAGAGGATGGATATAGATGTAGATGTTTCCAAAGGTTGGTCAGAGGGCATACGGACATAAATGTGTATTTACGTATGTCAAGTTCATATATAAATGGGAAGGAGAGAGGGATTGATTGATTGAGATTGGTTTCCAAGACGAAAATTAGGGTTTCCATTCTCAGGAAGATAGTTTCAAATATGAAGCAATCTTTAAATAATACAGTGAGTGTATAATTGATGAACAGGAAGAGTATTCTCATTTCATTAATATCAGCTGCCAGTTGAATTTTTTTTAAGATTTATTTATTTATTTGAGATAGAGAATGAGCATGAGCCAGGGTTGGGGGGGGTGCAGAGGGAGAGAGAGAAGCAGACTCCCCGCTGACACAGGGCTCAGTCTCACGACCCTGAGATCATGACCTGAAATGAAACCAAGAGGCAGATGCTTAACCGACTGAGCCACCCAGACTCCCCACCAGTTGGATTTCTAATTGTTGACATTTCATGCCAGATTTTTTTCAAGTTTCACAGTTGCATGCTGATTTTTCAGATATAGGGCTATTCATACTTTCTAATTCTTCCAGTACCCATCTCAGTAAACTTCACGTTCAACTTCATTTTTAACTAGTTCATTTCATGTAAGTTGTCAAATTTGGTGGCAAAAAATGGTTTATAATATTTGCTTTGTAATTTTAATATCTGTGTTGATGCCTCTACTTTTGTTCCATGGTGAAGGTCTTCCCATACCATGTCTGTTACTTTCAGAACTATATAGCAAATAACATTTCTGTTATCATTTCCTTTGAGCTACTACTATTCCCTGTGTGTTGAATTATTTATGGTTCTTTATCAGTAGATTCATTTCAGAGGTGATCACTGTTATATTATCCTATCCATCATAAATACCCTGTTCTTTGTGTTTTTTTAATTTTTAAATTTTTATCTATCATCTATCTATCTATCTATCTATCTATCTATCTAATCTATTTTAGAGAGAGAGAGAGCATGCATTAGTGGGGGTAGGGAGGGGCAGAAGGAGAAAGAGAGAATCTTACACAGGCTCCACGCTAGGTGGAGCTGAACATGGAGCCCGAGGCGGAGCTCGATCTCACGACCCTGAGATCATGACCTGAGCTGGAATCAAGAGTTGGATGCTTAGCTAACTGAGCCACCCAGGCGCCCCCAATTTTTTTTTAAGATTTTATTTTTTAAGTTCTCTCTACACCTAACATGGGGCTTGAACTTACAACCCTGAGATCAAGAGTTGCATGCTCTACCGATTGAGCCAGCCAGGCGACCCATCTCTGTGGGTTTTCTTAATTAAAAGATCTTGTTTTGGGGCACCTGGGTGGCTCAGTCAGAAGAACATGCGACCATCTCAGGGTCGTGTGTTCAATCCCCATGTTGGGGGTAGAATTTACTAAAAAAAAAAAAAAATCGTGTTTTATGTTTGTTCATTCTTACCCCTTTTTCCTCTACAAATACCAGAAGCATAGACATTAAGGGAGTGCACAAGACAAGTGCTTGGATAATGAGTCTGTGCCTGTCACTCACTCACAGGCATTGCCGAAGGGGCGGAGGCCAAGCCCCCATGCCCAGCGAACAGGATGCAGATCGATTCAGGAGAAGCGGAAATACTCAGAACAGCGGTTGAGGACTATTTCTGCTTTTGTTACGGTAAAGTTCAGGTCGAGCATTAATTCTCTGAATAGTTCACTCAGGAGGAGGGCAGTGTTACAGATCACCTTATTGGTGTGACCCCTTAGATGCCTCTGATGCTTAAAACTCCACATTCTCTTTAAGGGAAGAGCCAGTTCTTCAGGACCAGAATAAGTCTTTTTTTTTTTTTTAAGATTTTATTTTATTTATTAGAGAGAGAGAGAAAGCACAAGCAGGGGGGTGGCAGGCAGAGGGAGAGGGAGAAGCACGCTCCCCACTGAGCAGGGAGCCCGATGCGGGGTTCGATCCCAGGACCCTGGGATCATGACCTGAGCCCAAGGCAGACACCTAACCCACTGAGCCACTCAGGCGCCCCAGGACTGGAGTAAGTCTTACAGAAGACAGCTTGATCTCTTGTGGTCACTGGAAAGCTCCGATTGACCAGACTTCAGTCTTCATTATTTGCTCCCGTTTTAGGGAGCCCCCAGTGGAGGTCCAATGCAATTACAGTTGACCCTTGAACAACGCAGGGGTTAGGGGCAATGACCGCCGGCACAGACAAAAATCCGTGCCTAACCTTTGACTCCCCCCCAAACTTAACTACTAATAGCCTACTGTTGACGGGAAGCATTACTGGTAACAGAAATAGTCGATTAATACGTATTTTGTATGTTATGTGTATTATACGATGTCTTCCTACAATAAAATAAGCTTGAGAAAAGAAAGTGTTATTTAGAACATCATAAGGAGAGACTCATGAGTGGCTTAGTCGGTTGGGTGACCCCACTCTTGATTTTGGCTCAAGTCATGATCTCAGGGTCATGAGATCGAGCCCTGTGTCGAGCTCTGTGCTCAGTGGGGATTCTGAGATTCCTCTCCCTCTGCCCCCTCCCTAGAATAAATAACTAAATAAAATCCTTAAAAAAAAAAAAAAAAAGAGGGGTACCTGGGTGGTTCAGTCGGTTAAGCAGCTGCCTTTGGCTCGGATCATGACCCCAGGGTCCTGGGATCAAGCCCCACGCTGGGCTCCCTGCTCAGCGGAGAGCCTGCTTCTCCTTCTCCCTCTGCCTGCCACTCTGCCTACTTGTGCTCTTTTTCTCTCTCTCTGACAAATAAACAAATAAAATCTTTAAAAAAAAAATCCTAAGGAAGAAAAACCACGTTTACAGTACTGTGCTGTATTTATTGAAAAAAATCCATATATAGGTGGACCTGTGCAGTTCCAACCCATGTTTTTCAAGGGTCAACTATGTTCATTGCTATTTTGGGCACCAACGTCACCGTCATTGGTCTCTCCACCTACTCATGTCTTTTCCAAGCATTTAAGATGGGGAATTTTTTTTTTAAGTCTATTTATTTATTTATTTTACGTAATCTCTACACACCCAATGTGGGGCTCTCACTCATGACTCAAGGTCAAGAGTTGCATGCTCTTCTGACCGAGCCATCCAGGTGCCCCAAGATGGGGATTTTTTTTAATACCTAACACAGTATTTTCAGGGGCGCCTGGGTGGCTCAGTCATTAAGCGTCTCCCTTCGGCTCAGGTCATGGTCCCAGGGTCCTGGGATCCAGCCCCACATCAGACTCCCCACTCTGTGGGAAGCCTGCTTCTCCCTCTCCCACTCCCCCCTGCTTGTGTTCCCTCTCTCACTGTCTCTCTCTCTGTCAAATAATTAAATAAAATCTTTAAAAAAATTAAAAAAAAAAGCTAGGTAACCAAGGAAAAAAAAGGCTAGGTAACCGAGAGGGGCACCTGGCTAGCTCAGTCAGAAGAGTGTGTGACTCTTGATCTCATGGTTGTGAGTTTGAGCCCCGCACTGGGGGTAGAGATTACTTAAAAATGAAATCTTAAAAAAAAAAAAAAAAAAAAAAAAGCGCTAGGAAACCAAATAGCTACACAGGTGTTGTATTTAGTTGCGATATAAGCACCTTTCTTAGCATCTCAGGGTCTTGTTTGTCGTTTTTACAGAGATCTTCACATATTTATGGGACCTCCAGGTCCCTGTGAGCATTTGGCTGTGGGTGACCCTCAACATAGGGGATCTTGGGGTCTCAGGCTACACTTCTCTGAGAGAAATGGGGCTCCTCCCCTGGGGGGCTGGTCAGCCAGCGCAGGAAGGCTGACACGGCCCCAAGATGGTGATGTGAGGCCACGTTGACTTCATAACTTCTCTGCAGACAAGTTGGCCTAACTCGAGCAGAGTGACATAAGGGACATAGGGACATAGGGACGGTTAAGCTTTGGGTGGGGGCTCCCATGCCTTGTCGACAGCAGCCTGAATAACCATGGGGTGCTCCCTGCAACCCTGAGTGCGCCACCTCCAACAGAATGGAGAAAAAAGACCTGTTATTCCCTCTTTCTTATGTGAAGATGTAAAGTAAAACGTTTTATACATTTTTCCTTGGGCCCTTTGGGAACTTTATTAACTTAGGTTGTAAGGAACAGGGTACTTTAGCTTTTATTTTAGCTTCAAAGCCAAGTGTCACCACCTGTATTTCTTTACTGCACAGAATGAAACAAACCGGTAGGGTTTATGTTCATTCCGTCTAAAGGCATCTGGACTCTTCCTCTAGGTAAAGCCTTGGGGACAACGGCAATGGTGCCTGTTCCATACGAGAAGATTCTGCGAGACCCTGGGGCTGTGGTCGTGCAGGGGCTTCCAGAAGGCATGGCCTTTCAACATCCTGAGAACTATGGTCTCGCCACCCTGAAATGGATCTTGGAGAACAAAGCAGGGATTTCATTCATCATAAACAGGTGGCAGGCTCTATCCCCCTCGTAACAGCTAGTTCTTTTGAGGATAAATGGGCAGCTTAATTTCAAGTTCGTTTGTTCATTAAGTCCTGTTACACTTAGAAGCTGGTTATTCAGAATTTTGATCTGTCTTGCTTGTGTGTTCATGTCGGGTAATAGTATCGGTTTTCTTGCAGACCTTTCCTAGGTCCAGCGAGTCAGCTAGGTAAGTGACAGCTTCTCATACTTGGTGACTGTCCTTGGCTGCTAAGCTAGTTCTGCTTTTCTTTTCTTTTCTTTTTTTTTTAATTTTTAAAAATTTTTCTTTTTTATTTCAATTTATTTTATTTTTTTAAAGATTTTATTTATTTGACAGAGAGAGACACAGCGAGAGAGGGAACACAGGCAGGGGGAGTGGGAGAAGGAGAAGCAGGCTTCCTGCTGAGCAGGGAGCCCGATGTGGGGCTCGATCCCAGGACCCTGGGATCATGACCTGAGCCGAAGGCAGATGCCTAACCCACTGAGCCACCCAGGTGCCCCCAGTTCTGCTTTTCTTAATTAAAATGCAAGTTTGGCACATTCTAAAACTTGTGTATTCCTTGCCTTCTCCCCATGAAGGAAGCAACCTCTGACACTCCAGGGTTGGGGGGTCGTGCTGTTGGCAGGGTGTGCAGCTCAGGGAAGGACCCCCCCCTGCCCCCCAACAAGAGCTGAGACAGGATTCTGCTCCCAGGTCTCAGCCCGGCAAGCTTCCACAGCCCACACATGGAGGGCAGTAGAGCCGACCTTGTCCTTGAGGGCAGGAACATGAGGATGCTGGGTCACTTCATGGTCTTTGAGCAGCAACCATGGGCTAGGCATTGTTGGATTCGGGAGTGGGTCTAGGAGGTATGACCATTCCTGTGCTTCTGAGACTTACAGTCTAAAAAGAACCAGACTGTCCAACAGAGAAGCAGCGATGACCCATGATCTTCTCAGGATGGCTGGTGGTCATCCCCAGAATCCTGGGAAGAGGTTAGAATTTTGTGATCAGAAGGGCTTTCATGGAGGACGAGGCTCTCAAGCTAAGCAGGGTCTCAACATGTTGGTTCTGCCAGGAAGCCCATCCCATGTGCTCAGGCAGAAAGCAACATGGGTGGTGGGTGTTGGAGGCCACGGTTCAGAACCCACGACCCTTCATAATCTTAACTTATGATGTTGAAGGGACCGAAAAATGAGAATTTTGTCAGAAGCATTTGGAGATCCACCTCTGCCCACTTCTTATTTCCTTATTCTGGAACATAGTTGGAAATGGCGGGCCATGGCTGTCCTCAAGACACTAGGTCTAAGAGTCCAAGACTACATAGGTTCAGAAACAAAAGGCCCTGGGGAGGTGTGGGGTAGAGTTCACAAGGCACATACAGGGTACACAGGGCAATGTGACGTTGTCCCGAGCCTGAACTACTCACAGAGCAAAACCCATTTCCAGAGCAATTGTAAGTTCCTAGAATTCCCTAGCTGCTGTTAAAGCAGGAACCTGAGGGTGTGGGGCGGCAGGTGACCAGGTGACCATTGTCCCAGATGGCTTGTATTTTTATTATAGCACAAGACTAGCAGCTCACTTACTCAGCACATAGGCTGTACCAGGCACGATCCTAAGCACTTTGTACGTATTAAATGATCCTCACCCAACCACCATTTTCAGACAAGGAAACTGAGGCCCAGGAAGGTTCAGTGACTTGTGTGGGGTCGCTCCAGCCCCAGTCTATTCCTCGGCCCCCATTCTGCCCACACACATGGCCCCAGGACCTGAGGGCCGCCCTGAGTTGGTCTCTGCCCAGTAGGATTTCGTAAGGCCTGGAGCTGGAGTTCTGTTCTCTCTACCTTTGCTTTCACCTTATGTGCCTTTGAATGTTGGCATTTTCAAGGTGCAGAAAGACGCTAGCGTGTGTCTTTTTACTCTTGCACAGGTGGGCCTGTGGTGGGCGCAGATGCTAAGAGGTCGGTGACATCGCCAAGCGAAAGGTAAGGGAAATAAAAAATAAAATCCACACATAACCCCGAAGTGTTAGTTTTTAGACCATGGGAAGTTTCCCTTGTTTTGTTAGATATTCTTTATTCGAAAGGATTTGGGGATTTTAAGACTATGTTCAGTTGACACCTTTAATTGTATAACAAACTACTAAGAACGTTAATATTAAATTAACTAGTTAGTTTTGTGTTCAGTCGCTAGTGGGAAAGGGGGTTAGGATGGCATGGATATTGGGGGATTCGAGTACAGCGTGTTCCGATGCCTGTGGTCACTTCTCACCCCACCCGGCTTGTCCTGACAAGGGTTCCCTTCTCTTTTCAGCTGTGGCCCCATCAGTGTGAAAACTGAGCCCATGGAAGATACGGGTATGTATACACCGATGCCTTCCGGAATCAAGTATTTAGCACGTTATCATTTGACTCCTTTCTTTTGTTTTACTTCTAAAAAATGAGACTTTCAGTAAAGTAGAAAGGGTGGGGCACTTTCTCAATGGGACAAAAAAAAAAAATCTACAAAAAGCCAACAGCTAACATCACACTTAGTGAGAAACTAGAACTTTTCAGGGGCACCTGGGTGGCTCAGTTGGCTAAGCGTCTCCCTTCGGCTCAGGTCATGGTCCCGGAGTTCCAGGACTGAGTCCCACATCGGGCTCCCTGCTCGGCGGGAAGCCTGCTTCTCCCTCTGCCACTCCCCCTGCTTGTGTTCCCTCTCTCGCTGTGTGTCTCTCTGTCAATTAAATAAATAAAATTTAAAAAAAAAAATAACAAAAAATAACAATTAGTCTTTCTCCCAGTTCCACGTGTTGGCTGGGCGGTCCCTCCACTCTGGGCTGGCCTCGCTCCTGGGTCTGAGGCCTCTGCCGGGAGAGCTGGGCCTCTCTCCTCACGGTCTCACACCCTCCGGGAGGCTAGCCCAAACTCATTCACATGGCCACTCAGTTCCAGAGCAGGAGCCCGGATGCACCAGCACTTTCCAGGCCTCGGCTTTTGCATCCTGTTGGCCCCTGGCCCATTGGCCAAAGCGAGCCACATGACCAGGCCCAGTTTTATTTTATTTTTTTTTTTAAAGATTTTTTTTTATTTATTTGACAGAGAGACACAGCAAGAGAGGTTAACACAAGCAGGGGGAGTGGGAGAGGGAGAAGCAGGCTTCCCGTGGAGCAGGGAGCCCGATGCGGGGCTCGATCCCAGGACCCTGGGATCGTGACCTGAGCTGAAGGCAGACGCCTAACGACTGAGCCACCCAGGCGCCCCAGGCCCAGTTTTAAAGGGTGGAGAAGTAGCCTCCACGTCTAGAAAAGGGGGAGAGACATTGCAGACAAGCCAGGCTTGCACTTTTGGGATGGGGGAGAAGCCTGGGGCTAGTTTTGCAGCCTACCACACTTTTCCCTGATGAAAGGCTTTTGGTTTCACTAAGGTGGTTCCCCCCAGGGTTTGCAATTTTGAAATCCACTCCATTGTAGTAGGTGAGTTGAGATTACATGTGCCACCGGGTGATGTACAGAAGTATTAAATCACTATGTGGTATACCTGAAACTAATATTACACTGTATGTTAACTAACTGGAATTTAAATAAAAACTAAAAAAAAAAATGTATATATATATATATATATGTATATATGCCAGTTTAGGTCCCATTACAGAATATTTACTGCGGTTTTGCATAAACACAGGGGTATATGCCCTGTCTTGAAAGGGAACATTTTTCTCAAGCTGGGAACTCGGCCTTCTTCCTTTCCTTCTCTCCCTCCCTCCTTCTTGCCCTTTTAGATTGAGTTTTATGTTGTTTTGTTGCTATGACTTATATTTTTACATGGGTTACCCGTTTGCTCAGAGAGCGTCAGCTCCATGTCATTTTGCTGACTCCCGGGTCCCCATGTTAATCAAGACAGAGCCTGGAGTTTCAACAGCTCACAGTTCTCTGTGGGTTGCTGTGGCCTAACACATGGTTTTATCATTTTCATTGCATCCAAAGGCACGGCGGTGAAAGAGGTGGCTGTGTCGGTCAAGAAGGAATCGGAAGATCCTAATTACTATCGATATAACATACAAGGTAATACCATTTTGTCCTCATTTTCTTCCCTAAGAGTTATTGGTGACGGAAAATTGTAATTAGCCCCTAGCCAAAAAACAGGCAGAGAGTAATACAAAAAGACCCATGTTCCTGGGATCTAGCGTAGAGCCATTTGATGTAAAGCATTTTTTTTAGGATTTTATTTATTTATTTGAGAGGGAGAGAGAGAACACGAGAGGAAGGAGAAGCAGACTCCCCTGAGTAGGGAGCCCGATGCGGGGCTTGATCCTGGGACTCCAGGATCATAACCTGAGCCGAAGGCAGACACTTAACTGACTGAGCCACCCAGGCACCCCTGATGTAAAGCATTTTACAGTCATGAAATAGATCCCGTGTAACTTAAACCCACATGCTTCAAGGCAAATGTGAGGGTAAAGGCAATCCAGGGTGTATGTTACTTGAGTTTGTCTGTTAGGTATTCTTATTTTGTGTGTCCAGTAATATTGGCCCGGGCAGCTCTGTCAGGGAAGCATCTGATTCTTGATCTCGGCTCAGGTCTTGATCTCGGGGTCGTGAGTTCGAGCCCTGCCCTGGGCTCCGCGCTGGGCGTGGAGCCTACTTTAAAAAAAAAAATAGACAAAACAACTTTTCTCTGATCCTCTCCCATCCGGTCTGTTCCCTAAGTTACTAGGAAAGTATCAGAAGTTAAAAGACATGAATATGAGAGTGAAGAAATTCAGGTGCCCGTTCTTAATAATATTTGCTTCATTGACATCATACAAGTTAAACGGGGAACAGAAGACACAGATTACCAGAGATGCACACTTTTCACACGGGGCACAGGTAGGTGGTCTGTGTAGTTGCCTGGCTAGGCTCTCTCCCCAGAGACCAGAATCCTGCTGGACCCCCCAGCGTGATGCCAGTTTGACGACAGGACGTTGTAGCATCATCAATGGGAACGGATCCTGTCTCACCTTTGACTCCTCTGTGAATGCAGGCAGACTGTGGGACCTTTCCCAATTAATTCCTCAAACATGACCAGGTTTGAAATGTTTCCTACAGAAATCTTACCTTTGAAATATTCCTGCAACATTACTGAGCTCTGTAACTTACAGTAAAAAAAAACTTTTTCAAAAACTAAAGACCAATGAGAGTGTTGGTTGTCATCGCTCTGTCCTGGGCCAGTCCCCCCCACCCGACCCCCCCACACACAGCTGGTCTGCTGCGGTCCCTTAGGATCCCTTTTCAATCCATCCTACCCCCTGTCCCCCAATCATTTATTCCTAGACAACGGGGTCTGTCACCTCCCTCCCCTGCTCACACACCGTGTGTGGCTCCTCATCACCGGTGTCTTCCATCGCAGTTTCTAGCCTCCCTTCCTATTCTGTCTGCCTCCCACCACGATCACCCTCCCTCAGTTCTTCGGACACCCTGCTCAGGGTGATTCCTGAAACATGCCCTGAATCCTCCTTCCACCGGCTTTTATATAAGCCGATCCCTCCGTGTGATTCTCTTCTGGCTCTGCAGGCTTCCAGCAAGTTCCACCCCTTTCTGGGCACAATCAGAATCTCAAGTAGAGCAGGGAGCCTTCAGCTCCCGAAGTGCACACAGTCTTTAGCGCTGCCTGCTTATGTGGTATTTATGCTTTTGCTGCAGACAGACGGCCCCAGCCAGGGGCGGGCTCCTGGGGGGAGGACACAGCGGGCTTCCCCCAGCTTGGAGCCCCAGGGCCCCAAGCCCAGGGCCGTGCACACAGCAGGCACTCACGTGTGCTTGCTGAACTGAGCGCATCCCTCACAAAGAATCCGTGTAACCTGTTTCTCAGTCACTCCCGTTTTGAGAAAAAGTTCGTATGATTACATCTTGACTCCCAAGAATATCCTTTTCAACTTAAATGACCTTGAGGTTTAGCAAAATGTATACAGTTGGGGGAATCTAGGTTACTTACCGAGTCTGCTCCCAAAGGCAGCCGTGAAATAAATAAATGACTAGATAGACATACCTACAGTCATTCTATTGCAGTTTTTCAGAAAGAAGCACATTATTTGAAGAACAACCCTTAGGCTAAGTATATAATTTATAATCTTTCTCCTGCTTGGCTTGGAAATGACAGGACTCAAGACATCTTCTTTGTACAAAAGCTCCTTAAGTGGGGCCCCTTGCTTCTTGATGCCCAAAGGGTAAAAACTGCCTGACATCATGGACTGTATTCCACGGTACTGAATGTTTTTGCAACCATTTAGATAAAATCCTCACATATTGAAGTACTGACGTAAGTAAGAGAGAAATGTTTAAATTCATAAAGGCAACAAGTGCCCCCTGCTCCGAATGTCAACTAGCCTTTGTGGAGCTCCCAGTGACCTCAGCTGTGGCTCCACCAGGGCCCAGGGGCTTGTGGAAGGTTTATATGAAAGTCTGACTCCCCATCCCACCCCAGCCCACCTGGACCTCGCCATCCACTTGCAACACAGACCTCTCGGAAGACCCCTGAGTCACATGCACACATCCATGTCTTCGCCAACATGGAGACCATGGATGTCCCATGAGGTCTTTTATATGTGCAGGGACCCCATCTCCGGGGCCCCTGGGAATGGAGAATGCACAGGACCAGCTTTGCTGAGATACACTGCGCCCAGGTTCCCTTGACATTGGCAGAGGTAAGAGTCTCAACGCCATTGCAGTTTTCTTCCCAGCTGACACTGCACGATCTGGGAGAGAAGCCTTCCAGGCAGAGGGGAAAGTGGATACAAAAGCCCAAGATCAAGGAACTGACACTGTCTTTCCCACATCCCCTCACTGACATGGACTCCTGTACTTCCCTGTTCTACACATAAATGCCCCTCTGATTATGTTGAGCCCAGATAATGCAGGATAATCTCCTTTTGTGAAGGTCAGCTGGCGAGCAAACTTAATTCCATCTACCACCTTAATTGCCTCTTGCCCCGTACCATACAAGACTCACAGGTTTTGGATATCCGTGGGAGGCCATCTGCCTACCACAAATTCAGAAAATTGAATGCCAGCATTAAGTAACCTAGATTAAACAGACAAGAATAAGAATAAGAACTGTTTTAACTCAACAACAAAAACACAAACTACCCGATTTAAAAATGGCTAAATGAGGGTGCCTGGCTGGCTCAGTTGGTGGAGCATGGGACTCTTGACCTCGGGGTCATGAGTTTAAGCCCCACATTGGGCGTAGAGCTTACTTTAAAAAAAAAAAAGAATTTTGGGGGAAAAAACAAGGCTTTTAAAAAGTCATAAAGTGTCCCCATTTTACAACCCCCAATGAAGCCATGCATCTTGGCAATAATCATCAGTGGCCAGTAAAGCCACTCATAAAACGTTGATGGGGACGTTATCACAGATGGATTCGGCTGACATTTCCTGAACTGACTGGTCCAAAGTTCACATCACAAAGGTTTGGAGGTGAGCAGACTTTGTGTGCCTCCTGACGGGATCGAGTAGGAGGTGCACCTTGGGGATGCTTGCCCCCACCCCCGGCAAAATCAAACCTAAGTCTGATCCAGCCTCTAGATCTACCCACCAGTTTTTTTTTTTTTAAGATTTTATTTATTTATTTGACAGACAGAGACATAGCAAGAGAGGGAACACAAGCAGGGGGAGTGGGAGAGGGAGAAGCAGGCTTCCCACTGAGCGGGGAGCCCGACGTGGGGCCCGATCCCAGGACCCTGGGATCATGACCTGAGCCGAAGGCAGACACTCAACAACTGAGCCACGCAGGCGCCCCTTGATCTACCCACCAGTTTGCAGGAAACACGGGGGATAGAGGAACTATATGAAGACACCACGAGGATGCAGGCAGGAAACTCCAGAAGGGAAGGAACACAACAAGGTGGATTTCTTCATCGAATGATGGCAAGTTAAAAAAAAAGAAATGGAGAGAAAATTGTTTTATAGTAAAAGATATATTTGAGACATTTCAGCCAAATGCAGCATGTGGGCTCTGTTGGGGTCTTGATTTGAACAAACCAGCTACAGAAAGACATTTATGGATTCCTGTGGAATGCCAAGTGCTGGGCAGGAGTGCTGAAATTGGAAAACAGCCATTTTGTAACCATTGTGATAAAAGACCGGGTCAAGCAGGAGTCACCAGTGGACACGGCATCTAGAGAGAAATCTAGAAAAGGAGTGGAATACTTAAACAACCTTAACATTTCTCCACCCACAAGCTGCTTGTTAGTTGCAAGAGGGAGGAAGAAATGGTAATTATCCAGTGGAGAAATCAAGCAACACCCTGACCCAGCGATCAAGGTTCACATCACCAGTGAGGGGCAGGTGGACACCGCCTTAGTCCGTTCAGGCTGCTAAAACAGAATACCATAGACTGGGGACAGGTTGGCCGGGGCGGGGAATGATAAACAACAGGAGTGTCTGTCTCACCACTCTGGAGGCCGTGAAGTCTAAGACCAAGGTGCTGGCAGTCTGGTGAGGAACCCCCTCCTGGTGCATAGATAAACATCTTCTTGCTGTGTCCTCACATGGTGGAAGGGGTGAGGGAGCTCTCTTGGGGGGGCCCCTTTCCAAGGGCACTAATTCCATTCCTGAGGGCTCCACCCTCGTTTCGTAAGCACCTCCCAGCGGCGCCATCACCAATACCAACACGTTGGGGGTTAAGATTCCAACTCATGAATTTCAGGATGACCCACACATATCTGCCTCTACACGTGGTACCCTGGGGAGGACACACCGTCATCTCAGCAGTAGTAGTCTGGCCAAGAATGCAAAACTTGAATCTTTGCACGAGGAAACATCAGACCAACTCAAAATAAGGTTAAATGAGAAGAAAGAGAAATGAGAACAAAATGAGAAGAAAGAGCAATGAGTCTGGCCCCAAACTGGATCCCGCACTGGAGGAGGGAAAGCTATTAAGCATTCAGAGGTGAAGGGCCACGGTCTATATAACTTTGCTCAGATGGGTCAGAGAAAGAGAAAAGGATGTCCTGTATATCTACATCGATCTGCCTACGTAGGAAAATGGGGGCAGGGGGGCAAAGATTGAACATGATCAAGGGAAACCGTAAACTGTCTCCCACATGTCATGTGAGTAGAGGGTATGTGGCTCCTCTCTGTACTTTTTACTTGTTGTGACTTTTCTGTAAATTTGAAACTATGTCCAAATATGACATTAAAAAAAAAAGATATTTACAAGACAATTGAAGAAATTTGCACAGTGACTAGATATGAGCTGATGACAGAGAAGAGTTGTTGGTTTGGGGGGAATCGTGATGTGGTGAAGGTGAAGGACGAGTCATTACGTCTTACTTGCACATGCGCAGTCTGTGCACCCCGACCCTGCCGGACCTGGGATTGACTTCAACAGCAGGTGTGGGGGCATGCAGAAAAAGAGGATATGGAGCTGGTGGCTGTTGGCCCTGGGGATGGACACATGGCATCATTCTACCGTCTCTGCTTTTGTAGGTTTGAAACTTCACCAAAGTGCAGATAAAACAACAAAGAAAAAGTGCAAAGAAGGTCTCATTTGTGTGAATTTTATTTCAAGGACTCAGAGTATTTCTCACGTACATTCCTGTGTGGGTCTTGAACTGTTGGCTTGGTTTTAAATGAATTCTTGTTTACATTTTCTATTTTGGCCTTTTTTTTTTTTTAATATATTGTTTGCTTCCCTTTCAGAAAACCAGCATCCTTGTGTAAGCAGCGAAGTAATAGAAATGGAATTACCAATGGAAGGTTAGAGAAGCCAGGCATTTTAGCCTCTTTTTGGTTTTGTTGTTCTAGTTTACAGTGTTTTGCAGAGAACATGGTCTTTTAAACACCCATGACACATGTCTGAAAATAAGGCAGCTTCCCGGCTTGCCACCTTAGAAAACCAGCCGATCTTAGCGCTAAAATGTGGTCTTACTGTCACTCTTACCTTTCTGATCTGTGAGTGATTCTCCTTAAAGCACCTGGATTAGAAGTTGTGTGGTAAGAAAACTTTACATCTGGGCCATTTGTTGCTTTATTCCATTTGTCTTCTTGCGGGTCATACCAAATTTCCTTTTCTTTTTTTTAATTTCTTTTTTTTTTTTTTCAATTTTAAGTAAACTCTACACCACACATGGGGCTCAAACTCACGACCCCACCATCAAGAGTTGCACACTCCACTGACAGCCAGCCAGGTGCACACCCCCCCGCCCCCGCCAAATTCTTTTGAACAGGGTTGAAAAGTATTTTAGGAAATTTTTTTTAAGAGTTTATTTATTTATTTGAGAGAGAGCAGGAGTGGGGGGAGCGGGGGCAGAGGAAGAGGGAAAAGCAGACTCCTTGCTGGGCAGGGAGCCCGAGGATGTGGGGCTGAATCCCAAGACCCCAGGATCATGACCTGAGCCGAAGGCAGACACTTAATCGACTGAGCCACGCAGGCAACCCTAGGAAATTCTTGAATCAGAAGTAAAATTTGATAGTACTTCCCTCCCCGTGTGTATAAATCTTGAGCATCGTGTATAAGGCCTGAACTCTTAAAATGGTTTATACATGTCCAAGGTAAAATGAATAAAGGAAATTTCCTCCCCAAACCTAGAGGCATGGGACATCTTTGTCAGTTTACAGGCAAGAAGACCTTGCTTTTAGGAGTCAGATGTCTATCTTGGTTCCAAAATGATTTGTATTTTTCTCTAAGTCAGAGGCATTCTCCAGGGAGCTAATGTGTGGTCATTTTTAATAGCTCCTGTGATTTGGGGGCATCTGGGGTTCTTTATCGTAGGGGACAGTTCCAATGGCTACCTGAACATTTGGTTCAATTCTCTGACCTAAAAGAGTTTTGATATATTTTACCAGAGAACATACTATGTTCTGGTGCAGGGTTAGAATCATTCATTCGCTCACAGAATTAATCTTCTTAAACTTAATTGCTTTAAACCAAGAGGACAAGCCCCTCTGTCATTATTCAACTTCCATTTACTTTTCTAAATTATACATTTTTTTTTACTGTGGTTTAAAAAACACACCACAGGACTACATCAAAAACTAATGATGTAATGTATGGTGATTAACATAATGATAAAAAATTATTTAAAAAATAAATAAATAAAATAAAATAAAAAACACACCACAGGGATGCCTGGGTGGCTCAGTCGGTTAAGCATCTGCCTTCGGCTCAGGTCGTGATCTCAGGGTCGTGGGATCAAGCCCCACATCCCGGTGTGACACATGCCCCTGGGGTTCATCCATGTCATAACGTGTGACAGGATTCTGCCATTTATTTTTCGTTGTTTTTTACTCAACCCCGTCTCTGACCTTCTCTGGATGTTGGGGAGGACAGGGATTTCAAATTCAGTTTAAATCTGTTCCTCCCGTGCATCATTTTCTTTCCCTTGGTTGAAGCCCGTTGAGACATGTTCTGTGGGGGCACCCGGCAGGCTCAGTCAGCCAACTCCGCGCACAACTCTGGATCTCAGGGTCGTGAGTTCAAGCCTCACACTGGACGCGGGGCCTACTTAAAATAAAAATAAAAATAAATAAAAATGAAAAAAAAAACATTGTTCTGTCATTCTTTTTAAAAGAATAGAACATATTTAGGAGGAGGAAGACATGAGAGTCCAGGTAGAGCTGGTGTGGAGTGACAGAAAGATGTCACTGGATGTTGGTCTTTGAAATACCTTGTTTCTGAAGAGGTTTTCTTTAAGTGTATTGATTTATTTTTTTAGTAATCTCTACACCCAATGCGGGGCTCGAACTCACAATCCCCTGAGATCAGGAGTCACGCGCTCCGCCGACTGAGCCAGCCAGGCGCCCCCAAGAGATTTCTATTATTACAATATAGCGGGAAGCCTATTTGTGATACAACCAAATTAGTTTGATTTTTTTTTTTTTGTAAACTTTTTATGTTGAAGCAATTAAAGATTGTCAAGAAGCTGCAAGAACAGTCAGAGAGGTCTGGTGTGTCTTCACCCATTTTCCCCCCAGACATTACATCTTACCTTCCAATAGTCCAATATCCAACAGCTAATTAGTTTAGAGTCTTTCTTCCTCTACGAACAATTGATGGAAGAATGCCATCAGGCTCAGAGGAGAGTGGTCTCCAAAGGTCTGGGCTGATGGAAGCTTTCTAAAATGAGCCAGAGTTAGGCGAGAATGTTCCAGCCAGGCTTATGACTGTGTGTCATAATTCTGGCAAACTAGAAAAATCAGTTGTGCCTCTAGTGTGATAGCAGACTGAACCCCAGGGGATTGCTGGCAGGGGAACCGCCCCCCAAAGCACCCGGCTTTCTTTTATCCAAGTGATTTCTGATGAGAGCAAGAAAATGCTTATAACCAGAGAAATTCCATTACCTCCAATAGAAGGACATTCCGTGTCCACTACTGTGGGTAACTGGGTACTGTTTCACAGTATCTGAGTTTCTTGCCTCCCCTTGTCCCTTATAAGGTTACCCTTTCTTACCCTATGATCCCTCTTAAAGTTAAAATTACCTTCACATTTAGGGACGCCTGGCTGGCTCAGTCAAAAGAGCATGAGGCCCTTGATCTCAGGGTCACGAGGTCGAGCCCCACGTTGGGTGTAGAGATTACTACAAAATAAAAAGTAAAAATAAATATTTAGGTCTTTCAATCCATTTTGAGTTTATCTCTGTGCATGGTGTAAGAAAACAGTCCAGTTTCACTCTCCTGCATGTGGCTGTCCAATTTTCCCAACACCATTTGTTGAAGAGACTGTCTTTTTTTTCCATTGGATATTCTTTCCTGCTTTGTCAAAGATGAGTTGACCGTAGAGTTGAGGGTCCATTTCTGGGCTCTCGATTCTGTTCATTGATCTATGTGTCTGTTTTTGTGCCAGTACCATACTGTCTTGATGATGACAGCTTTGTGGTAGAGCTTGAGGTCCGGAATTGTGATGACGCCAGCTTTGCTTTTCTTTTTCAACAATCCTCTGGAGGGGGGATTATGCTGAGCAAAATAAGTCAATCAGAGAAAGACAATTATCATATGGTTTCACTCATAGGAATATAAGAAACGGTGCAGGGGATCATAGGGGAAGGGAGGGAAAACTAAATGGGAAGAAATCAGAGAGGGAGACAAATCATGAGAGACTCTTAACTCTAGGAAATAAACTGGGGGTTGCTGGAGGGGAGGTGGGTGGGGTGATGGGGTAACTGGGTGATGGGCATTAAGGAGGGCATGTGATGTGAGGAGCACTGGGTGTTAATATCAACTGATGAGTCACTGACCTCTACCTCTGAAATGATGTACTATATGTCGGCTAACTGAATTAAAATTTTAAAAATAGAAGTAAATAAAAATTTAAAAAAAATAAAATTACTTTCACATTTATACTTTTACATTGTTGTTAAGTATGAAATGTGTTTTAAATGCCAGGCTAAGCTACTGTTTGGGTACAGGAGCAGTAAAAGGTTGGAACATGAGAATACATAATAATGAATGTCATTTTAGAAATTTTTTTTTCAAGATTCCATTCCGCGTGTCACTTCAGAAACGGGTGAGGACCCCGAAGCCGAGGTGAAAATTGAAGGTTGGTTGTCAAAAAACTCGTCAGAGTGAGGCTGTTGAGTGTGGCTTTCACTGCTTCTTAAAGGGTTATTGTGGGGAAAAGATTGAAACTGGCTTCGGGGTGTGTGTGTGTTTTAGGCCATGCAGAACAGCACTGGCCAGGGAGCAGACTGTGCTCCATGCCAAGTGAGGGAAGAAAGAAGGGGCTTGGACCAGGGCCTAGAAGCCATGAACTCAGTTTAACTGCAAGGATCTAAAGGAAGTCAAGTTCAAAGTGTGGTTTTAGCAAGATTTATTTTTTAAGAGCCACTATGTAAGATAATTTTCTTTAAAAGACTGACAGACTGACGTGTAATCTGTTTGGTGTTTGTTTGGATGTCTGTTTAAAAACCACATCCGATAGTTACAAACATATTCTAAGGATATTCTTTACAGTTGAAAGGTTTTTAAAACATTTTTGACTTTTCATAGAAATGAATGACACCATTGATCCTGGAACTTGTGGATTTTGAACCCATTTAGTTGAAAGAATGTGCCTATTTTCTTTCATTGTGATCCACTTGGTCATCTGCTAAGAAATATTTTCTTTTTTTTAAGATTTTATTTATTTATTTGAGAGAGAGAGAACACAAGCAGGGAGAAGGGGCAGAGGGAGAGGGAGCAGACTCCCCACTGAGCAGAGAGCCCAATTCGGGGCTCGATCCCAGGACCCCGTGATCATGACCTGAGCCAAAGGCAGACGTTTAGCCTGCTGAGCCACCCAGGTGCCCTTGCTAAGAAATATTTTCATCTCTGCTGCTGGAATATGAGCTGGTCCCTAGTGTCTCTCTAATATGAGAAGGAGAAGTTTTTATTTTCCATATTTATTAATGTTATGGATCTCAGAATTACTGTCATTAAGTATATGTTTTGTTTTTCAAGACTTCTTTGGCTACTTGGGGTCTTTTATTTGGATTCCATACAAATTTTAGGATTATTTGTTCTAGTTCTGTGAAAAATGTTGTTGATATTTTGATAGGGATTGCACTGAATGTGTAGAGTGCTCTGGGTAGTACGGACTTTTTAACAATATTTGTTCTTCCAACCCATAAGCATGGAACGTCTGTCCATTTTTGTGTCATCTTGAATCTCTTTCATCGGTGTTAGTTTTCAGAGTACAGGTCGTTCACTTCTTCGGTTAAGTTTATCCCTAGCTCTTTTATTGTTTTTGGTGCAACTGTAAATGGGATTGTTTTCTTAATTTCACTTCCGCTCCTTCATTATTAGTGTATGGGAACGCAACAGATTTCTATCGTTGATTTTGTATCCTGCGACTTCACTGAATTCATTTATCAGTTCTAGTAATTCTTCGGTGGAGTCTAGGGTTTTCTACATGTAGTCTCGTGTCGTCTGCAAATAGTGAGAGCTTTACTTCTTCCTTACCAATTTGGATGACTTTCATTTCTTTATGTTGTTTAATTGCTATGGGAGTCCTTTTATTTTTTTTTTAAAGATTTTATCTATGTGGGCACCTGGGTGGCTCAGTTGGTTAAGCGACTGCCTTCAGCTCAAGTCATGATCCTGGAGTCCCGGGATCGAGTCCCACATCGGGCTCTCTGCTCGGCAGGGAGTCTGCTTCTCCTTCTGACCCTCTTCCCTCTCGTGCTCTCTATCTCTCATTCTCTCTCTCTCAGATAAATAAATAAAATCTTTAAAAAATTTAAAAAAAAAGAAAAGATTTTATCTATGTATTTGAGAGAGCGAGAGCACGGGGGAGGGGCAGGGGCAGGGGTGGGGGGCAGGGGGCAGGGTCGAAAAGCAAACTCCCCACTGAGCAGGGAGCCCGACCTGGGGCTCGATCCCAGGACCCTGAGATCATAACCTGGGCCAAAGGCAGATGCTGAACTGGCTAAGTCACCCAGGCGCCCTGGGAGTGTTTTTATTTAGAGACTCTTTAAAAATTAACCATTTTGGAGTGAATGATTCAGTAGCTTTTGTACATTCTCAGTGTTGGGTAACCACCACCTCTATCTAGTTCGAAAACATTTTCATCTCCCCAAAAGAAGATCGCATACCCACTACCAGTCCCTCCTGTTCTTCCCTCCCCCAGCCCCCGGTACCCACCCGTCTACTCTCTGTCTGTATGGATTTGCCTTTTCTACATATTTCATACAGGTGGGATTGTACAATGTGTGCCCTTTGGGGCCTGGCTTCTTTCACTTAAAATCTCCAGGGGCATCTCAGGGTCGTAAAATCGAGCCCTGTGTCGGGCTCCGTGCTGAGCGTGGAACCTGCTTAGGATTCTCTCTTTCCCTCCCCCTCTCCCTCTGCCCCTCTCCCCCCCGCTCATGCGCACTCGTGTGCTCTCTCACTCAAAAAAAATTAAAAATAGGGCGCCTGGGTGGCTCAGTTGGTTAAGCGTCTGCCTTCGGCTCAGGTCACGATCCTGGAGTCCCGGGATTGAGCCCTGCATCAGGCTCCCTGCTCAGCGGGGAGTCGGCTTCTCCCTCTGCCCCTCACCCTGCTTGCACTCTTTCTCTCTTTGACAAATAAATAAATAGATAAAATCCTTTTAAAAGGGGGGGGTTAAAAAAAAAGAATATAACTTGTCAAACCACTATGTTGTACACCTGAAACTAATTCAACATTGAATGTCCACTCTATTTTAACGAGAAAAAGGAAGAAAAAGAAACAATATAAAGAATCCCATGTTAGAATCCAAGTCCAGTAGTGATTTGAATGCAGGTTGATGGAAATGTTCTCCAAGATGGCCTCTCCACTCTGCTCTTCTCTTGTGGGGCATCATGCATGTACAGGGACTACAAGCCCAATCACCTTTTTGTTCTGGAGAGCAGTTTTCCAAAGGATTCACTATAAAGTATTTGGTAGATAATGACCATGCCTCTAGCAACAGACTGTGACATTTGGAAGCCCATCTGTTGGTGTGTTCTTGTCCTTTATCTGACAACGGTTATTATGATGGCTTATGGAATATGGAACCAGATGAGCACTTTTATTTTTTAAAAGATTTATTTATTTATTTGATAGAGAGAAAGCATGCAGGGCGGAGGGGCAGAGGGAGAAGGAGAGACTCTTAAGCAGACTCTGCACTGAGCATGGAGCCCAACTTCCTACAGCCAATTGTTCTCTGAAGCTTTTTTTTTTTTTAAGATTTTATTTATTTATTTGACAGAGAGACACAGCAAGAGAGGGAACACAAGCAGGGGGAGTGGGAGAGGGAGAAGCAGGCTTCCCGCTTAACGACTGAGCCACCCAGGCGCCCCTGTTCTCTAAAGCTTTAAAAGTTGAGTCTGTGCCTCTGATCAGAGTGGCACATGGACATTTTTAGAGGAGAATTAACCTAATTTTCTTTAAGTTCTAAATTTCAGTTTCTGTTTTTAGGAAGCACAAATTCATCCAGTATTACAAATTCTGCGGCAGGTGTGGAAGATCTTAACATTGTTCAGGTGACAATTCCAGGTATGGAAGTCTATCTGGTGTTATCATAATTGACTATATACTTTTCTTTTTGTTATATTTTAACCATTATATAACATGGGTCATAAACCCTTGGAACTTTATTTTTTTTGCTTAGTTTACCCTTTCAACTAAGAAATGACAATTCAGGAATATAAAATACACTACAGATTGTCAGACACTGAATATCTTGCTTATCTCAGAGATCGTTAATCAGATATATTACTTATCACAGCCATGCCTTGGCATTACTAGAAAATACACCTCAGGGCAGACAACTCCAAGCACCAGCTCCCATTAAATAAGAATTGGCCGGGGCGCCTGGGTGGCTCAGTTGGTTACGCGACTGCCTTTGGCTGAGGTCATGATCCCGGAGCCCCGGGATCGAGTCCCGCATCAGGCTCCCTGCTCAGTGGGGAGTCTGCTTCTCCCTCTGACCCTCCCCCCTCTCATGTGTGCGCGCTCTCTCTCTCTCTCATTCTCTCTCTTTCAAATAAATAAATAAATCTTAAAAAAAAATAAGAATTGGCCACAGAGGTGGAATTTATCTGCTGCCCATCAAGCAGTCTTTTCTAAATATGTGTATATAAAATATCTGGAAAGATACAAAAGAATCTGATAACATAATTTCCCCAAGGAAGGAAACAGAGCTGAGAGAGGGATGTGAGAGAAATGTTTCACTGTGCGTTGTTCTAGGTCTTGTGAGTTTTGAAACATGTAATTGCTTTAGTTATTCAAAATTAAATACAATAAAAATGTTAAGTATTGAAAAATATTCCCTTCTAATCCTACTACCTCTTCTTCCTTTTACTTGTCATATTGCATTGACTGAGATTGCTATTATAATGTTGAAGAGTAGAGGTGAAAGTGGACATCCTGGTCCTACATAATGTTGAAAATGTTCCCTAAGGTAGTATGGAGTGTGTTTACATGGATTTATAATTTGGGGAATTCTCTGTCATCTCTAATGGCGTCCATTTGCACATTTCCAAAAAACTAAACTGGATGACAAGCCAGGTGAAGTGCTTTTTTCAGGTGCTGTCAGGCACTTCCTCCAACAGCTTTTTTGGAGGTAAATTTATCAATAACCCCAGTCTGCTTGATTGTCTAATTGTTTTTAGATAACGAGAAGGAAAGATTATCCAGCATTGAAAAGATAAAACAACTAAGGGAACAAGTCAATGACCTCTTTAGCCGAAAATTTGGTAAGTTTTTATATTGTTACGTATTCAAAATGTATATATTTGAGGTATTTCTTTTTAATGGAATACTTTATTGATCTTTCTGGGGGCACCTGGCTGGCTCAGTCAGAAGAATGTGCGACTCTTGATCTAGGGGTCGTGAGTTCGAGCCCCATGCTGGGTGTAGAGCTTACTAAAAAAATTTTTTTAATAAAATAATTATATATAAAAAAAGAAATTGATCTTTCTGGGGAAGGAGCTATGATCAAAATCAGCGTGTATTTTTCCTGAAGAGCTTTTACATGGACACACTAATCGCAATAATAATATCTAACTTTGATTTACCAAGTTCTTACCATGGCTGAGCATTGCTTTCAGCACTCACATGTAAATCATTATTTAATCTTCATAAAACCCTTTTTCAGGTAGATGCCAGCATCGTTTCTCCTTCCTGGAGAGAGAAATTGAATCTGTTTTACTGCCCGTTGCCAATGTCAAAGTCAGTAAGACTGTCCGTGAAGTAACAATGGCCAATGGCCCACGTTGTCACTGGACGGGAAGGATTTTAACATCTCGGCACTGGTCTGGGAAAAGCAGGTGACACACTTAAGCGGTCTTCTGTTGTTTGTCTCCTCGCAGGTGAAGCCATCGGGGTGGACTTCCCTGTGAAAGTTCCCTACAGGAAGATCACATTCAACCCTGGCTGTGTGGTTATCGACGGCATGCCCCCGGGCGTGGTCTTCAAAGCCCCTGGTTACCTAGAAATCAGCTCCATGAGAAGGATCTTGGACGCTGCAGAATTTATCAAATTCACAGTCATTAGGTAGGTGAGCGCTCCCTGCTTGGTCATGAGAATGAACCTGAAGGTCGCCACCTGATCGAGGTGGGGGAGGGGCGCGGTGGGTTTTGGGTTTTTTTGTTGTTTTTTTTTTTTTAACCAGGAGGTGGGCCGTGGGGCTCCAAAGCCCAGTGCCTCTCACACTCCTTGTCTCGTATCCCGTTTCTGGGAGCTGTGTGTCCCTGGACAAACGAACTTTGTTGCATTCATCGTGTCTCTTTCTCCTCAGACCGCTTCCAGGCCTGGAGCTTAGCAATGGTGAGTATCCTGGGTGGGTGGCAGGAAAGTCGTCCCAGCACCCACTGTGCGGGGCCACATGTCTTTGCAGGCCCTCCCCATAGGGGGCCTTGCTTCTCAAGCCTTGAGCCTTAGAGCAAAGCATGGTGCTCTTTAGATGCAGTTTATCTGTCCTGCTCATTATAAATTCTGGTGCTTCACCAGAATTCTCATGCGACAGTTTGAAGGAGCTTGCTGGCACACTGGAATTTGGGAGCCCTTTATGGCAGGGGTGGGGGGCTAGGAACATTTTACTGAACTAGCCCAGCTCAGTGGGTTAATAGCTCCTGCCTGGTAGCCCAGCTCCATCCCCCAGGACACCCCCCCAGCAGCCCCCGCCTGCCCCGATCTCCCCCCAGTTCAGAGCCTAAAGGGTGCCACCTGGCACAGAAGGGGCTCCCAGGACCCCCTCCGGTGCTGAGGTCAACGTCTGTTCTGACTGAGCAATGCCCTGTCCACTGCGCCTGTTCAGTATTCTGAACGTGGCCCCCGGAGTCATTGCAAGCAAGTCATCAGCATCCTGTGGGGTGAGTAAAGCAGATGTAGGGATGTTCTCGGGAGTCTGAGTCACTAGGGCGCCTCCTCAGTTCAAGTTGGAAAAACTAAAATATTCTTTGAAAATGCCCGATTGATTATTCTTCCTAAACTCATCTTGTTGCTGAACGGTTTTCTTTTTCTTTCTTTCTTTCTTTCTTTTTTTTTTTTTTTTTTGTAGCTTTATTGAGGCACGAGTTACATACCATAAAATTCCCTTGTGTGAGGTATACACCTGTCAGGGATTTTTAATAAATTTACAGAGTTCGGCAAACTGTCACCACAATCTAATATTAGGATGTTTCCATCACCCCCCAAAAGATCCCTCCTACCCATTTTTCTCTCATTTCCTGTTCCTGCCCCCAGCCCCAGACAACCACTGAATTGACTTACTTTCTTGTCTCTGCCCACATTTTTTTTAAAGATTTTATTTATTTATTTGACAGAAAGAGACACAGCAAGAGAGGGAACACAAGCAGGGGGAGTGGGAGAGGGGGAAGCAGGCTTCCCACGGAGCAGGGACCCCGATGCGGGGCTCGATCCCAGGACCCTGGGACCATGACCTGAGCAGAAAGAAGGCAGCCACTTAACGACTGAGCCACCCAGGCGGCCCCTCTGCCCACATTTTTTTCTTTAAATTTTTTATTGTTATGTTAATCACCATACATTACATCATTAGATTTTGATGTAGTGTTCCATGATTCATTGTTTGTGCATAACACCCAGTGCTCCACGCAGAACGTGCCCTCTTTAATACCCATCACCAGGCTAACCCATGCCACCATGCCCCTCCCCTCTAGAACCCTCAGTTTGTTTTTCAGAGTCCATCATCTCTCATGGTTCGTCTCCCCCTCCGATTTACTCCCCTTCATTCTTCCCCTCCTGCTATCTTCTTCTTCTTCTTTTTTTTCTTAACATATATTGCATTATTTGTTTCAGAAGTACATATCTGTGATTCAACAGTCTTGCACAATTCACAGCGCTCACCATAGCACATACCCTCCCCAATATCTATCACCCAGCCACCCCATCCCTCTGACCCCCCACCACTCCAGCAACCCTCAGTTTGTTTCCTGAGATTAAGAATTCCTCATATCAGTGAGGTCATATGATACATGTCTTTCTCTGATGGACTTATTTCACTCAGCATAACACCCTCCAGTTCCATCCACGTCGTTGCAAATGGCAAGATCTCATTCCTTTTGATGGCTGCATAATATTCCTTGCGTATACCTACCACTTCTTCTTTATCCATTCATCTGTCGATGGACATCTTGGCTCTTTCCACAGTTTGGCTATTGTGGACATTGCTGCTATAAACATCGGGGTGCACGTACCCCTTTGGATCCCAACATTTGTATCTTTGTGGTAAATACCCAGTAGTGCAATTGCGGGATCGTATGGTAGCTCTTTCAACTTTTTGAGGAACCTCCATACTGTTTTCCAGAGTGGCTGCACCAGCTTGCATCCCCACCAACAGTGTAGGAGGGTTCCCCTTTCTCCGCATCCCTGCCAACATCTGTCGTTTCCTGACTTGTTAATTCTAGCCATTCTGACGGGTGTGAGGTGGTATCTCATGGAGGTTTTGATTTGGATTTCCCTGAGGCCGAGCGATGTGGAGCACTTTTTCATGTGTCTGTTGGCCATTTGGATGTCTTCTTTGGAAAAATGTCTGTTCATGTCTTCTGCCCATTTCTTGATTGGATTATTTGTTCTTTGGGTGTTGAGTTTGATAAGTTCTTTATAGATTTTAAATACTAGCCCTTTATCTGATATGTCATTTGCAAATATTTTCTCCCATTCTGTAGGTTGTCTTTTGGTTTTGTGGACTGTTTTCTTTTGCTGTGCAAAAGCTTTTTATCTTGATGAAATCCCAATAGTTCATTTTTGCCCTGGCTTCCCTTGCCTTTGGCGATGTTTCTAGGAAGAAGTTGCTGTGGCTGAGGTCGAAGAGGTTGCTGCCTGTGTTCTCCTTTAGGATTTTAATGGACTCCTGTCTCACACTGAGGTCTTTCAACCATTTGAAGTCTATTTTTGTGTGTGGTGTAAGGAAATATTCCAGTTTCATTCTTCTGCATGTTGCTGTCCAATTTTCCCAACACCATTTGTTGAAGAGACTGTCTTTTTTCCATTGGACATACTTTCCTGCTTTGTCAAAGATGAGTTGACCATAGAGTTGAGGGTCCATCTCTGGGCTCTCTATTCTGTTCCATTGATCTATGTGTCTGTTTTTGTGCCAGTACCATACTGTCTTGATGATGACAGCTTGTAATAGAGCTGGAAGTCCGGAATTGTGATGCCGCCAGCTTTGCTTTTCTTTTTCAGTATTCCTCTGGCTATTCGGGGTCTCTTCTGGTTCCATACAAATTTTAGGATTATTTGTTCCATTTCTTTGAAAAAAGTGGATGGTACTTTGATGGGGATTGCATTGAATGTGTAGATTGCTCTAGGTAGCATTGACTTCTTCACAATGTTTGTTCTTCCAATCCATGAGCATGGAACGTTTTTCCATTTCTTTGCGTCTTCCTCAATTTCTTTCAACAAACAACTATAACTATAGTTATAGTTTTCTCAGTACAGATCCTTTGCCTCTTTGGTTAGATTTATTCCTAGATATCTTATGGTTTTGGGTGCAATTGTAAGTGGGATCAACTCCTTGATTTGTCTCTCTTCTGTCTTGTTGTTGGTGTATACCAACAACTGATTTCTGTGCATTGATTTTATATCCTGCCACTTTACTGAAATCCTGTATGAGTTCTAGCAGTTTTGGGGTGGAGTCTTTGGGTTTTTCACATAAAGTATCATATCATCTGCAAAGGGTGAGAGTTTGACTTCTTCTTTGCCGATTTGGATGCCTTTGATTTCTTTTTGTTGTCTGATTGCTGTGGCTAGGACTTCTAATACTATGTTGAATAGCAGTGGTGAGAGTGGACATCCCTGCCACATTCCTGACCTTAGGGGAAAGGCTCTCAGCTTTTCCCCATTGAGAATGATATTCGCTGTAGGTTTTTCATAGATGGCTTTTATGATATTGAGGTATGTACCCTCTATCCCTATACTCTGAAGAGTTTTGATCAAGAAAGGATGCTGTACTTTGTCAAATGCTTTTTCTGCATCTTTTGAGAGGATCATATGATTCCTGTTCTTTCTTTTGTTAATGTATTGTATCACGTTGATTGATTTGCAGATGTTGAACCAGCCTTGCAGCCCAGGGATAAATCCCACATGGTCATGGTGAATAATCCTTTCAATGTACTGTTGGATCCTATTGGCTAGTATTTTGGTGAGAATTTTTGCATCCATGTTCATCGAGGATATTGGTCTGTCATTCTCCTTTTTGATGGGGTCTTTGTCTGGTTTGGGGATCAAGGTAATGGTGGCCTCCTAAAATGAGTTTGGAAGTTTTCCTTCCATTTCTATTTTTTGGAACAGTTTCCAGAGAATAGGTATTAATTCTTTAAATGTTTGGTAGAATTCCCCTGGGAAGCCATCTGGCCCTGGGCTTTTGTTTCTTGGGAGATTTTTGATGACTGCTTCAATTTCCTTAGTGGTTATAGGTCTGTTCAGGTTCTCTATTTCTTCCTGGTTCAGTTTTGGTTGTTGATACATCTCTAGGAATGCACCCATTTCTTCCAGGTTATCTAATTTGCTGGCATAGAGTTGCTCATAATATGTTCTTATAATTGTTTGTATTTCTTTGGTGTTGATTGTGATCGCTCCTCTTTCATTCATGATTTTGTTGATTTGGGTCATTTCTCTTTTCTTTTTGATCAGTCTGGCCAGGGGTTTATCAATCTTGTTAATTCTTTCAAAGAACCAGCTCCTAGTTTCGTTGATCTGTTCTACTGTTCTTTTGGTTTCTAGTTCATTGATTTCTGCTCTCATCTTAATGATTTCTCTTCTCCTGCTGGGTTTAGGCTTTATTTGCTGTTTTTTTGTCCAGCTCCTTTAGGTGTAGGGTTAGGTTGTGTATTTGAGACCTTTCTTGTTTCTTGAGAAAGGCTTGTATTGCTATATAGTTTCCTCTCAGGACTGCCTTTGCTGTATCCCAAAGATTTTGAACAGTTGTGTTTTCATTTTCATTGGTTTCCATGAATTTTTTTTAATTCTTCTTTAATTTCTTGGTTGACCCATTCATTCTTTAGCAGGATGCTCTTTAGCCTCCATGTATTTGAGTTCTTTCCAACTTTTCTCTTGTGATTGAGTTGTAGTTTCAAAGCGTTGTGGTCTGAAAATATGCAGGGAATAATCCCAATCTTTTGGTACCAGTTGAGATCTGATTTGTGACCTAGGATGTGATCAATTCTGGAGAATGTTCCATGGGCACTAGAGAAGAATGTGTATTCTGTTGCTTTGGGATGGAATGTTCTGAATATGTCTCTAAAGTCCATTTGGTCCAGTGTGTCATTTAAAGTCTTTATTTCCTTGTTGATCTTTTGCTTAGATGATCTGTCCATTTCAGTCAGGGGGGTGTTAAAATCCCCCACTATTATTGTATTGTTGTCAATGTGTTTCTTTGCTTTTGTTATTAATTGCCTTATATAATTGGCTGCTCCCATGTTAGGGGCATAGGTATTTACAATTGTTAGATCTTCTTGTTGGATAGACCCTTTAAGTAGGATATAGTGTCCTTCCTCATCTCTTATTACAGTCTTTGTTTTAAAATCTAATTTGTCTGATATAAGGATTGCCACCCCAGCTTTCTTTTGGTGTCCATGAGCATGGTAAATGGTTTTCCACCCCCTCACTTTCAATCTGGGGGTGTCTTTGGGTCTAAAATGAGTCTCTTGCAGACAGCATATCGATGGGTCTTGTTTTTTCATCCAATCTGATAGCCTATGTCTTTTGATTGGGGCACTGAGCCCATTTACATTCAGGGTAACTATTGAAAGATATGAATTTAGTGTCATTGTATTGCCTGTAAGGTGACTGTTACTGTATATTGGCTGTGTTCCTTTCTGGTCTATGCTGCTTTTAGGCTCTCTCTTTACTTAGAGGACCCGCTTCAATATTTCTTGGAGGGCTGGTTTCGTGTTTGCAAATTCCTTTAGTTTTTGTTTGTCCTGGAAGCTTTTTATCTCTCCTTCTATTTTCAATGACAGCCTAGCTGGATATAGTATTCTTGGCTGCATATTTTTCTCGTCTAGTGCCCTGAAGATATCATGCCAGCCCTTTCTGGCCTGCCAGGTCTCTGTGGATAGGTCTCTTGCCAATCTAATGTTTCTACCATTATAGGTTATATATCTCTTCTCCCAAGCTGCTTTCAAGATTTTCTCTGTCTCTGAGACTCGTAAGTTTTACTATGAGATGTCGGGATGTTGACCTATTTTTATTGATTTTGAGAGGGGTTCTCTGTGCCACCTGGATTTTGATGCCTGTTTCCTTCCCCACATTAGGGAAGTTCTCTGCTATAATTTGCTCCAATATACCTTCTGCCCCTCTCTCTCTTTCTTCTTCTTCTGGGATCCCAATTATTCTAATGTTGTTTTGTCTTATGGTATCGCTTATCTCTCGAATTCTGCCCTCGTGATCCAGTAGTTGTTTATCTCTCTTTTTCTCAGCCTCTTTATTTTCCATCATTTGGTCTTCTATATCGCTGATTCTCTCTTCTGCCTCATTTATCCTAGCAGTTAGAGCCCCCATTTTTTATTGCACCTCATGAATAGCCTTTTTGATTTCGACTTGGTTAGATTTTAGTTCTTTTATTTCTCCAGAAAGGGTTTCTCTAATAACTTCCATGCTTTTTTCAAGCCAGCTAGTATCTTTAAAATCATGATTCTGAACTCTAGGTCCGACATCGTACTAATGTCCGTATTGAGTAGGTCCCTGGCTGACGGTACTACCTCGTGTTCTTTTTGCTGAGGTGATTTTTTTTGTCTTGTCATTTTGTCCAGAGGAGAATAGATGAATGAGAGAACAAACTGCTAACAGGTTAACAACGTCCCCAGAAAACATACTCTAAACAAACCAGAAAAGACCTGAAACCAGGGGAAAAGAAAGGGAAAGAAAGAAAAAAGAAAGAGGAAAAAAAAAGAAAAAGATAAAAACAAACAAAAAACAGAACAAAACAAAACAAAAAACAATATGATCAAATATGATCAGGCTGGTGCATAGATCAGTGCCACACACTAGATTTGGGGTGTATTTTGGTCTGTTAGAAGAAAGTGCCTCCTAAAATTTTAAAGAAAGAAAGACATATATGTACAAAATAAGGGTAAATACGATGAAGGGATGGAAGATGACTGTAAAGATGAAAATTATAAAAGATTTTATAAAAGGAATTGATAAGGTGCTTGAAAAAATAAAGAAGAGGATTAAAAGAAAAGAAAGAAAGAAAGAAAGAAAAAGGGGAGAGACTGTGATCAGGCAGGAGACTAGAACAAAGCCATACACTAGAGATTTAGGGTGTATTTTGATCTGTTAGAAGAAACTGTATCTCAAAATCTTAAAGAGAGAACAACTTATATATATGCCAAAAATAAGGGTAACTACTATGAAGGGATAGAATATGACTCTAAAAATGAAAAATAAAAATGTTTTTTTTTTAAAAAGGGATTGATAAGATGTTGGTTGAAAAGGGGAAAAAGAAAAATTCAAAAAAAAAAACAGTTAAAAAATTAACTTTGAAAGACTAAAGAATCATGGTAAAAAAAAGCCATGAATTCTATGTGCAGTATTCCCCCAGCGCTGGAGTTCTCCCATTCTCCTTGATCGGTAAACTTGGTCTTGGCTTGCTGGCTGTTCGTGCTGATCATCTGGGGGAGGGGCCTGTTGCCGTGGTTCCCAAATGTCTTTGCCGGAGGCGGAATTGCCCCGCCCTTGTCAGTCCGGGCTAAGCAAGCTGCTCGGGTTTGCTCTCGGGAGCTTTTGTTCCCTGCAAGCTCTCGGCACAGCTCTGGAGGACCAGGGTGAAAATGGTGGCCTCCCAATCTCCACCCGGAGGAGCTGAGAACTTGGGGACCCGCTCCTCAGTGCACCCCCAGAGAAAAGCAGTCACTCCCGTGTCCCTGGTCTCCGGCCGCACTCTGTGCTCACCCGGCCTGTGACCGAGCGTTTGTATCTCTGGCTCCCGACCCCGCATGGAGTCTCCAAACCCAGCAGATCCCTGTGGTGCGCTCCCGCGCCGCTCCTCCCCGGGGGAGGGAGGGGAGTCTCCCAGGCTCTGCTGCTTGTTGGGTCCCCGCTGGAGGAGCAGTGGCCCAAGTGGGCCACGGATCACAGTTTATGGCCACCCCGAGCTGAGAGCCCGCGCCTCGGCTCCGTCTCTGCAGCCGGCTTCCCCGCTCCGATCCCTGGGAGCTCTGGCGCACTCAGGCACCCCCCGGTCTTTCTGTGACCCCGAGGGTCCTGAGACCACACTGTCCCGCGAGGGTTCCACCCCCCGCTTAGCCACTGGAGCGACGTCCCTCAGCGGAGCCGACTTCTAAAAGGTCCGATTTTGTGCTCCGCGGTTCTATCACTTGCCAGAAGCGGCCGACGGAGGCCCCCTCCCCCGCCATCTATCCTCCCGAATATCGCCTCGGAATCACTTCTCCGCACGTCCTACCTTCCAGTAAGTGGTCGCTTCTCTGTTCAGAGAGTTGTTGCTACTCTCCTCTTCGATCTCCTATTGAGTTCGTAGGTGTTCAGAATGGTTTGATCCCTATTCAGCTGAATTCCTGAGACCAGATGAAATCCAGGTCTCCTACTCGTCCACCATCTTGCTCCGCCTCCTGCCCACATTTTCTTAAAGTGAATGTTTAGACCTGTCTTCCCTCCAAGTAGAGCTCTTATCTGCTTCGTGGTCAGATTTCTTTAAATTTAAAACAAGTGAGTTTTGTGCAGTTCTGTGGCTATGACCAAGGCCCTTGCGCCTCACAGCAGGTAAATCACACGCCTTTTGTGGTCATCCCCCTTCCCTGTTACTTCAAAGTTCTCTTGAGACACAAATGAAAAAATATACATTAAAATGCAAACATACTGCCAGATCATTCTTGCTTAAAGCAGATGGGGCAAACATAGGTACTTGCTGAATCACAAAAGATGCCTTTCATTGGGCTAGTGTACCTTTAGAAATGGAAAAGAGTGGCCAACATTGAAAAGCCAGGGACATTTTCAAGAAAAAGAAAGAAAAGCCAGGGACGTTTTCAGTGGGTAGAGCAAGTGACTCTTGATCTCAGGGTTCTGAGTTCGAGCCCCACGTGTGGCGTAGAGTTTACCTTAAAAAAAAAAAGTCAATTTCTAAGTTTTCTTGGAATCTGAAGATCTGGCCCCAGATCCCACATTCCCTCCAGCAGCCTGTTGCTGGAGCTGAGAGTCAGCCATCTCTCTCTGCAGGGGTGGGTTAACCATACCCCCCCAACCCAGCCGCTTTACCCCTGACGTTTATCATCACGTTTTTGCTGTCGTTTTTCATATAGTAAAGAGAAAAAGTGAAATATTTCTTGTCTCCATGTCTCTATCAAAAGTGGGAAAAAGAAAGATAGACCAGGAGGGCCGTGTCTTTCAAGAGAAGTGGGAGAGAGCGTATTTCTTCGTGGAAGTGCAGAATATTCCTACGTGTTTAATATGCAAACAAAGCATGTCTGTGTCCAAAGAGTACAACCTCCGGCGTCATTATCAAACGAACCACAGCAAGCACTACGACCAGTATACCGAGAAGATGCGGGACGAAAAGCTCCACGAGCTGAAGAAAGGACTCAGGAAGTACCTCCTGGGGTCATCCGAGATCGTGGGCCCCGAGCAGAAACAGGCGTTTGCAAATGTGAGCCCAAATGAAACTGCGGCCGTGCAACCCATAGAAGACATGGCTGGGAACTTATGGGAGAAGTTACGCGAAAAAATCAAGTCGTTCGTGGCATACTCTATCGCAATCGATGAGATCACGGATATCAATAATACCACCCAGCTGGCCATATTCATCCGAGGCGTTGACGAGAATTTCGATGTGTCGGAAGAGCTCTTGGATACGGTGCCCATGACAGGTACAAAATCTGGCAACGAGATATTTCTGCGTGTCGAGAAGAGTCTGAAGAAGTTTAATATTGACTGGTCAAAACTGGTCAGCGTGGCCTCTACGGGCACCCCCGCCATGGTCGATGTGAACGACGGGCTGGTGACGAAACTTAAGTCCAAGGTGGCCATGATTTGCAAGGACTCGGATCTGAAGTCGGTTTGTTGCATCATTCACCCGGAATCGCTTTGTGCGCAAAAGTTGAAGATGGACCACGTCATGAGTGTGGTGGTTAACTCCGTGAACTGGATATGCTCCCGTGGGCTGAACCACAGTGAGTTCACGACCTTGCTGTATGAACTGGACAGCCAATATGGCAGCCTGCTCTACTACACCGAGATTAAGTGGCTCAGTCGCGGGCTGGTGCTCAAGAGATTTTTTGAATCGTTGGAAGAAATTGATTCCTTCATGTCGTCCAGAGGGAAGCCCCTGCCTCAGCTGAGCTCTCAAGATTGGATCAGAGACTTGGCCTTCTTGGTCGATATGACAATGCATCTGAACACTTTGAACATCTCGCTCCAAGGGCACTCACAGGTCGTCACGCAGATGTACGACCTGATCCGGGCGTTCCTAGCCAAACTGTGCCTTTGGGAAACTCACTTGGCGAGGAATAACCTGGCCCACTTCCCCACGCTGAAGTCGGTTTCCAGAAATGAAAGCGACGGCCTGAACTACATTCCCAAAATCGTGGAACTGAAGACCGAGTTCCAGAAGAGGTTGTCCGATTTCAAACTCTATGAAAGTGACCTGACCCTGTTCAGCTCCCCTTTCTCGGTGAAGATCGAGAACGTGCACGAGGCGCTCCAGATGGAGGTCATTGACCTGCAGTGCAACACGGTGCTAAAGACTAAATACGACAAGGTCGGGGTCCCCGAGTTCTACAAATATCTGTGGAGTAGCTACCCGAAGTACAGAATCCACTGCGCAAAGATTCTCTCCATGTTCGGGAGCACCTACATTTGCGAACAGCTGTTTTCCATTATGAAACTGAGCAAAACGAAATACTGCTCGCAGTTAAAGGACTCGCAGTGGGATTCCATGCTCCACATCGCAACATGACTTACAACACAGGGCGGTGCAAGAGGAGAATCCTCTGGGCCCCAGGGATTGCAAGATGAGAAGACGAGTTATAAACTTTCTGTTTTTCAGTTTTTTCCACTTTGACTCGGAAATGTAACTTGCAGTATCCTACCCGTTTGTATGACATTTTATGCCTCACCATAGTCCAGTAAAGATCAAGACCGTTTTATTGTATTTCTGGTGGTTGCTTCTCCTTATGGCTGGCGGGTTTCACTCACCCCTGAGGCCAGCACGCTGAAGTTTTAAATCAGCCAACAGAGAAACAGAGAGAGCGAGGTGTGTGTTCGTGGAGGAGGGTAAATGCACACACATCTGTCTGCCCACTTTCTGCGTGGTGTCCCCTGTGATCTAACATGTTTGCAAGGCCGGGGACAGTCCCTTGGAGACACATTCACCAACCATAGTACCCCTGTGTGATCTGTCTCTGCCTCCCGGCCAACCCACGAAAGTAGAAGTTGAAAAGGGAGAACTCCAGATAACAAATAACATGAGCTTTCAAAGGCCAAGGCAGCTGAGGTTTGGAGGTTGTTTCGGTTTTTTTTTTTTTTGGTAAACTTTTTTTTTGAGGGGCGCCTGGCTGGCTCAGTCAGTAGAGCATCTGACTCTTGATCTCTGGGTGGTGAGTTTGAGCTCCATGTTGGGTGCGGTGATGACTTAAGAAATAAATAAACTGTATTTTGAAATAATTTCAAATTTACAGAGAAGTTGCGGAAATGAGAAAGGTATGAAGAACACTTACATGTCCTCTTGGCAAATTCTCATTGAAATTTTACCCCTATGCTCTATCCCTTGTTTGCTTGGCCTTCTTCTCTCTCTCGTGTGTGCACGCGTGTTTGTGTGTGTGTGTGTGTGTGTGTGTGTGTGTACCACGTTGCCTGTGGGCCTGTATACCTGAATGTCTGAGTATAATGTGTGTATAAATGCATGCGCCTAATTTTTTTTTTTCTGAACCATTTGAGGGGGTTACATACATCCTTTCCCCCTGACTATGTTAGGGAATATTTTCCAAGAATAAGGATATTCTCTAACCATGACTTACTTAGTGACCAGCTCCAGTAAATCGAACACTGATGTAATACTTTGATCTCGTTTAGCATAAATGACACTGTGCATGGTGTCCCTTGTGTTCTAACATGTTTGCAAGCTGGGGACAGTCCCTCGGAGACTGTCCTGATGTCCTTCCCTTTATAGCACTTAACTCCCGGAGAGCTGGCATTTGAAAGCGCGAGCGCACGCACACACACACGCGCACACACACACACACACACACACAGTGTTCTTAATCTGTATTAGCCACTGGAATTAATGACCCCAAATTGTGAATACTTTCCAGGTTGGAGGAATTAATCTGACTAGGGAACAAAAAGGCTAAAGATCCCGACCTGGTGATGACCCATTCAGGCAGCAATGGACAAAACACTTTGATAAAAATGAAGGCAGGCTGCAGGAGAAAGAGACCAACCTCCAGGCGGTTTCCTGCGCCAGGCACCTGCCCCCAGCTGAAGCCCCAAGGCATGTCCTCAGACACAGGGAAAATGACCCCACCCTGGCTGTTCCTGTCCTTGGGGGGTGGACTGCAGGTACAGCTGGGTCTGGCTAGCTCAGAGGCTCACTCCCTGCGGGGAGGAATGGGCTGGTTTACCACGGGGTCAGGGGAGACCCACCCCTGGTGCACCTGAGCAGATGCCGACACTGAGTATCAGAGGTCGCCGTGTGGACTCTGCAGGGAAAGGTCAGCCCCCTCATGTGATAGACGGAGGGCTAGGGCTCAGAGTGATTAAGTGAGCTGCCAAGGTAACAGCGGAGACGGGGTCAGGATTCAAACTAGGTCTGTGTGACTCCTAAGTCCGTGTTATTCCATGACAGGAGGCTGTCATGTGTGGCTTTCTGGTGGTTAGCCCATCGGATGATGCTGAGGGGACAGCAGGGTCCAGCCTGGGCTGCCTTCTGTGACCCGACTATTCATGGGCTGTTCTGCTTTGAACCAACTCCTACGGCTTCCTTCTTTATCGGGCAAGTGTGTTGGGACCGTGGTGGCCCGGCACCGTCACTCAGATGACAGAGCCAAGCCTGGGAGAACTACTGAGCAAGCAGGTGGTTTTCTGGGGTCGTCGACTGATGGGGTGTCTGCAAATGAGAGCGCTTAGGAGCAGGGTGGTGGGGCCCAGGCCAGGAGCCAAGGGCTGTATTTGGTGGTCCCCATCAGTTTCTAGGAGCAAAGAGTACACAGCATTTTCCCCAAGGCCCTGTCTTCCTATCCCAGGGTGGACAGAGGACACTGGTCACTCCTCCAACACAGGCCTGGGGTGGGGGTGGGGGGTTGGAGCTCTGGAAGCCAGGCCCCTGTCACCTCCCTCCTCGGGGCGCCCATTGGCCATAGCACCTGCCACTTGGACTGAGCCACAGAGCAGGAACTCTGCGGGGTCAGGAGAATGTAATGGATCTAGTAGGGCTTTGGAACCAAAAAGAAAAAGCTCTGTCACCCACTTGACATATTACCCTAAAAACTTGCTTACATTTTCTGAAGCTTGGTTTCCTCCACCATAGACCTACCTGCCAGGGTTGTTCTCAAACCAGAAAAAGGTAAAGAAAGAGCCCAGCATTGTGCCTAGCCTCAAGAAAATCGTCTGCACACACACTGCAGCCATAACTCAGACGCAGGCCCCTCCAGGCATGCCTGCCCGGTGCTCTCTATTGGCTCCCCTGAGGGGACAGCAGAGGCCCCCGGGGCAGGCCCCCGGCCCTCAGGCCCACGCACCATCCGCACCATCCGGGCCTCCTCCTCAGCAGGAAACAGTGGGGCCAGCGCAGGGCCACCTCCAGGGGACCAGAAATGCAGAAAAATGTGAGGAAAACGTTGGATCGGGACCTTAGCTTGGAAAAAATGAAACTAAAAATTATGAAAATCAGTATTTTATCTCACACAGTTTGTTTTTTTAATTATACTTGCAACTGAACAAGCAAAGGGGTTGGGATGGTCGGTGATTAATTCTCCCACAGCTTTGCATGATAGCGTTTGAGGGGCTGGATTTTTCCAGCAAACTGAGTGTGCAAAAAGCAAACAAAGGGCCCAGTGGTGTTCTCAAGGCCTCTTTCAATCGTTGCGCTGGTCAAATTATTCTCTTGAGAAGCATCAGTCCCCTTATCTCGAAGGAACCAGCCTTGGCCGCTTGTGCCACCTCCCACATAGGTGGGGTAGCTGCCACCCACCGCCTTCCTGATACGGTGCCGCTTTAGCAAGATTTGCAGCTCCAGGTTGCACCCTGGTTGGTGTCTTTGCATTTTGCAAAAGATCCACCGGCAACAAAGACTTTGAGCCATGGTCTGGCAGTAGGGCTGGTGGGGGCGGTGAGGGTCTGTTCATGAATGAGTAATTGCTTTCTGCTACAACCTCGTAACTGGGCAGCGAATAATCAGAGGTGCTCCCTCCCTATACCTAGATGACAATTTTTCTTTGTCACCGAACTAGGGTGCACACGCCGCGCGCTGTGGCACCCTTCTTCAGAACTCATCTTCAGTGGGACCAAAGTTTTAGCAGGCAGCTTCTGTCCAAACAGCCAGCGCGGGGGGGGGGAGGGGGGTTGGTGCGGGGGATTCCTATTGCATTTGGTCCCGTGCAAACTTAGTCTCGGCCAAGGCCAGGGCAGTGTGCAACCGGACCTTGGTTCTTGCAACTTCCCCCAACCTCCTGCCCCAGCAGAACTCACAGCCCTCAGTCCTAATTCTATAAACACCCCCAAGGGCGAGCCCAGCCCAGCCCAGCCCGCCCGGCTGCTCTGCAGGACCTCTGTCCACTCCAAGCAACATTTATTGAGAGCGCTGAATAGTTAGCCGGGGAGGCCGGGACTGCCGGAGGCATCCAGACTTCTGGATCTATACACGTGTATACAAGGATGGGGCGGGACAGGGCGGAGAGGCCAGGACGCCATCTAGGGGAGGCGGCCCGGCCTCAGACGGCGGACGCCAGCTTCCGTTTGGTGCTCTCGCTGCAGCGGTGCAGGATGAGGTCCGCGCTGGGCCGCGGGGGCACCGCGGGCTGTGGCTTTGCGCTCTCGGTCTGAGGCTGCTCCCCTACCGCGGAAAGCGAGGCCGGGTGAGAGGCCCCGCCCCACCCCTCAGGCCCCACCCCCTCACCACCCAGGCCCCGCCCCGGAAAGCCCCGCCTCCAGACCGCTAAGGACACTCACGCCGCGGGCTCCCAGCACAAGGGCGGCCCGGGCCGCCCCTGGCCCCGCTTCTAGCCCCGCCCCGTCTTCAAGGCCCCGCCCCAAGAAAGCCCGCCCCCAGGCCGCTGCCGGCACTCACCGCGCGGGCTGGCGGCCCTCCGCGGGCCCGGGCACGCCTGACCACGCCCATGGCCACGCCCCGTTCTCCCGGCCCCGCCCCGGGGAGCCCCGCCCCGCCCCCGGGCACCGCCCGCACTCACGGCGCGGGCTCCTCGCTCTCCGCGGTCCCGGCCGCCCTTGGCGTCGACGCTGCTCCAGAAAACGAACACTGTTGCGCCGATAGGTGTCCTGGCTGAGGCGCTTCCGCGACCGCTGGTGGATGCTGTGCGCGTTGCGGATGGACGACCTGGGCGCAGCGGGACGGGGGCGTTGCTCAGCGCCCGGCCGTCCCCGCTGCGCCCGCGTCCCTGCTTGCGGGGACGCGCATGACAGGCGCTGGGGTCCAACGACTGGCCCGGGACAGTGCGGAGCGGGGCGGGGACCCCGCACGACGGGGCGGACCATGCATGCCACTCCCCCGCGCCAACACGGACTCCTGGGTGGCAGAGCCCAGGTCCATTTCCCACGCCCCTCGCCAGCCTTCAGCCCGGCCCCTCCCCAGGAAGCCCTCTGGACTGCTGCAGCCCTCGTGGGCCGTCCCCAAGGACGCCCGGCATCGACGTCTTCACCTCTACCTCACGCCCCTGCTGTCCCACCGCCCCCGTGCCAGCCCCACGACGTGGGAAGGCACGTCCTGCCTCGATCCATTGAGGGTGCTGTCTACCCCGCCTGCTGGGGAGCCCCCGTCCACAGCCCCCTCCCCAGCACTGCCAATCCAGGGCCTGGACCGACAGAGGGGACCCGTCGTACCTCCTCCTCAGGCCCGTCCAGTCCCGGACCCTCGCTCACCTGCGGGGCGGTGCCCCTCGGCTCTTGATCTGGCGTTGGGCCTGGGCTATATCCTGCCCGGACTTCTGTAGGTACATGGATGGGAAGTAGCCTGTGATGTCGTCTTTCCTGCAACAGAGGCAGCCCTTGAAGCCCCCACAGTCACAGGGGGGAGTAGGGGCCTCAGATGTAGGGGGCTCAGGGATCTCTCTAAACAGCTGGGGACGGGGCACCTGGGTAGCTCAATGGTTAAGAGTCCGCCTTCCGCTCAGGTCATGATCCCAGGGTCCTGGGATCGAGCCCTGCTTGGGGCTCCCTGCTCAGTGGGAAGCCTCCTTCTCTCTCTCCCACTCCCCCTGCTTGTGTTCCCGCTCTTGCTGTGTCTCTCTCTGTCAAATAAATAAATAAAATCTTTAAAAAATTAAAAAAAAATAAACAGCTGGGGTTGAGGCAAGTCGGGAGTTGCAGACACCCTGAAGCCTGGCCAACACCAGACTCTGTCCCGCTGGGCCTCAGTTTCTTCATCTGTGCAACATAGGCCCCCCCGGCCATGATGTTGGTAGTGGGAGAAATTAGCAGGTCCAACTTGCCCCCCCCACCCAGAGACATGTGTTTGTAATAAAACATCTGCAACAGTGTATTTGTCGGTTTTTTCTTTTACAGGGTGTCTAAGAAATCTTTGTCTCCCTCCAGGTCACCAAGTTCCCCTATTCTTTCTTCTGAAAGCTTTTTAGTTTGGGGTTTTGTGCTTGGTCAAACCCGTGACGCATCCCGAATAAATGTGCGTGGTGTGAGGGAGGGGTCTACGTACCTTTCCTCCATGTGGACGCCCAGCTGTTCGGGCACCACTTGCTGAAAAGACTTTTCTCTCCATTCTCACTACTATAATTTGGGGAGTGAGAAAAACTTTGCATTTTACAAAGTTCACTCAGTAAAACTCTGATCCTTCTTGGCTGGTGGGAGAATCACAAGCAGATTCTTAGGGGTACATGATGGGTGGTTAAGTGAAGGTCAAAAAGGTTAAGAAATATCTTCCTCCCTCAGAGCCTCCAACCTGGGGCCATGCTGATGGTGGGTGCTGTGGCCACGAGCTCACTGGGGCCATGGACTGGCCCTATGACTCGAGGCTCTGAAAGGGTGTACAAGGACCTGAGGGGGCCCAGTGGGTCCGAGAAGATGACTCTACAAGCCCCCAGGGTTCTGCTCTCCCCAGGAGGAATGACCAGATAAGAATCAAGGACAACCGAAGATTTAAAAGGAGAATGGATGGCAGGGTCTGCCCTACCAGTTCTCAAGAAAAATAATTAACGCAACAATTAATTGTGTTGTAGAAGGAATAACAGATGGCGAGTGACCCTAAGTCACAAAGAACAAGGACAGTGAACACTGAGAGCCAGGTGGGGTGGGATAGTCATTGATCTGCTACCAAAATGGAAACTGAGTCCAGAGAGAGGTGGTGGCTTATCCAGAGTCCCACACCTGAGTCAGCACTGAGCCCAAACAGACCGGGCCCCAGGCCAGGGCTGACACTCAGGGTGGGCACAGTGGGGAGGGAGGGGTGCTCTCCTACCTGATGACCCACCAACCATCCAGGAGCTTATGAATGACCTCAATGGCTTCGCCCTCCTGCAGAGACACTTCATCCTCCATCTGGGCAGTATAGGCTTTGATGGAGACATAGGGCTCACCTGGTCGGCCGTGGGGGCAGGGGCACGGTGTGAGGGTCCGCCCAGCGCTGGCCTGCCTCCCCTCCTCTCCTCTGTGGGCCCCAAGGCTTTCTCCAGCTAGAGCCCAGGACCACCCTCCCCCCTCCTCCCTGCCTGCTCCTTACTGGTCTCCCTCTGCAGGCTCCGGCCACCCACTCTTGGGGCACCCTGGAGTTCCGCCCTCTGCCCACTACCCGTGGGGGAGCTGGCCCATCCCACCCCCCACCATCCACATCAGGGGCCAGGCACCTAAATAGGACACTTGGCCAGGCAGGCGGTGCAGGGGTGGAGCACCTGTCCACACGGCACCTGAGCCACTTGACTCCGGCGTCCACACCTTTTCCAGTTTTTCCAGAGATGCCATAAATCCGCATACAGTTGTGGAATCTCTCCATTTTAAAATACGGGCAATCAACTCTAACTTACTTAGCTCCAGCCCGCGGGCTGCCGGTTCTCCCCTTGCAGTCAGTGAGGATGCCCCTGCCCGCAGGCAGCGCTCCTTCCTGAACCTCAGATCTGCTCCTCAGTTGGCTTCCCACTGGACCTGGCCTGGACTGGACCCACCTCTACTCTGCCTCCTGGTTCTCTGTCCTGACCAAGGGCACCACCTCCTACCTGGGCCCCTCAAGCCAGACTATGGGGTCTCCAACCTGAGCCCACTGTGCACCCCACAATCATATCCAACCCCAAAGTGGATATGATTGTATCTGGCTTCTCAATATCCCAGGGCCCCTCTGGTCCCTTCCCCTCATATCCTTATGGCCATGGAGGGCAAGGCCGCACCTTCGTAGTTGGGCTCTGGGTCCTCTGTCTCATCAGGACTGTCCAGGGGCTCCAAGTAGGACGCTGGGACCCAACCTCGCTTTGTCTTCATTTGGCAGAACCACCAGCCTGTGCAGGGACGGGAGCGGGGGGGAGGTGAGGCAGGAAGTCCGGGCGGGCCTGGCAGCCTCCCTCGGCCACCAGGCTGGTAAGGACACCCGAACATAGACACAGACATCCAACACTCAGATTCAGAAATGTCACCTTCGCCACACTCCGTGCACACAGGTTACGGGATCACAGCTCAGAACCTGCTTCCCACACAGCACACCCAGGGGCTCAGCTGGCCTCCTGGACCTGACCCCCAGGGATGCACAGATGCCCACAGCCTCCCCTGGGGGGGTGCCCTCAGCGTGGGGAGGCCAGTTGGGGTGCCCGGAGGAGACACGAGCCTGTCAGTGGACCAGGCAGGGAGGAAGCCGGGGGCTGTCTGAGGGTCAGAGCCTTGGTAGGGGGCTTGAGGTCCCGGCAGGGCAGGGAGCCTGACCGCTTTCACTCTTCTCCACGACGTCTACCACATCACCCGTGGCCAGAGCCATCTGGGAGCCCGAGGTCTTCTCACAGTCAGCGATGGCCCGGTACGTCTGCAGGATGATGGGGCCTGTGATGTCTGGACAGAGGGAGGGCGGGGTGAGTGCACAGTGTGGACAGAGGGAGGGCGGGGTGAGTGCACAGTGCGGGGATGGGCTGCCTCCTCCAGGCAGTCCCCTGCGCGGGCCACCAGAACCAGGTGCGCTGGAGGTAGATGTCCCCTGCCAACTAGAAAGCAGCAGAGACCAGGTAGTTTCACAGCGCCACATTTATGGAGCACCTAGTGTGTTCCAGATACTAGTCGCACACCTTACACACCCTCTTTCTCACTTGATCAGGTTAGTGAGCAGCCCTCCTGCGCCCTAATGTGCACACCAATCACCCCAGGATCTTGCTGGAACACGGGTTCTGGTTCCACAGGTCGGCAATGGGACCTGAGAGTCTGCATTTCTAACCAGCCCCCAGGTCTTGCTACTGCACCATGTTATAGACTGGAATACCTCTCTTCTTCCCTCCCCAAAATTCACATGTTGAAGCCCTAAGCCCCAGTACCTTAGAATCTGTATTTGGAGTTAGAGCCTTTAAGGAGGTGATAAGGGTGGGGCCCTGACCCCATAGGACTGGCGTCCTTATAAGACGAGGAGGAGACATCAGGGGGGTCTGTGCACAGAGGGAAGGCCGGCTGAGGGCACAAGGAGGCAGCCATCTGCATGCCAAGGGGAGAGGCCTCGGCAGAGCCCAGCCCTGCCCACACCCTGATCTCGGACTCCCAGCCTCCAGAACTGTGAGAGAACTCATTTCAGTTGTTTAAGACCCTCCCTCCCCCCTCCCCCGGTCTGCGGTGCTTTGGCCTGCATAGACACTGCTGGCCCCTGGACCACACTGTTGAGAGGCCCATAGCCCCGTCCGGGCATCCCACTCACTGGTTGAAATCCTGCTCCACGTTTCGTGGCTGTGTGGCCCTTGACCTGAGTCCCAGCTTAAATCAAGCTTCAGTGTGTCCAGCTGTGAAATGGGGCTAATAGCACTTTGGTCCCTACTTCATATTTGTTTAGAGATGATTCCATGTGTTAATATGTACAAGACATTTAAAATAGGGCCTGGGGGGCCCCTGGCTGGCTCAGTCGTTAAGCGTCTGCCTTCAGCTCAGGTCATGGTCCCAGGGTCCTGGGATTGAGTCCCACATCGGGCTCCCTGCTCAGCGGGAAGCCTGCTTCTCCCTCTCCCACTCCCCCTGCTTGTGTTCCCTCTCTCGCTCTGCCTCTCTCTGTCAAATAAATAAAATCTTAAAAAAAAATAAATAATCATTTAAAAAATAAAATAATAAATAAATAAAATAGGGCCTGGGACAGAATAAGTCCTTAATAAATGTCAGGCTGTATTATTAACAATTATCGTGCACAACAGATCAGACACCGTCAGGCCCCTCTGCCCCCAAACACGTTCATTCAGTCAGCCACGACGTCGCGGGCTGTTGGGAGCCGGGGTCGGGCTGGGCTCTGCGGCCACAGACATGAACTTCGAAAGCTTCACTGACCAGTAACCCCCCCCCCCCCAAAACCCTCAGTCTTTAGTGAAACCCACCAAGATAACTCCCCCCCCACCCCGGCTCCTTTGCCTGCACGGCCTGTGCTCAGGACCCCCATCACGTTCCCAGTCCCTGCAGGGTGACCTACAGGTGGCTGCCCCCGGCTCTCACCCGTAATGTTCTTGTCTTTAGGCACCAGGTAGGTTTCTGGCTTTTTCACCCTGCAGGAAAGAAGAGTCTGGGTTAGGCTTGCGGCTTCCCACTGGGGAGGCAGAGGCTCCGGGCAGACCTACAGAAGAACTTCCCAAGAGGAAAAGGAACGTGGGATGTGGGGGTCGCTGCGGGGGGGGGGGGGAAGGGAGCCATGGGGACGTGCAAGGAAAGCCCCCCACTCCTACCTTCTGCAGACCCAAAGAAGGAGCCAACTGTTTTGGGGGTTTTTTTTAGAGATTTTATTTATTTATTTATTTGACAGAGAGACAGCGAGAGAGAGAGAGAGAGAGAGAGAGAGAGAGAGAGAGAGAGAGAGAG
>NW_027397117.1:3706771-3817419 GCF_003265705.2 Callorhinus ursinus | reverse complement strand
AGAGAGAGAGAGAGAGAGAGAGAGAGAGAGAGAGAGAGAGAGAGAGAACACAGGCAGGGGGAGCTGTAGGCAGAGGGAGAGGGAGAAGCAGGCTCCCCGCTGAGCAGGGAGCCCGACATGGGGCTCGATCCCAGCACCCTGGGATCATGACCTGAGCCGAAGGCAGACGCTTAATGACTGAGCCACCCGGGCGCCCCAAGGAGCCAACTGTTAAAGAGAACACAGGTGATGCACTCCGGTCTGGGAAAGGCTCTTGTCACGTCGGTGGGGCCAGCTCCCCTCTTCTGGGGGCTCAGGAGAGCGGCCGACAGGGAGGGGGCATCCCCACCACCCAGGCCCCTGGGTGCTGCACTGTCCTGCCCCTGGGCCAGGGGGGATGTTCAGCAGTACTGTGTGTTCTCCAGGCCTCACCAGTACTCAGCAAGCCGCAGGGGACAGAGAGAGGGACCTTCCCCAGCAGGACAGCACATTCCCCTGAGACCTCCCTCAGCTTCTCAGATGCTTTCCAGGCTGGACCCTGAGTACAGGAGTCCCCTGGCCCTGGGGCAGGCAGAGAATGAGGGGGCAAAGCGGAGGCGTGCTCAGCGATTAACAGTGGCCACCAGCCCTCCCACCTCCCCCGCACTGGGGCTCTGCACTTCACAGTTTGTAAGCGCTCCCCACGGCCCCCATTACTCCATCTGGCCCTTCCCACCCCGTTACAGACGGGAAACTGGCTTTCAGAAGGCAAGCTGAGGCTGAGGACCTAGGATCTCACACTCCCAGCCCAGAGAGCCCCCCCCCCACCCAGCACCGTGAGGCTCAGAGGCTCCAGGTGGAGACTTGGCAGGGACGCTGGGGCGGGGGTGGGCGGGGTTCCAGGTCACACAGGCCAGAGTTGGAATCCTTCCTCCTTCTCTTTTGGGCTGTGTGACTTCAGGCAAGTCACCTCCCCTGTCTGAGCTTTAGTTATCTGTCACAGGGGGGATATCCTGCACCCCCTCCCCAGGCAGAGCCCACCACCGCCCTTCCCTCTTCCACTTCGGGACCAGAATGCGGGGGCCACTCACTGGCTGTCCGTGGGGAGCTTGAGGTCGTCGGGGCGCACCTGGAAGAAGTTGAGGAGGTGGGGGCAGCGAGAGATCTTGACAGGCAGGCTCATGAGCGCATTGCAGTATTCGGTGAGGGTGCCCTGGCGACTCTCGGCGACCCGCTGCCCATCGAACCACCGTGGGGCTGGAGGGGCCCGGGAGGGACACCAGTGAGCACACTCCCAGGTCAAGTCCCAGAGAGGGTGGGAGTAGGGGGCACAGATCGCAGGGCAGGCGAGCGGAGCCAGGACAGGTGACCCTGCTCCTTACCTGGCAGGTGGGGGATGATCCTGTTCTGTGGGTTGATGTCCCCCGCCTCGATAGGAAACATTTCCTTTAACATTTTCTAGACACAAAAGAAAAGGCGAAGGCACATCCTTTATTACAACGCTGTCAAAGCATCAAATCGGAAATGACTGTTCTAATCACGTGGGCTAGAGACTCCGGCTGCCGTCCTTGGTCCTCTCTTTCTCTCCCACCTTACATTCATGCCGCCAGCAGATCCTTCTGGTTCTGCTCCTAAAATCCATCCAGAATCTGACCCTTCTCACTGCCCACACAGCCGCCACCTCGGGCTGAGCTTCCACCGAACCTGGATGATCACATCCTACGCCCCCTTCCATTTTTGTCCTCAACCCAGCACCCTCTTCACACTTAAATTGGATCATGTCTCTCCTCTGCTCAGAGACTTCCCTGGCTCTCAGCTCACTCAGAATGGAAGCCAAAGGCTTCACATTAGTCTACAAGGCCCCGCAGACCTGTCCTGCCTGCCTCACTCACCTCCTCTGCCACCGCCCTTGTTCACTCTGCTCCAGCCATCTCTGAATCCTGCAGGCCCACTCCTGCCCCAGGGCCTTTGCACTTGCTTTTCCCGTTCTTCCCCTGTATTTGTCAATAGCGCTTTCTCTTTCTCTTTGTCCTTTTTCAAGTCTTTGCTCAGATATCACCCCCTCAGTGAAACCTTCTCCCTGACAATTTCCCCTCCTAACTCAGTCCTCCCATCCACCACCACCCCCTGCTTTATTTTCTCTATAGTTCTAACGACTAACATACTATGTAAATTACTTATGTTTCGTTTGTCTGTTATCCTGACTCCTCTGCTAGAACTTAAGGTCCACAAGGGAGGGCAAGAACTTGGATCTTTTTTATGCCCTTGTCACCTTCAGAGCATTTCCTGCTCACCAAGTAGGACGCACCTGGGGCTTAGTAGGTGCTCGATAAATAGTTGTTAAATGAATGCATGAGTCCACCAATTAGTAAAAGGGGCTAATCCTACACTGGAACAAGCCAGAACAGTTTAAAGAGGAGAGATGGAGTCGCGCACATATCAGCAATGGACAGGTCTCAACAACGTGACCCAGTGACAGGAACAAGGCAGAGCAAGGAACAGCGGAATGCTGACGGCCTCTAGAAAGCCTGCAGAAAACGCACACTCAACACTACGGCATCTTGTTCTTAGATGTGTGTGTGTGCGCACGCACAGGTATAGTCACCCAGGCCTGGAGCTGGGACAGGACATGGGATAAAGGGTGTTTTCCACTTCTTTTGTAATGTTTCCTTTTCTTTTTATTTTTTTTTAAGATTTTATTTATTTATTTGACAGAGACACAGCGAGAGAGGGAACACAAGCAGGGGGAGTGGGAGAGGGAGAAGCAGGCCTCCCGCGGAGCAGGGAGCCCGATGTGGGCTTGATCCCAGGACCCTCGGATCACGACCTGAGCCGAAGGCAGACGCTTAACCGACTGAGCCACCCAGGTGCCCCATGTTTTATTTTTCTTATCTTAAAAAAAGCCTTGTGGGGCGCCTGGCTGGCTCAGTCTGCGGAGCTCATGACTCCGGATCTCGGGATTGTGAGTTCAAGCCCCACGCTGGGCATAGAGTTGACATTAAAAAAAAAAAAAAAAAAAAGCCTTGTAGCAAACAGCACAGTGACATCAATTGTGACTCAGGGTCCTGGGTGTGTGGGGCTGCTTATAGTCTTCACATTGATCTGCATTTTGCTTTTATTTATTTATTTACTTACTTGCTTTTTTTTTTAGGTAGGCTCCTCAGATCATGACCTGAGCTGAGATCAGGAGTCAGAAACCGACTGAGCCACCCAGGTGCCCCTGCATTTTGCTTTAAATTTTTCATACAAGAGGGGCGTCTGGCCGGCTCAATCAGTAGAGCGGGCAACCTTTGATCTCAGGATTGTGAGTTTGAGCCCCACGTTGGGTGTGGAGATTCCTTAGAAATAAAAAATATATAAAAAAAAAATTCTGGGGCGCGCCTGGGTCTTCTTCTCCCTCTGCCTGCCATTCCCCCTGCTTGTCGTTGCTCTCTCCCTGTGTCAGATACACAAATAAATCTTTAAAAAAATTCTAAGTTCGGGAGCCTGGGTGGCTCAGTCGGTTAAGCGACTGCCTTCGGCTCAGGTCATGATCCTGGAGTCCTGGGATCGAGTCCCCCATCGGGCTCCCTGCTCAGCGGGGAGTCTGCTTCTCCCTCTGACCCTCTTCCCTCTCGTGCTCTCTCTCTCTCATTCTCTCTCTCTCTCGAATAAATAAAAATAAAATCTTTAAAAAAATTCTAAGTTTATGTTCTGTGTATTTTACCACATTAAAACATACTTTAAGGAAATCTTACCACTTGCAACGATGTGGATGGAAGTAGAGGGTATTATGTTAACTAAGCGAAATAGTCAGAGAAAGACAATTGTATCATCTCACTCATATGTGGAATTTAAGAAACAAGACAGAGGATCATAGGGGAAGGGGGGGAAAGAAAATAAGACGAAATCAGAGACGGAGATAGACCATAAGAGACTCTTAACTCTAGGAAACAAACAGCGTCGCTGCAGGGGAGATGGGCGGGGAGATGGGGTAACTGGGTGATGGGCACGAAGGAGGGCACTTGATGTGATGAGCACTGGGTGTTCTGTGCAACTGATGAATTATTGAACACTACAGCTGAAACTAATAATACACTATATGTTAATCAATTGAATTTAAATAAAAAAAACAAAAAATAAATTAAAAATAAAACATACCTTAAGGAACTATTCTTTTAACTTAAGGAATAAATAATGCACCCTCAACTGTGGGCTGGGGGTGCTGTGGGTTCCTCACTTCCTGGCCAGCACCTGGGCCACCCTCGCCCTGGAAGGCAGAGCTGGGACCGGGTGTGGCATCCCCCCCCTCCCCGACACACACACACACACACACACACACACAAACAAGTGCACGGGGCACTCACGTGGAACTCGTAGATCTCCGTGAACCGCCGGTATACCACCTTCTCAGACAGGTCCTGCCACTTCACCAGAAACATGTACACCTTGGGGGGGTGACAGGGCGGGGGCGTTCAGCTTCCTGGGGGAAGCCCACGGGACCCAGGGGCAGGGGCAGGGGTGGGGTGGAGAGAGCACCCTTTGGGGCGACCTGAGCCATGGAGAGGGCACTGACTTCATGGACCCCAGAGCTCCTGCTCTCCAGCCTTAGGACCCAGGGCGAGATGTTCAGCTTCTCTCAAATGAGCTCAAATTCCTCATCTGTAAATTGGAGATAGAGGGGCTCCTGGGGCTGGTAGGAGAGTTACGGGAGGTGAGACTTAAGCCTGGGCTCAGACCATATGAGAACTCAGGGAGAGAGTGTAGGGTCCCATTTCTTTTTTTTTTTTTTTAAAGATTTTATTTATTTATTTGACAGAGAGAGACATAGCGAGAGAGGGAACACAAGCAGGGGGAGTGGGAGAGGGAGAAGCAGGCTTCCCACCGAGCAGGGAGCCCGATGCGGGGCTCGGTCCCAGGACCCTGGGATCACGACCTGAGCCGAAGGCAGACGCTTAACGACTGAGCCACCCAGGCGCCCTAGGGTCCCATTTCTACCAAACGTCCAGAATAGACAATCTACACAGACAGAAAGTAGACTAGTGGTTGTGGGGACTGGGCTGAGAATGGGAAGTTCCTAACAGGTCTGGGGTTTCTTTTGGGTGGTGATGAAAAGCTAATCTAATATTAGGGGCACCTGGGTGGTGCAGTCGGTCAAGCGACCAACTCTTCGATGTGGCTCAGGTCGTGATCTCAGGGGCGTGAGATCGAGTCCCACGTTGGGCTCCACGCTCAGCTCAAAGTCTGCTTGAGATTCTCTCCCCTTCTCCCTCTGCCCCTCCTGCTCATGCTCTCTCTCTCAAATAAATAAACACATCTTTAAAATATGTGTATATATATTGATTGTATGACGGTTGCACAACTCTGTGAATACTAAAAACCATTGTACACTTTATATGTACACTTTATATAGGTGAATTATATCTCCATGAAGCCATTATTAGGAAGAAGAAAAAAAAAAAGGAAAGAAACCTGGTAAGGCGAAACCATAAGAGAGCTAGGAGAATTCTACTCAGCCACAAAAAGGAACAAATTACTGACAGATGCATCCACACGGATGAATCTCAAAAGCATTCTGCTAAGCGAAAGAAGCCAGACACGAAAGGCCACACATGCGGTTGGTAGGATTCCATATCTGTGATAGTCTAGAACAAGCGCGACTAACTAAAGGTGGAGGGAAATCAGAACAGAGGTAGCGTCCGGGGGATGGTGGAGGAATGACTGGGGAGTGACAGAATCTGGGGGTGATGGTAACAATCTATACCTTGATGAGGGTTTGGCTTATGTAGGGACATGTACCATCAAAATTCGGCAAATATATCTCTAAGACTGGTGGATTTCATTTTACATAAATTTTACATCAAAAGAGAAAAAAACTAGGGGCACCTGGCTGACTCCATCAGTGGAGTCTGCAACTCTTGATCTCAGGGTTGTGAGTTCAAGCCCCATGTTGCGTGTAGAGACTGCTTGCAAATAAAATCTTAAAAAATGTTTTTAAGATAAAATTTAAAAAGAGAAAAAAATAAACAAATATGACCCCTAGGTAGTGATATGCATGCTTAAGTATTTAGGGCAAAGTGTACAGATGTTTGCAATTTGCTTTGAAATGCACCAAAGGGACGCCTGGGTGGCTCAGTCAGGTAAGCTAGCCAGACACCCCAAGACAACGTTTATACGTTTTTTTCTCTTTCCCTTTTTTCAGATTTTATTTGTCAGAGAGAGAGAGCACAAACAGGGGGAGAGCAGGGAGCCTGATGGGGGGCTCGATCCCAGGTCCCAGACATCATGACCTGAGCCAAAGGCAGATGCTTAACTGACTGAGCCACCCAGCCATCTGGCTTCTTTCCTTCCTTCCTCCTTCCCTCCCTCCCTCTCTCTCTCTTTTTTTCTCTCTCTTTCTTCTTTTCTTTCTGTTTTTTAAAAAGATTTTATTTATTTATTTGACAGAGAGAGACACAGCAAGAGAGGGAACACAAGCAGGGGGAGTGGGAAGGGGAGAAGCAGACTCCCTGCTGAGCAGGGAGCCCGATGCGGGGCTCGATCCCAGGACCCCGGGATCACGACCTGAGCCGAAGGCAGACGCTTAACAACTGAGCCACCCAGGCGCCCTCTTTCTTTCTTTTTTAAACATTTTATTTTTAGGGGCGCCTGACTGGCTCAGGCAGTTAAGCATCTGACTCTTGATTTTGGCTCAGGTCATGGTCTCAGGGTCGTGAGATGGAGCCCCACATCAGGCTCCATGCTCAGCATGGAGTCTACTTGAGATTCTCTCCATTTCCCTCTATCCCTGCCCCCCAGCTCATGTGCTCTCTATTAAAAAAAAATATTTTTAAACAATCTCTACACCCAATGTGTGGCTTGAACTCATGACCCCAAGATCGAGAGTTGCATGCTCCACTGATGAAGCCAGCCACCCCCTCTTTTTTTTTTTTTGCAAAGAGAAATACAGGAAAGATAAACCAGAATGAGTCTTTGAACACACCTTTTTATAAAGTTTCGATGTTTGATCACATCAAACATGTTAATATTACACACACACACACACAAAATATTACACATTTAAAAGTAAACTTAGATCAATAAGGATTTTTTTTTTAACTTCAAATTGGGAACAAACGAAAACATATGAACTTCACTATCTATCAGATGGAAAACAACCATATTAAAGAAAACTGGAAAAGAAAAAAAATCCAAGTAACTCTTAGTTACAGTATTTCTACCTTCAATCCAAAGGGGGAAAAAAAAAAACCGCAAAGAGACTTAAATTCGACCTAACAGGTTGATTGTTCATAATGGCGTGGGTGCTGTAATTCTGATAGAACTAGCTTATGTGGATTGCAGAAATGAGCAAAGGAGTCAAGATGTTAATTCAGCTGGGAGGCGGGGTAATCATGGAGAGAGAAAGGATCTATGACTATAAAGTGGTACAAGGAGAAGGAGATGGAATGGCTCTTTTCCCCGGTCTGAAAGGCCACGGGCAAAGACATCCGAAAGACAATGAGCATGCTCAGCTTCCAAATCTAGAGTTCTAACCTCACTCCCCACTGCAGAGAAACAGGGGAAACGGCGGAGTCCAGGGCTCCCGCTGGAGAGCACAGGATCAGCCTGGAACATCTCGGTACCAGAAGTAAGAATAATGCTGAGAAAATGACAGACTAGGTCAAAAAACGCAGGAGCCAGCTTGAAGGGGCTCCCAGTAGCCAGATCTGGTACGATCGGAGCATGAAATGAGTTATGATAGTGATGGATCGTAACCCACTGAATAAAAGAGAAATCCACGCATCCGTAGTGACCTAAGTGAATAGTAAGGACGAGGGGAAGAACCTTACGGTACAATGTTAACTAATAAATGCAGAAGGAACGGTAGAGTTTAAAAAATCACCGTTTGGCAATCATTATAGTAATTTGACTCAGGCAAGAGTCATCCAGGTGCTGTAGAGGGAACAGGATATTCATTTAGTTTCAGAAAATCTCCCCGCAGTTTCATTATTAATCACAAGGGGAAAACTAGTCACTTTACAGTAGAGACATCTGGTGATCCAAATTAACATCACCAACACAGGAACCAGCAAAAAATCTCCCGCCAGCTGATAAGATCAACGAGGCGAACACCGTGTCCCTTCTGGGCTATTCCTGCCACCAATACATAATCCCAATCTAATGAAGAAGGATTAGACAAATCCTTTTGCAGAAGGGACGTCCTACAAAATGACTGGCCCATGCTCTTCAAAATGTCAAAGTTGAGAAGGACAAAACAAGATTAAGACTGACCCATGGGCGCCTGGCTGGCTCAGTCGGAGGAGGGTGTGACTCTTGATCTCGGGATCATGAGTTCGAGCCCCGTGTTGGGTGCAGAGATTAAATAAATAAAACTTAAAAAAAGACTGACCCAGATTAAGGAAGTCTGAAGAGTCACGACATGTGAAATGCAGCAGGTGGTCCTGGGTTGGATCCCAGACCGCGAACATTTTTACTACAAAGGACAAGTAAGGGAAATGGTCAAATCTGAGTGAAATCCGTGGGTTGGAGAAGGGTGTATCGTCTATTAATTTGCTGATGTTGACACATTTGCATTGCGGTGGTGTAAGAGAATGCCCCTGATTTTAAGAAATACACAATAGAGGGGCACCTGGGTGGTGCAGGCGGTAAAGCATCCGACTCGGCTTCCGCTCAGGTCATGATCTTGGGGTGGTGAGGCTGAGCCCCGTGCTCAGCAGGGAGTCTGCTTGAGATTCTCTCTCCCTCTCCCCTCCTGTGCTCTCTCTCTCTCTCTCTCTCTCTCTCTCAAATAAAAAAATAAATCCTTAAAAAGTACACAGTAGTGTTCAGGAGTAAAGAAACACAATGTCTCCAATTTACTCTAGAATGATTCAGAAAAGTCCTATTCAGAGAGAGAGAAAGAGATGGGGAAGAAGAGAGACAGAGAGAGAGAGAAAGAAAGACGGAGGGAGGGGAGAGAGGGAGCACAGATGTGGGGGTTGGAGGGATATTGGGGTCATTGGTGCTTTGGGGGCAACCTTTCTGTAAGTTTGAAATTATTTCAAAATGAGAAGTGAAGAAAAAGAAGAAAGGTCTTGGCAAAGGATACTGAATGTGCCCCACAAATACCATACAATTGACAAAGCAGAGTTCCTCCCTGGCCTTCCTCTGGCCTTGGGGACCCTGTGGTGGGGTGGGGTGGACATGTCTGGGCAGCCTCCCGGGACAGGGCATGGGAGAAGGGGACATTTTTGGCCCCTTGGTGGTGTCACCCTACCGGAGGGGATCCGACTGGAATGTAACTGATCCCAGGGCCGGCTTGGGGAGACAGAGGGTTGCCGCCAGTCCTCTCCTGGAGGACGGCTCCCTGAAAGCTGGGATGGTCAGGGAGGGCTGCCAGGGTGTGAACGGGGCGCTGACAGGGGCCTCCTGGCTGGGGTGGGGGAGCAAGGAGTGAGGTGGGCTGGCAGGGGCCAGGGGCCAAGCCGCTTGTCCTCCCAGCGAGGGCCCCGGGGTGCCAGGGCGCACATCCACGGCGCGCCCCGACGGGCCAGTGGTCCTGGGAGCCGTGCGGTTACAGCGCTGCCTGGCACCTGCGCTCCCGCGACAGGCCTGTCCCTGCACGCTCGCAGGGCCCTCCCGCGGGCTACTCACGTAGTGCTGGCTGGGGACGAAGCGCTTCTCGAAGCCCAGAAGGGCGATGTGGCGTATGAAGGTGTCCCCCATGGCCGGACTGCGGGGCCTCCCCTTCTGAGGGGGTGCTCCTGGCTGGGCCTTAAATGCAGCAGAAAGAGGAAGTCACTCTGGTCTCGGCAGGGGTGGGGGCAGGAGGGGGCAGGGAGGACACAGGGAGGGCTCCGCTTCTTCTTTCAGTTTCTGGGATTCCTCTGACTCCCGTGGCCCGGACGTGGGCGGCTTCATGCAGGCATGTGGATGGGAGAGCTTGCCAGGTCGTCCCCATGGTCAGCGAGCCCCACAGTTTGGGGGGGGCACCCATCCCCCACCCCTCCCTCTGGCAACCTGTGGACCAGCCACACTGGCCTCTCTGCAGTTCCTGGAACACACCAAGCTGCTCCCAACTGCAGGGTCTTTGCTCTTGCGGGGCCACCTGGACCGTCTCCCACTTGTCTGTAACTCCCTCCCTAGGTTTTCAGGTTTCTGCTCAGATGGCGCCTCCTCCAAGAAGCCTTTCTTGATAATTTCACAAAAGAGCAAAACTTCATGCTTCCCCCCCACGCACACACCTTTCCTGTTTCGATTCAGAGCACTTACGACGACAGACATAGTGCCCATTTCGTTTTTTTTTTTTTACGATGTCTCTCCTTACCAGGATGTGAGCCCCATGGGAGTAAGGGCTTGGCCTGCTATGACAGGGCTCTGGCCCCAAGCCCTAGCCTGGTGGCTGGCTTGCAGAGAGCCCTCCCTAAATATTTGGGTAGTGGCCACGCCAGTCCCCTCCATGGGAGAGGTGCATATCTGCAGGGGTGCGTATCTGAGCGCCAGTGGCTGTGGGGACAGGCTCTGAGTGAGACCTGCGTTCAAGTGGACCCTCGGGGCTGACTCAGTTTCCTCCTGAGTGAAATGGGACCACAGGCTCTGCTGAGAGGCATGTGGGGTGGTGAGGAGGGAGCCGTGTGCTGGTGGGTGAGGGAAGGGGCTGGGGCCTCTCACACGGTGGTGGTGGTGGGGGGGGTGCCTGGGAGGCTCACAGGTTACAGTGCTGGTCCAAGGTCACAGGGCAGGTGGCCTCCACCGACCCAGGCAGTCCGGCTGCAGGCTCAGGTTGGCAGGGCCGGTTGGTGGCCCAGATGCACAGATTCCAAGACCCAGAGGCCACGGCAAAGGCCACCAGCGCTCTGAGAGCCACGGGTCCCCCTGGACTCCTGGGGGTGAGGTGGCGTCTGGCAGAGGGGAGCCAAAATGTGCTGTTTTGTGACTGTTACCATGACCGGTCAAGTTGGTGGTTGTTCCTGGTTTTGTCTAGTAAGAAGGGCAGGGGCCACATCCTCTGCACTGAGGGATTTGCTTGGCACACCCCCTGTGGTCACTAGGAGGTCACTGGCCCTGGGTGTGGCCAGCCTTGCAAGGCCCTTCTCTGGTCATCTCCATTATGTATCTAGAATCTTCCCAAGGCGCACCTGGGTGGCTCGGGCAGTTAAGTGTCTGCCTTCGGCTCAGGTCATGATCCCGGGGGCCTGGGATCGAGCCCCACATCGCATCGGGCTCCCTGCTCGGCCGGGAGCCTGCTTCTCCCTCTGCCCCTTCCCCCACCCCCTAACTCTCACAAGTAAATAAAATCTTAAAAAAAAAATAGAACCTTCCTGCATAGGAGGATACGGTGCTCAGCAACAAGGAGCTGCCGCACACAACACGGGAGGGGGAACCTTCTAGACACAGGTGGACAACAGAGCACACCTTTGGCAGGACGCCGTGTAGACCAAGCTGAAAAACCCTTGCCAGGCTCCACAGCTGGAAGGCAGGGTGACCTCCAGGGTGGGGACAGCGGTGGCCGTTAGGGAGCAGGAGGTGGTAGCTGGGCCGCCCCTTCCTGATCAGGCTGCTGGTTCTGCAAGCGTGCTCACTCTCCAATAATCCGCCCAGCCCTGGCACGCGGGGTCGCCTGCAGGGTCACGCGTGGCCCTTTGCTGTGGGTATGTCGTGCTTGAATGACAACTGCCACATGAGGAATAGGCTGGGGGCGTGGGATGGAAGGCAGAGCCTGGTAGCACAGCACGCTTGGCTCACTGCAAGTGCGCCCGCTCCTCCCCGTTCCCACGCGGTGCTGCCCTGAGGTCCCCGCATACGCGGCCCCCAGTCTGGCTCACCTGGGAGCAGTGAGGACAAGGGCCGGGGAAACCAGCAGAGCCCGCGGCCAGAGGCACTTCCCTCCCTCCCTCCTGTGGCCTTTCCACTCTTGTGTAACAGGCCCCGGGCCCTGGGGCCCCGGGCGGCGAGCCGTCGTGCAGACACCACCTTGCCACTTCCCTCTGTGGCCTCCCCGGAGCTCCTCCCGCGGCTCCCACAGCCCCCGTGGCCCCCGCGGCCAGGAACATCCACAGCAAGTCCTGTTGTTGTCGCTTGGCAGTGAGCCCTGTTGCTCGGCAGGCCCAAAGCCTTTGTGAGGCTGCGCAGGCCTGACTTGAATGCACGGGGGAGACAAGCAAGTGACCAAAGGATTCAAACAAAAAAAAAGGGAATGAGCAAATTGAAGGAATGAGACAATAAACGGATACAAGGGTTGTTTTTTTTGCGGGGCGGGGGGAGATTTAAACTTTTTTTTTTTTAAGATTTTATTTATTTGACAGAGACACAGCGAGAGACGGAACACGAGCAGGGGGAGCAGCAGAGGGAGAGGGAGAAGCAGGCCTCCCACTGAGCAGGGAGCCCGATGTGGGGCTCGATCCCAGGACCCTGGGATCATGACCCGAGCAGAAGGCCGATGCTCAATGACTGAGCCACCCAGGCGCCCCCAAGATTCAAACTTTTAGAGAAAAGTTTTAAGACTTTTATTGTGAAATACACAGAAAATTGCAGAAAAATGTACAGTTTGTGCTTATCAGATCATAATGATGAGGAAGTCGGTATTGCGGGGGCCTGGTCAGCTGCGTATTACAACCACAGCTCAGAGTGCCCCCCACGGCCCCTCGACGGCTGGCTGGAGGGCCTCGGCCTGGGGCGGAGCGCTTTGTATTTACGAACACCTTACCATCACGAGGAAGCTGTCAGGTAGGTGCTGTTATTTCCCCCCACTTTACAGACGCGAAAACTGAGGCACAGAGCCGTAAATCGGTTGTAAGGGAAGAGCTGGGATTGGAACCCAGGCAGTCGGGACCCCAGGCCCATGCTCTCAACTACTGGGCTGCCCTGCTCTGCCCTTCATCATGTGAGTGAATGATGAACACGACTGGGGTTCACGAGGAAGGAGTCGGCCTGCACGAACACCCCAAAGCAGGAGATTCTCAAATTGGGCCAGGCTGGGAAGGAGGCGGGTCTTTACCTCTTCCCAGATGCCACATTCTCCAACACCAGGCCTTCCCCACATGGGCTGGGCTGGCCAGTTCCTCCACCAGGAAATCCCCAGGGCTGGGCCGCGCTGACGGGTGGAGAAGGATGTGACATCGGAGCCCGAGGTCCAGGGAGTGCCCTCCGGGGTCTTGTGTCAAGAGAGGGAATCCAGGGGTTTCCAGGATGGGAACAAATTCAGCCATCGTTATGAGGCTGTTAGGAGTTCCTTCCCAAGCGTAACTTAAAGCCCACCTGCTGCCCCTCCTTGGGTGAGAACAGCCTGGATCAGCAGCCTGAGGACGCCCGGGGCCAGCCGTCAGGAATGGTTCTCTCCTGATGCCCACACTGGTGGGATGGGGCGCCCCCCCCCCGAGGCGCCGCTGCCTGGCGGGCAGCTGAACCACTGGGAAGGGACACTGGCTGTGAGGGGTCAAGGCTCTTAACTGCAAGGAGGTGTCTGCACGCAGAAATGCGGTTGCTGGAGATCAGCTTCCCAAGGGGCCGCAAGCCTTCCGTTTCTCAGGAAACTGGACCAGAAATGGGCTCTGGGTGGGTCGGGGATGAACCCTGAGGCCTCATCAGAAGAGAACCAGGTGCCTGCCTCAAGAGAGGGCTCGGGACACACCAGAGTCCCACCCCTGGGAATTTCTTCTCCCCTGGGCCGGGGGCCTCGGAAGTGGGGGCTCCGACCCCGCCTTTGGTCTGCAGGAGGCGACGCCCCTGGGGAGGGCACATCCATGCCGCCTGCTGGACACACACACACACACCTGCTTTGGACTCGGAGTCCTTCATTTCTGGTTGGGAGCCCCTTGGCAAGTTAACTCGGAGCCTTCGTGTTTTCACCTGTAAGATGGCAGGGACAATGATACTTATTTCGCGGACTGTTGCATCGCGTGAGATTCCAGTGCTTAGCGTGGCAGGTGGCCTTCACCAGCCGCAGACTGTGCACAAGGCCGCCCCTGAGGTCAGTAGAGCGGAGGGGCACAGGTCCACTCCACCAGCCTGAGTCAGGGCGCTTTCTCGCTGTTGAACCTGGGCCTTGAATGAAGGAGGGGCCGCATGAATGACAGCAGGCACTCCAAGCTCCGGGGAAGAGCGTGAGGTTCAGTCGCCTGGGGCAGGCTCTTGATTGGTTGAGTTGTCACCTGAGGCTGGGACAGGGGCTTTCCTGACAAGATCAGGCAGAGGACAGAAACCAAGGCCACGGGCTGCAGCCCAGGGCTTTCCTCAAGGCACTGCAGCGTGTGGCAGAGCTCCTGACACCAAGCGGGTCTGGCAGATGCTGGGCTGATGCGTGGAATTTTGCAAGCCTGCCTCCTCCCTGGAGGGCTGTCTGGGGGCCCTCAGGGCCTGGCCCGTGCCCGCCTCTCCAAACCCATGGCCTGCCTGGCTGGCTGGGCCCAGATGTGTCATGCAAAGGGAGCTATTTGAAGCTCCTCAACCAACCACAAAGGATAAATCCAGCAGCAAGCTGCCACCGCAGGGGATTTTGTGATCTTTGAACCTGAAGCGAACTCCAGTAATGACAGAAATCATGCCCCAGATGCAGTCACCAGGCCTGGGCTGCCACTGACAAATCTGTCTAGCCCCAGGACAGCCGGAGGGGCAGTGGTCTGCGACCTGTCAAGGGCTCCAGTACCTCTGCCCCTTCCAAGGGGATACAGAAAGGCACACAGGCACGGATCGAGGGACGGTCACCTCAGGTGGTGTACGAAGGTGTGAAGCGGCTGCTCGTGCCATTTTGCAGCATCCTGTCTTGCATCAAGCTCCAGGCCCACTGGTCCCTTCTGAAGGCCAACAAGCCAACACTCACCATGGCTTTTATGACCACACCCTCTAGGCTCACTCTGACCCCGCATTTTTGGACACCCTCATCTGCTCTATTTTATGAAGGATTTTTCCAAAAAGGTTCTAGACTGGTCACCATAAGGGAGAGGACAATTTTGGTCTGAACTCAACAGATCCTTTTAGGATGTAGCTAGATCTTCTTAGAGCCCATGACATCTAAGCTTCTGGGGTGCGGTCCTGCTTTCTCTGCCTCTGGTTGGATCTACCCAATAGTTTTTATGGAAAAGAAGGGGGGAAATCCCCCCACCAGGTCCCCTCAGGCACTGCCTAGCCATTGTCCTTGATAAGAGCTGTTACTGCTTTCTGGAACTTGAGATTTTAGATGAGCAGAGACCACGCATGAAGTTGATGCTGCAAAATGCTTCTCAACCACCTGATCTTGCTTCTGAGAAGGAAATCCGGCAGGAAACACCTTTACTAATGGGTATTGTTTCATAACTTGCTTTCAACTTTACAGACACTTCCTTAAAAGTAAAACCACAAGGTATGCGTGTCTTGGGGGTGGGGTGGGGCAGAAGGGGGAGGTAAGGGACACACAAGACCACTGTTGATTGGAGTGATGAGGCTGGGGAAAACCATGAGCCAATCCAATCCCCTTGGCTTTGTTATTTAATGCTGTTCCTGGGGTGAGAAAGCCCCTCTGGAGTGGCCAAGCTAGATCTACCCACCGTACTCGTCACCAGGCCATCGAACCCGTAGGGCTGTGTGATTTTTACAACCAGCTGCAAGCTTTCAAATCTTTGAGCTAAGGAGGCTGGCAGCCGTGGGGTGAAGTCCAGAGAGCCAACCACCCATACTGGAGTCAAGGTTCAATTGCAGAGGCGGGTAGAGCAACTTCTGGGGGGTCTAAAGGAAAGGGCGGACAGCTCCATTTGTGCTCACCCTCCTGGACCCACAGGTCAGAGGAGCAAAAGGAGAGCGGCTATGCTAAAGAAAGCAGCCCACAGGTCCTCTCGACTCCTGGAATCCTGCTCCCTTCTTCGTCCCCACCATCGGGAAACCAAGGCATCCCTGGGAGAACACACCTTCCAAACACACACAGGTCCAGAAACTGGGGCTTCCATTTAGGAGATAGCCTTCAATGTGCGACAATTATCTGCCCACTATCGGTTAAACCAACCAAAGCACTTGAATTTATTGAGACCGGGGCTTGTGTTAAGTAGAATCTGGTAAGGTCTGGGGTCAACCTTCCTGTCTTCACTTTTTCCTTTCCAACACACCTTATTGGTCCTCAGTGGTGGTGGTGATGGTGGGGCAGAAACGAGGCCACAAGGATGCTCAGAATAACCGATCTACTTTGAGAGGGAGCCAGCCGCCGGCTGCGGGGAGCACCGTGGTGGCTACACCGAAGGCTTCAGACCCGTGCTGAAGTACTGTCCCTGTCCCGGGGAAGACTGGGGAGGGGGGTGTGATTACGATTCAGCCTTTACTTCCTCATCCATGAAGTCTCAAAGCAACGTCGGCCGGGGGTGGGAGCACACTAAACACACCTCACTTCATGGACCAGAGGGCTGGGACCACTGACTTCAGATGTGCTCCCCGCCAGAAAGGGCAAGCTGCCATGTGTCAGCAGATCATGATGAGGCAGGGCAGGCAAATGCCAAGGTCTCTCAGGACAGACCCCCTCTCCGCTCCAGCTCCAGCGTCAGCCCTTCAGGCCCGCCCTCCAACGCACTGCCTCCCAAAGGCTCCAGGAACTGAGCCTCACTTTCCCCGCCACTGAAGGCCGGCAGCTTGGAAGGCGGGAGGGGGCCAGTGCTTGGCCAGACTCTGCGGATGGGATATGAATCCTACGACCCTGGGATGTCTGGGCTTCTTTGCTTATACTGTTTCTGATGGAAATTTTCTCAAAGTTAACAGATGTCCCGAAGCGGAGCTTGGATGTGGTTAACAAAGCCTGTGTTCCTCATCACTACCCTCCCTGGTAAAATTCTTTGACCAAAAGTCACGGAATAAGGAGGCCATTTCAGAAACACTAAGCATGAGGAGACCTATTTGCGCTGTTTCATTTTTCCATTTGGTCCTCACTGACCTGACAAAGATCTCGATGGGCGAGTTTAATCCCCTCACTCCCTGAAAGGATCACTCGATCTATCTGTGGTCCCATTTATGCGGTCACTGCCGGCTCAGGGACACCGGGAGCCAGGGCGGCAACCTGGGAAAGCAGAACCCTCGCAGGGGCCTGGAGCCACAGGCGGGAAGGTTCTGGAGACGACAGTGAGTCACTAAGAACGACTTGTTTCACACGCAGGCTCCTCCAGGAGGAGACGAGACAGCAGCACCCCTTGCTGAAGAGTCAACATTTCTTGAAACTACGCTTGTTAAGAGGGGAAGCGGAACAGGCCAGGACCGCATTCCCTCAACCTTTCAAAAGTTGTGACGTGGCTGTAGTGCTGGTTCTGGGCTGTTTGTCCAGAGTACACAAACTATCTGCTCAGCAGATGTGAAAGAAAAAAGGGAAAAAGAAAAGCCATACACGAAAACAAAAACCGTGCGAACGTGTACAGCATTTTTACACTGGATGTAAATACTCATGGCGGATAGGACAACACATCTCCTTGCTGAGTCTGTAATCCCACCACACGTTTGTTAAAGAAGCCTTATACGTAAGCGCTTAACTCCTTTTAAAAGTGGCCCGTTGATGGAGAGGGTTTTGTAAGCGGCTGGGATGGGAAGTTGGGGGTAAAGGCGCTAGGCTGTGCACACTTGTTAAGAAGGCTTGAAAGGAACCACGAGACCTGTTGGAGTAGCTATGAGCTGTTGATGTCGGCCGGCAGGCTAGCAAGCGGGGATCCCTGCTTTCCCCGGGCGCGCACGGGTCGGGGAGAGGGGAGAGGCAGAGGCCATGCTGGGAGAACAGGAAAAAAAATGTGTAGTCCATGTGTGATTTTGCATGTGGGAGGAGCTGATGCACATGCTCTCTCCAGGGAGGGATCCTGCCTCCAAATCCCGCGGAAGCTGCATACGGCTGGCATGTCACAGCTGCTGGAGTTGGGGGCTCAAGCCCCAGCTCAGACTGATGCACACTGGTCTCAGAAAGCCTGCGAACAGTGCCCGCCTAGCCTTCACTGTGCACTCCACCTACCACCGAACCACCCACCTTCCCCAGACATAACCATGAAAACACCTTCGAAAGAAATGAATTAGTGTGTGAAAGGCATGGATGGATTTTATTTATTACCCTATATCTACAATTTAATTTGAGGTAAAATATAAGCAACACATAAAAATGCCTATTTCTGCTACCATGTAATATAATTCTCCATCGTGAATATTGTGATAAAGCTAATGAAAACTCTATGCCATCACGTACTCTAGCTTCTCAGAGCTGGTATTTTACAACTCTCATTGTCTGTGAAATCCAACCCACGTAAGATCCTCCCACAAATGGCGCAGAATATCGGGGGGCACGTCGTTAGCTTATTGGCCCCTCACTCCCCACACCGGAGCCTCAAAGTTACAAGTAGAGTTCTAAAATAACGAAGGCGCTGAAAAGCCCTACAGTCTGATCCGAGCTGGAAGTGTCCCAGAGAAACCCACACCACAACAGGTTAGATGATCGCGAGGCTTTAGCGTCTGTCCCTGGGCTGGCCCAAACGCTCATACCTGACCTTACACTTCCGGTGCATCACGCGTTTGATCCAGGTGCCAGAGCTCAGTGGAAGAGGGTCCTGTACTTCGTCTCTAGGCCACACGCCGATATGCTAACCTCACTGGCTTGTTAGGTGATCCAGACAGTGGTGTTTTAATTATGATAAAAAACATATGAACCATGATAGATAGCTTAGGAAAAGGTTTAGTCAAATATACAGATACTAACGGTTCACTCAGTCGTCAAAGAGAGCCGTGAACAAAAGGATCATTTAAATGATTTTTCAAATAGAAAAACTAAAAGGACTGAACTATATCACAGGTGTTTCTTCACTGCAGGAGCTGAGATGTTCCAGTAGGAGAGATCTTCGCTTGATTGGAAAATAAACACCATAGCTGAAGGCTCTGTTGATACGTAAAAAATCTGATGAGATTCATCCCTGTCATTTTCCCTGTCGTTTTTCCAGCATTGCTGTAAAATCCTTATAATACATTCCAAAGTAAACCAGCCATTCCAAATCTACAGTCACTCTGCTCTTTAATTCAATTCACAGAACTGCTGAAAAAGTAGACATTTCTATCTAAAAGTAGAAAAAAAGGTTTGTATAGAAGGTATTTCTGTTATACAAGTATATTACACGGCTTGGGGCAGTAACAGGTCCGAAAAGCTCTTCTCACCCACTGATACTTTAAGCTAAAATAGGAGAGAAAACAAACAAGCAAGAAACCAGGTTATTCCGGTTACAGGAATTTAACACTGGCAAACAGCAAAACTCAATCAACACTTAAGTCCACAAACTGACATAATATGGCAAATTCCCAGACAAAAAAAAAGGTCTTTGTATAAAAAAGTGCACCGTCAGGTACAGATCAGAGCAACTGCTATGAAGCTAGACCCTATAACCATCGTCAACTATTCAACAGCTCGGGCTTAGCGAGCTTCGACGGCCCCAAAGCAGCAAGCAGCGGACTCCTGGGGTAGAGCTGCCTCTCCTGTTAACAACCTGGCCAAGTTCAAGGCTGTAGGTTAATTAGGCAAGATGCACAATGGATTGTGCATCTTTCTGCAAATGCTGTTTTTGTCAGTGTAGTGATAGGGATTCAGTGTATTCCAATGGAGAGGGTGAGATTTGCCCTATAGATTAGGAACAAAACATTTTCCTTTTAGCGCAAAAGTGTTTTTACATCTTTGACTCACAAATATTGATCTAAAGAAAATCTCTCTGCTTGATCCTCTAACTCAAACCATCCAGTAGGGCTTACACTCGACCTCCTATGACCCGAAGGTGCGGGGCACCATTTATGGCTGAAGCAGGGAAAATACACTAGCTCCTGAACACACAGGCAAGTTCAGACGAACATTAGATGGCATCCCAGACACAGAAGCTGATTTACCCTAGGAGGGAAGAGGTCTACCACGTAGGGTCTGGTTCTTGCTTGATCTGAGAGTTTCCATCAGTCTCCTTTATTTCTAGCAAGAAAAACAAAAGGGAACTGGTAAATTGCACTATGAATGCAAATCTGTATAATTATAAACCCACTCCTACCAAACTATGTACTAAAATAATTTAATGGGAATCATAAGATACTAAAGGTAACATTTTCAGAGACAACGTTCCTCTAGCAATCAGTTCTAAATTGTGTTACTCAAGTTTCCAAAGTGACAAACACCTTATTGCTTATCTATTCAAAAGTCTAGGTTAGAAAGTAGTCACTGCACTCGTTCAGGATTCATTAAGAGTCATTTGGAGAAAATGGAGCAAAAGAAACACAAGTCATCGCTAACACGACGTTTCTGGACGTAACCGACAGATCCAGTTCACCCCGAGACAAAAGAAAAAAGAAAATACAACCGCAGGGTTCTAGGAGGTAGTGTGAAAACCACAATCAATCCTTCGTCCTGAGCACATTCTTAAGGAACTTCAGTGTTTGGCAGCTGGACTAATAACCCTTTTTACCTTCTGTCGCAGGAACCTCCAACTGGCTGGGCTCAGCTGATTCTGAAGAGAAACACATGAAGATTTACTCTAGTACTGTTCTAAAGTCACTCTCACTTACTTAAAGGGCCTAGAGGAAGCAAGGAGAAAGCCCTCCAGACAGTGTACACAAAGCAAGTCCCAGAAGCAACGGCAGCCATAGCGTCTTGGGATTAAACATGACGACTCAACCAGACTCCCCCAAATCTCCTTTTTGGGCATGTGTTAAGTTACCTTACGCAACCCAAGTCTTAAATAACAATCGTAATTAACAAAGCTCTAACGTGAAAGAAAGAAGTTCCTTTTTAGGTCTTTCCCCGCCTTCCTGTGGATACCTCTTTGATAAAATAAAAGCTTTTCGTTGCTTTCAAGCGGATCACAGTAGCAGGCCTCAATGCTGGTTTCTAAGGAATGTTTAAAGTCACAATTTCCCCCTGACAAAACTGGGCTGATAACAAGCATTAGATATGAATGGCATAAAGGGGTAAAGTTAGAAAGACACGCTTGTCACTAAAAAATTACACTCTACAACATCGGCCTCCTAGTTCCTGACCTCCTTTCTGCCTGACCAGGATTGTGGGGTCAAATGGCATGTGGCCCACAGTTCTCAGTCAGGATCCAGAGCTTGAGCTTATACAGGCCTCTGAACACAGGAGCCAAAAACATGAAGTCTGACTGTGTAAATGACTTTCCCTGACGTTATTAGCACATGTAAGAAAGTGAGGCCCCACAATTTTATGTTATCCATTGTATCACAAAAGTAGGAATATTTCTGTTTTACCCTGCTGAATTTACCTTGTATCACTGGGCCTTCTGACTCACTCTGATCAACCAACTCTGAAAATAAAAGCAGACTGATTTAAACAATAATTTAATGACATGCGGTTACAATGGAAAAGCATTTTTACATACATTCTGTATTTGGATGCTTCAACCTTGCCATAACAGGCACTATTTTCCTTATGACAAGAAGAGAACATGTATTAAGAGCTCTGGTATGTCCCGTCAGAATAACTAATTCATAGTAATTACTGGAAAGTTCTATTAAACACTATTGCACAAGGATGAGAACAAAACTGAACTTAATTTTAAACATAAGGGAAGGGGACAGGAACGCTTAAAATACAATACTCTCTGAACCTAAAAATTACACAGAAGACAGACGCACTGGGAATAAAAAAAAAATCTGAAGGAAAAAACTATCATTGGATTTCTTTAAATGACCAAGTTCCCTGGTGTGATTTAAGTAGAGTGTCAGAAAGAGGATTAAAAATCTATGAAGCAAGGCCTATGTCCTCTTTCATCACTGACACTACTGGATACTAACGTATTTGGCCAAGAAAGAGAATATATTAAAAATAGAACCTATAAAAAAAGAACTCATGGTTTAGGGGTACAATCAAATGAATACATTTTATGATAAAGTGAAACCCAAAACTTGGGAGGCAGAAGAGAGAGAAAAAAATCTATGACCCTGAAGAGTGAAGGCCCCAAACAGGGCCAACAGTGTGAAGCAGAACAGAAGGGCAGGGGGCACCTACACTGAGTGCCTGATTTCCTGGGTGGGGGGCGGCTCTGCTGCTCCAGGGGCCCCAAAAACTCCGTAACATGACACTGGAGGGGCTTACGCTCTCCCAGCGAATAAACTACAGAACTGAGTACTCAGTGTAGATGGGTTTTAGAGCTGGAATAATAATACCAACTGGAAAAGAGACTGAAGCTCTAACGGTATTGGGGAAAGAGAATTCTCACTTGTGAAAAACTTTAATATTTAAAGTTAATAGAACGTAAGACATGTACGTATAGTATTTGCTAGAAATGTGATTTTAAATGTTATGAACATCAGGGAATTGGAAAACCACATACATTTGTTCGTGCAACAATATTTGAGAGCCCAACCTGTGCCAAATACTGGCTTCAATATTAACAGAAGCAAGCGACATCACATTAAAACACCTACTTGTTTCAGCACCGCAATTACACACTAATAGTAAAGGAACTGCAGTAATATTATCAAATTCAGATTGTACTTATTGAGCACATAAAGTACGGCTCTAGGTTAGGGGTCAACAAACTTTTTCATAAAGAGCTAGTTAGTGCATATCTCAGGCTTTGCAGGTCACAATGGTCTCTTGCAGCTTCCCAACTCTGCCATCAACAAAGAGGCCAGGAAATGTTCTAATAAAACTTTATTTACAAACACAGGCAGGAACTCGATGATCCCTGTTTAGGATGTTTGACACCAAAGGAGTCATTTAAACTGCTTGAAGACTCTCAAAATGGGAACTAATATCACCATTTTATGAACAAATAAACTGAGATTTAAAAGGCTAAGCATCTAACCCCATCTTACATGTAGAAAAGTGCCTAGTGCCTTGACACTGAGGCTAAAACACCAACTTTGCCAGGTTACTGCAGTAGGTGAAGTAAAACACTACATTCTGCGAGCAAAGACACATGCACACAGTCTCTCACACCCCAGAAAAGAAAGGAAAAGACTTCATGAAATTTACTCACGGTTATTAATCACAAGTCCTGGAAATGGTCTAAAGAGAGAAACAAATTATGTTAACAGTTTATTTTTGTTCTACAAGAATTTACATGTAGTTTATTTAACTAATATTTAACTCACGTCACTTACGTGTTAAAATGAGCAATGTTATCCAACTACGTTTCAATCTTACTTTTTAATCTATGAATAGATAGACATATGAATAACTACTACAGACCATCATTAGAAAAGGCCACACTAAAGATGGTGAAAACAACAGAAGCCAAGAAAAAAAGAATACAGTAATTTCAGTGACATAGTCTAATGGAAGCAAGCTTTTACCCAGACCCCTGGGGAAGAGCATGGACCATGGACATGGGTTAAGTGGGACAAAAACGGGATTTTTAGGGAAAGGGTACTGGGAGATGAGTGGATGACAGAAAGCCTCGGGAGGTTACCACATGAGCTATTTCCAAGAGCCAGTCCTAAGTGATTTGTACTAGAAACAGTGGGAACTTAACAATGAACCGACTGGGAAGATTTAGTGATAGCGACGTTTTGGGGAGCTGGAAAGGGTGAAGATGACATGGACTCTTGGGTGCCTGGGTGGCTCAGATGGTTAAGCGTCTGCCTTTGGCTTAGGTCATGATCCCAGAGTCCTGGGATCGAGTCCCACATCAGGCTCCCTGCTCCTTGGGAGCCTGCTTCTCCCTCTGCCTCTCTCTCTGTCTCTCATGAATAAATAAATAAAAAGTTAAAAAAAAAAAAAGATGACATGGACTCTTGCTTAGGCAGATGGAAGACAGGATGTCTGGGGAACACCTACTGGACGAACACGTATTAATGCGATCTCACGATGCTGTTAGAGTGTAGGTACAATCATCATTCCTGCTCTGTGGATAAGGAGCCCATCCTCAAAGGTGACAACTACACTTTTATGGTACAGACAAGGAGACAGAATGACCTGACTTGGGATCAGATCCCTGTCGGACTTGAGCCTGGGATGACGTTTCTAAGACACATGCTGGCCAGCTGTTTTCTGTAGCAGGTCAGCCAGTAAATATTTTCGGCTTTGCAGACCATACTGTGTCTGTCCCCACTGCTCCGTTTCACCCCTGTAAGCTGAAAGCTGCGGTAGACGCTATGTACTGCCAACTGTATGTAACCGTGTGTTTTTTTTTTTAAAGATTTTATTTATTTATTTGACAGAGAAAGAGATAGCGAGAGCAGGAACACAAGCAGGGCGAGTGGGAGAGGGAGAAGCAGGCTTCCCGCTGAGCAGGAAGCCCGATGCGGGGCTCGATCCCAGGACCCTGGGATCATGACCTGAGCCGAAAGCAGCCGCGTAACCGACTGAGCCACCCAGGCGCCCTGTAACCGTGTTTTAATAAGGCTTTATAAAAACAGGCAACAGGCTGGATCTGGTCCATGGAAAAAGGTTTGCTAACCCCTTGCCTTAAAAACAGGAGAATTAAGAGTCAGCTCAGAGGGTGCCTGGGTGGCTCAGATGGTTAAGCGTCTGCCTTTGGCTCGGGTCATGATCCCAGGGTTCTGGGATCGAGCCCCACATCGGGCTCCTGGCTCAGCAGGAAGCCTGCTTCTCCCTCTCCCTCTGCCTCACTCCCTGCTCATGCTCTCTCTGTATCTCTGTGTCTCAAATGAATAAATAAAATATTTAAGAGTCAGCTCAGGGAGAAGAGAATGTCACAGTAGAAGAACTCAAGGATTTTATGTGTTATACAGAAAATTTGATTCTATTATTACCTAGGACTACATTCTGGAAGATGACTTAGCCTCACGACGGACAGAGTCATTCTTACGAACAAGCGGGGAAGGCTCACTTACCTGATGACAGTGAATTTAATGAACTCAGCAGAATCTAAGATCCTCCTCATGGAGCTGATTTCCAGGTAACTGGGGGCTTTGAATGACACTCCGGGGGGCATGCCATCAACGACCACACAGCCAGGGTTAATTGTGATTTTCCTGTAGGGAACTTTCACAGGGAAACCCATACCAATAGCTTCACCTAGGACAAGACAAACAGCATAAAAGCACAGGTCAACCTATCATCTCCGACGTGGTTAGAAAGCACATGAGCAACATTAAGTGGGAGAGGGAGAAGCAGGCTTCCCGCGGAGCAGGGAGCCGGATGCGGAGCTCGATCCCAGGACCCCGGGATCATGACCTGAGCCGAAGGCAGACGCTTAATGCCTGAGCCACCCAGGCACCCAGAACACCTGCATTTCAACTTCATTTCCTTTTATACAGGAAGACAACAGCTCTCCGAGCATGATCTACCATTCAGCTCTCGCTGGAAGGAAATGTCCTAGCTTATTGCAGTGGCACTAAGCAAACGCGAAACTCACCAAATTTCCGACTGAAGAGGTCATTCACTTGCTCTCTGAGCTGTCTTGCTTTTTCAACTTTTGACAGCCTTTCGTTATCATCATCTAGAAAAGGCAAGAGGACGGTCATAGCTAAATAATGCAATTTTAATTCCAGGTCAATTTTTAGGTGCTCTGAGTGAACTCGCTTCATGTCTTGGAAGATTTAAGTATTTTACACTAATCGAGATTGAAATAACCAAGTGATTTGACTCTAACAACAAATGGAAAATGTTATGCCTCTGTTCCTGTTATAAGGAACTCTGCCCCCTCTTTTGTACAGATTTCCTCAACAAGACACTAGGTACTAGCTCACGCTGCGGGCTCGAGGTAACTGCCTGGAGCCTTCCGGAAAGGAACCGACGAGGTGATGTGTTTGGTGAGCGCTCTCTGCAGGGCGGGTGGGGGCACAGCATGGCACAGGATGAGTCTCGGGACCCCGAGTCAGTCGAGTGAAAATCTGAACACAGAAAACCCCACAAGCGAGAGAAAGGCAGAGAAACCATACCTGGAATCGTCACCTGAATGATGTTAAGATCTTCAACACCTGATGCAGTAGTATTAACGTTGGGCGATGAATTTATTTTTCCTTAAAATAGAAACTTCAGATTAGAACACACACAAAATGTAATTAAACCAGCTCTGTTGATGCGCTTAAAATTCAGACTACACAAGATAGTATTTAACCCAATTTTGTGTAAGGGTTGGTCCATTTGATGGTATACTTTGTCATTCTGGGGGAATTAAGCTTCCTGAAAGACTGCTCCCCACCCCCCCACCACTCTTTTCTCTTTCTCACTATGCTTAGTACAGCATCAGACATACAAAGATTCTCATTTATTAAATAAACTCAAAATTGTAAATCAGTCAAACCACAATCTTTAATGAGTTTTCTTGGTTTTAACTCAGTAGCTGTTCTTTCAACGATTCTTTTAAAATTACTGCTGCAACCTAAGTTTCCCACAGCACACGTTCTGTAGCAAGGACACTCACTTGGAGGGCTCTTGGAGGAGGAGGTGCTCTCCTTAATTGCGGTCTCAAACATTTCAGGCCTGAAAAACAGGAAGGGAGAAAAAAACATTGTGTGCTAATAATCCCATAGTAAAACGTTAAAATTAAACAAAGATTTAAAAGAACCATTTACTTTCTGTACACATACATTCAATTCTTAGTAATGGAAGAATAGAAAGAACATGTCCCTCGTCTAAAACATATACAAAATCCCCAATTCTAATCATGATCACAACACCAACCCAGCTCCGTCTAGCTTAAATTAGTTTCTCTTTCCCATGGTTTCCACCATATCCTGGAAGGATCTAGTGCTAGACTTGAGAATGGAAACAGGGAACACACTGTACACGGGCAGCATGGAAACAGAGGACAAGCTTGTGGAAACTTAAGCGCGAGCCTTTCTCTAGGAAGACGCAGAAGCAGAGGCCTTAGCTACTGCCAGACCTATCCAAACCTCTCCAGCCCTCTCCAGCCCTGGCCAGAAGTACAAAAGGTGGCCATTGTGGTTGGCAGTGTCAGCTTTGAGCATTTGACAATACTGTTGTGTGACTCAGAAGCAAGCATTAATAAATGACACCTAAAATTCACTTCCATTAAATTCAAATAATTCTTGAACATCAACATATATTTTTAATTTCTGATTATTCCCATCCACTTCAATTGTGTTGGCCTAATTCATAGAACTCCAAAGCCAACAGAAATTTAAAATATTCTGGGGGCGCCTGGTGGGCTCAGTTGGAAGAGCATCCGACTCTTGATCTCGAGGTCATGAGTTCAAGTCCCACAGTGGGTGTAGAGATTACTAAAAAAAATAAATAAACTTAAAGAAAGAAAGAAAAAATATTCTGTAAGCTGGAGGAATCATAGGGCTTTACAAAACTGAACAACTGCTTAGACCCCAGCAGCATCGACGATTAACAGTAAGACAGTGGTATATTGAAAAAAATCAAGCTGTCATCCCTCTGACAAGCTACAGCCCTCCTTCCCTCTTATAACCAGTTACGAAACATTTAACAGATCTACAAAAGCACAGCTTAAAGAGCCTTCTTTTTTGCCTCCTAGACCTAATGAGGTCTTGATACAAAGGTGAACCCAAGCACCAATCTGCCCATGTCAGAGCACTGCCGCCGCCACCCGGCCAGCCTCCTTTCAGCTTACTGCCCTTACTTTTTAATGATGAACTTAATCTTGGCCTTGTTTCTGAGTATCTTCTCCAGCCTTGGAATGCCAAAGGTGGACGGCCGCCGGAATGGCACGCCCTCAGGGAGGCCCTCCACATAGAAGTCTTCTGGGAAAGATTCAAATAATGCAAATGGTACTTTCACAGCTTGCTTCAGGCCAAGGGCTTCGCCTGTAAAACACACCCAGACGTTTCTATTCTTTCTCATGTTCGTCACTTTTCAAAACTCAACCTTTGTAAAAAAAAAAATCTTTTAAATTACGCTTTGCAGCTACTAAAATTATATTCTTTTTTTTGAAAAATCATATTACTTTTAATTTTAGAAAAATGTGTTCAATTCTGCAGTGCTCAGAAAAGTGGGAGAAATGATGGCATCCATGCTCGCAAAACGCATGCACTTCCCATGACAGTAATATTTCAACGCTGAACATTTTATTCTGCACACATTCTTAGACTACTTGAAAAAGGCTACCATACATTTTAGCACTAATATTTCAAAATAAACTTACCGCATTTTTCATTGAAAAGATTCTCAACTTTCTGCTTTAAGTCCGTGATTTTGGCATTCCAGGCCTCTGCAAGTGAAAAACAAGACAGTTAGTAGCAATACTTAGCAAAATACATCTATGCCCAGCAACTTATTTCATTGTGCATCTTTAAGAAGTACAAAAAAGGGCGCCTGGGTGGCTCAGTCGGTTAAGCGACTGCCTTCGGCTCAGGTCATGATCCTGGAGTCCCGGGATTGAGTCCCGCATCGGGCTCCCAGCTCAGCGGGGAGTCTGCTTCTACCTCTGACCCTCCCCCCTCTCATTCTCTTTCTCTCAAATAAATAAATAAAATCTTAAAAAAGGAAAAAAGTACAAAAAAAAAACCCACATATGTTTTTAGCAGAGTCGTGTCTTGGCAACTACTTTAATCCTACATTATTAAACGGTCTCACTCTATTACTAATAGATTGGCAACAAATGACATAGGCTAAAAATAAAAAACAAATGAAAACCAAGAAACCTCCCAAAAAACAATGACAGCACCTTCTATGTGCCAGGTATGGTTCTACCCTTTAACTTAGTACTTACAATCCTCATAATAACCCAAGGCAGGAAGTAATATTATCCACACTTTACAAATCCAGAAACTGAGGCACAGAGGGGTTAAGTAGCTATTATAGTACCTTTAATAGCTCGTATATACCAACTTACCAAATAAGAATTCACCTAGAAAAATAAAGTGTATTGGTTCCTTTTATTTAAAATGATGAAATTAAGAAAAAAAGAATTCATATTTACCAAAGGAAAACTCTCTCCCTCGAGGCTTGAAGGGAACATTAGAACCATTAGTCTGGGTAGGGGTTCTAACCGTGGAGGTTTGAGGGTTGCTGTTATTAGGGCCTAAAGAAGAATTAAAAGGAAAAAATCATAATCAATACATGTACTTCATCATGTTTAAGCACTGCTTGTGATTTCCCTGAAAAACCACGTTAAGTTCAAACAGTACATAAGCACTGTGCAATGCAAATGGGCACCGAGGCCCCTGCTACTGCCTCCATCCATTTTTCTACTTCCGTCCCTACCTTCAGCCATTTTCGTCCCAAACAGAATTAGCTTTCTGGAAGATCTGACGAATTTTCAACTCACTTAATGCTTCAACGCACCCTTTTGGGGCCATCTAATTTTGGGGTAGCTATGTTTCCTTATGTATTTTTCTTTCAACCCCTGAACATAATCCAACTTCAGGTACTATCTCTACTATGAAGCCTTCCTTTGGATTCTCTAGCTGACTCTAGACACATCCCTCCTTTGAATTCTTAGTAAAATTAGAAACAGTATTATAGGAAACTGGTTGTTTTTCCATTGAATGAAAAGGACTATTAGTTTAAGTTATTCTTATAAAACCAGGACCTGACTCTTCTTTATGTAGAGATCACCTAATGCTTAAATAGTGAGTTTATTTTAATCTGAAGCCAGCCAGCAATCTTTAAAAACAAAATAGGCAAAATAATGGGAAAATAAAAAGAAATTAAGGTTCTTCAGATTTCTTTAGAAAATAACCAACATTCTAAAGATACATCTTCAAACTCCGAATTTCCCAATTTGCTGAGTATCTGTATAGACTCTGGGCTTTCAGGGTGCCTGGGTGGCTCAGTCAGTTAAGTGTCTGATCTTGATTTCGGCTCAGGTCACGATCTCAGGATCCTAGGATAGAGCCCTGCATCTGGCTCGTGCTCAGCACGGGGTCTGCTTGTCCTCCTCCCTCTGTACCTCCCCCCACTCAAGCGCGTGCGTGCTCTTTCTCTAAAATGCATAAAATCTTAAACAAATGAAATAAATAAAATGTCAAGACCCAACATTCTACTCTTTAATTATTTCAAAACTCCTGAATAAAAACAAGAGCTTTCTTAAGATGGCATAGTGATGAAAGCAAACTAGCAGCCTGGGCTAGCTGGTGGGTACAACCATGAAGAGGCAATCAGTCCATCCCATCACCAGAGCCCTGCAACAGGGCTACTAAGTCAGCTCACACCTCTGCTTAGGCTCCATACTCATGAAGCAAGCCTTCGATAACAGGGTGAGACAGGAGGGAACTTGAGAGCAGCAAACAGAATGGACTTGACTGAAATATCTAGTTCTTAGTCTACATTAATAAAGCAGCATTTGGGTTTATAGTTTAGTGAAATAGCATCACATACCCACTGGAAAAACTAAAATTTAAAAAACAATGACAAATGCCGAGGATGGGGAGGATGGGTGGCAACTGGAAGGCATCCACTCCTGGTAGGAGTGTAAAATGACAAAACCACTTCGGAAGACTGTTCGGCAGTCTCGCAGAACGTGAACAGCTCCACGATTTTGCTTCTAAATACCTCCTCAAGGGGAGAACATATGCTGCACTTTGTACACAAATGTTCACAGTATCGTTTTTAGACAAGGCTGGAAACAAACCCAAATGTCCACTGACAAATGTATAAACAAAATGTGGTGAAGCCACACCATGGAGGAATACTCCACAATAAAAAGGGGATATGAAATATGCCACGAGTGTTAAATCAAAAAGCATTATTCTGAGAAAAAGAAGCCAGCCATAAAGAGTAGAGCCAGTAGGATTGCAGTTATATGAAATTCCAGAACAGGCAAAAGCATTCCGTGGTGACAAAAAAGCAGACCGGGGTGGCGGGGGGGCGGCGGTGGCACTGGGTGGCTCAGTTGTTAAGCATCTGCCTTCAGCTCAGGTCATGATCCCAGGGTCCTGGGATACAGCCCTGTGTCAGGCTCCCTGCTTGGCAGAAAGCCTGCTTCTCCCTCTGCCACTCCCCGTGCCTGTGTTCCCTCTCTCGCTGTCTTTGCCTGTCAAATAAATAAATAAAACTTAAAAAAAAAAAAAAAAAAAGGCAGACCGGGGTTGCCCGTGGGCCCGGCTGCTGTGGCCTGTGGGGAACAGGGCAGGGTGATGGAGATGTTCCAAAAATTGACTAAAGTGGTGGCACCACCATTTTCCAAAACTCAAACCGTACAACTACAATGGGTACATTTTACTGTGTATAAATTATATACATCTCTTTTTTAAAGTAAAACAATTCCAAACAAGCACGATGTATAATTTAAAACAGAGTATTAGTATGGTGCAAGCAAAATACCTCCCCCCAACACTAAATTGCCAAAAAGTTCCTGGACACGGACACAGCTTTTACTACATACATCACCTTAAAATACTAATGATTATTTTATGGTATTTAAATGAATATTACTTAAATTCAGAGTCCATTTATAGACTTGGTGGAGCAACAGAAAGTTATCGTGGGACAAGGACCTCTTTGGCATGGGGAACGTAATATAAACCTATTCTCTGTTAATCTGAAGGAAGGTCAAAACCATTTTATCACCAAGCCATCACCGACCTTAGTCCTCTCCTTTTGAATTAGAAACCAAAAGTATAGTATGCGAAGTGAGGGTCTAATACTTGGATAGTATTTCTTTCAATTTAAAAACAATGGGCTTTTTTTTTTTTAAGATTTTATTTGTTTGTCAGAGAGAGGGACACACACACAAGCAGGGGGAGTGGCAGGCAGAGGGAGAAGCAGGCTCCCCGCTGAGCAGGGAGTCCGATGTGGGGCTCGATCCCAGGACCCCGGGATCATGACCAGAGCCGAAGGCAGACGCTTAACCAAATGAACCACCCAGGTGTCCCTAAACAATGGGCTTCTAAGCTGGTATGTATAATAAATGGGTTTATTACCCAACCTAAAGAGCATCCCATTCCTATCTTGTCTCCCTTGCTGATTCTACTGCAAGGCAAGAAAAGTATCAGCATTTACACGAGATCATTCTAGTTAATACATTTATTTGTATTTAATAATCAAACCCTCAAAAAATAAAACGAATATTAAAAACTTATGTCCATACAAAAACTTTTTTTTAAAAGATTTTTTATTTATGGGGCGCCGGGGTGGCTCACTCGTTAAGCGTCTGCCTTCAGCTCAGGTCATGATCCCAGGGTCCTGGGATCGAGCCCCGCATCGGGCTCCCTGCTCCGCGGGAAGCCTGCCTCTCCCTCTCCCACTCCCCCTGCTTGTGTTCTCTCTCTCTCTGAGCATGATGAGGGCATCTGCTTCTCCCTCTCTCTTTGCCCCTCCTGCTCCCCCTGCTCATGCTCGCATGCTCGCTCTCTCAAATAAATAAAATCTTTAAAAAATAAGAAACAGAAAATAAAAACTGGTGGCGAGTATGTGGAGAAACTCGAACACTTGGAGCGCTGCTGTCGAACGTGGAACTGTGGTGGAGAAAGGCGTAGCAGTTACTTAAATGAAGGGGATCCCATGTTGGCCGGCAGTTTTGAAAGGGAAAGAGGACAAAGTTCAGGAGATGGATGGTGGTAATGGTCGTGATAGGTGCATAACAATGTGAATGCACATAATGCACAGAACTGTACATTTAAAAAATGTAGACCAGGGCGCCTGGGTGGCTCAGTTGGTTAAGCGACTGCCTTCGGCTCAGGTCATGATCCTGGAGTCCCGGGATCGAGTCCCGCTTCGGGCTCCCTGCTCAGCAGGGAGTCTGCTTCTCCCTCTGACCCTTCCCCCCCTCATGTGCTTTCTCTCTCTCATTCTCTCTCTCTCAAATAAATAAATAAATAAAATCTTTAAAAAAAAAAAAAAGAAAGTTGGCTGGCACAAAATAAAATTTAAAAAAATAAATAAATAAATAAATAAAAAATGTAGACCACCAGAAGGGCCAATCTTTGTTATGTATATTTAACCACAAATCTTAAAAAATGGACAGAAGGGAAGGACTGCAGTACTGGGACAAGCTCCAAGACAGATGAACCTGGAAAACATTCCACCAAGTGAAAGAAGCCAGTCACAAAGGATCACCCACTGTGTCCTTCCACTTACACATGAAATGTAGAAAATAGGCTTATCCAGAGACAAAAAAGTTTATGAATGGTGCGCAGAGGCTGCAGGGAAGGGGAGATGGGGAGCAACTGCTATATGTATTGGGGCTTTTTCCTGGGTGATGAAAAGGTTCTGGAGTTTGACTGGCCTGACAGTTGCACAACCTTATGAATATACTGAATTGTGTATTTTAAGCAGTGAATTAAAAAAATAAAATGGTGAATTCTATCTCAACTTAAAAAACAGCATATGAGTTAAGTACCATTCTTATTACCATTTTACAGGTGTACTAACTGAAGCACAGATTTTAAGTTAATTGGCCTACATGACGAATGATGGAGCCTAGACTTAAAAATCCAAACATGTTAGCACCAGAGCCTGTGCATTATTTTGTTTTAAATTCTTCCCGCCCAACCAAGAGACCTAAGAATCAATCTGCGAGGGAATTCTAGAATGCTTCTTGCTTTTGCGGACAACGGGTCCAGGCAGGTCTGGTACTCCATCTCCTCTACGTCTTGCCTTCTACATGTACACGTGAACCTGGCGCTCAATCGGTCTTCCTGTATCCGTGAAAGAAAGGACAAGAGGAAACCCAGAAGGCAGTCTCATAATTTTTGAGCTACTAAAGGATAACTTACCTTCAGAATTTCTTTTATGTAGAAAAACAGGCATCTCCCTCTTTGTAAAATCAGTTGTTTACAACAGAGTATAATTCTAATTTCTACCTGGTAACCTTACTTCTATAAACCTAATCACATTAACATACTACATGAACCCTTCGTTTCTCTATTTTCTTAACATCTAGTTGATAACTAAGAGTTTACTTATACTTATTTTTTTAAGCAGGCCCCACACCCAACATGGGACTTGAACTCACGACCCTGAGATCAAGAGTAAGCCTGATCTCAGAGTTGTGGGATCGGGCTCCACATCGGATCCGCACTGGGTATGGTCTGCTTAAGATTTCTCTCCCTCCCTCGCCAATGCCCAAAAGCCGGGGTGGGTGTGGGTGTGGGGGTGTGTGTGCGTGTGCGTGTGCGTGTGTGCCTGGGTGGTTCAGTTGGTCAAGCGTCCAAATCTTGATCTCAGCGTTCTGAGTTCAAGCCCCACACTGGGCATGGAGCCTGCTTGGGATTCTCTCTCTCCCTCTGTGCCCTCCACTCAAAAAAAAAAGGAGAAAAGGAGAGAAAAGAATCCCACATGTTTCTCTCTGCAACCTTACTTTATTGCAGGCAATAAAAGCATTTTAGGGATCTCCTTGCAAGATTACAATGTGCTCTAGAAACACCATGTAGACTACTATGAAAATTTCAATCAGAACGATTCAGGTATTTAGCTTTATCACAGGTAGCTCTTCATGGGTAAGCCCGGTTTTGTAAAAATTCATTTGCATAAAAACAAACAGTAAACTGAAGAATTAATGGATATACTTAGTGAACTGGAGAATCATCAGAAACCTGCCCCAGAGTGGCCTTACCTTCCACAGTGACCTCAATTTCAGGAACTTTTGAATTACTCCCAGGGCTCCGTGGTCTTTTGGGCGACTGCAAGGCTATAAAGTAAGAACATGATCACTTTTGTATATTGGGGGGGCGGGGGGACCCAGAAGGGGATGCTTTATAAAAGCAGAGTATTAAAATTCATACAGTTTGGATCTTTTCAAAGAAACCTGAAGAAGTAAACTGGTAATGTAATCCTCTTCCTGAGACTCCACAAAACTGTGGAAACAGGAATGAAGGAGGATGGCAAGCAGGAAATTTTTAATGGAAATGTTTTTAAAGGGGAGGGGGGAGTCCATTACATAAAATACCTTAAAAAGCAAAGAAACAAACCGAAAGCCCCCAAAAGACGCTAGCGCATGATTCAGTATGATTTAGGTAATGTCAATAAAGAATGTTTTACTGCATGGAGGTATAACAGAGTATATATGATCTCTTACCTTTAGTGTTTATTTTACTAGCCATTCCAGGAGGCAGGTAGGAAATAACTAGTTCAGGTCTGGAGAGAAAACCAAGAAATATTAGAATAGCCAGCATACTACTGGTCTTCACAGCTAGTAAACATTATCATGACCAGTTTTTTTTTTTTTCATGAAGGCCATCATTCTGTAATGTGACAATGCATTCTGTCATTACAGACAGAAACAACCCTCACTTTTCCCTCCCACCGTGATCTGCTACATGATTTTGTGAAGAGTAAATGACTTCTTCCATGAAATGAAAATTAACGGACACTAATTTCCGCAAGTATGGAAATCTTGCAGACGTCTAAGTAAGACACACAGCATGGAAACTCAGCTGCCCACGAGCTGCCTCAGCAACACTGGAGCAGATACAAATCCACGTCTTCATTCTCCATTCAAGTACTAAGGAATGCTAAGAGTCAACACAGTGTCTGTGACACCAAGTTGAACACCACCCCGGCGAGGAAGGTGTCCCCCTTCTCCTTGTACGGAAGAAAACCTACACGGGTTCAAGGATAAGCCAAGGCAAGGGCCGGGCCAGGGATGCAGCTCAGAGCTGCACGTTCCAATCCAGATGACAAAAACTTAGCCGTTGCCCGCAGCTAGGAAAAACTTCAAATGGAAATAGAACTTTACTGTTCTGATTCCAAAAATGACTATATGGGCAAATTGAACTTACTTTTTAACAACAAACTTGATTTTATTACTCCCACGGACAATCCTTTCAAGTCGTGGGATTCCAAACCAGGTAGGGCTGCGGAAGGGAATTCCTTCTGGCAAGCCTTCTACATAAAGGAACTCGGGGTTTGATTCAAACACAGGGTATGGAACTTTTACTGCCTCTGTGAGTCCAAGAGCTTGAGCTGCAAGTTAAGAGAACATAACGTATGGAAGGTAAAATGTTACGGACATTCTTTTTAAAAAATTTTTTCATTTTATCAAGGTATAGCTAACATAAAACATTATATTAGTTTCAGGCATAATGATTTGGTATTTGTACAAACTGCAAAATGATCACCACAGTAAGTCGAGCTAACATCCGGGCATTCTCAAATGTGTTATGCAAAGACTCCCTACCATCTAGCAATCTCCACTTAGTTATTTTTTTTAAGGGGAGTCTCCACTCAATTATTGGAAGCATTTTGCGTAGTATATTGTGCAAAACTGAAGAATGGGCCTAAAAAATAAGTATTTTGAAAAAAGAACATTTTAACACTTCAACAAATGAAAAGGATAGTTCCATTATTAGTCAAAATGATCTCTGTGCTCTGGGAAGAAATGAACTATGGGCCACAGCAAACTGACAGAGACAAGTTTGCTATTGATAGATACAAAGTGCATATGGTGCACCTAAGCGGAACTCATCAAGTTAGAGAGAGCAGAGGCAGAGATGGAAGATTCCCGATCCGGGACACAAAACATTAACACCTTTTAATAATGATGGATGGGAAGGCCCCGGGGGTACTGCTATCACTCCCACTCCTTACTTCCTTCTCCATGACAGACACACCCAATCAACTGAAACACTCTTGCTGAATCAATCTCCTCAGAATCCTCCTCAAGACAGCGCTCCAGGAAACCGCTGTCAACAAATCTACGTTGAAACAAACGATGAAACCTATTTGCTGTATGTGCGGTGTTAGCCAGATTCGAAGTGCAGACAGTGGGACTGAGCCTTCCCCCAACTCCTCCCTTCCTCTCCCATTTGGACATACCAGAAAACCGAATCTGAGAGAAATAAAGTAACTTGCTCAGGTTAGGTAGCAAATTTAGTAGCAGAAATAAACGAAAACCCAGTTTCTGGGACCTTCCTTCCGTAGGTCCTGAACTGCTATAATTTATTCAGAACTCTGCCTTTCATTTAGGTTTCTAAACTAAGACAGAATCACTGGGTTTTACTTACCAAATTTCAAATTAAAAATCTCTTCCACTTGCTTCCGTAGCTTGGTAATTCTGACATTCCAGTCTTCTTTGACTAGAAAGCAAAAATAAATGTAATTAACAACGTTCCTTCTTGGTGCTGTCACAAAACTAGGTTGGATGTCGTTCTTCCTGGTTATGTTCTTTTTTAGAAGATTCAGATCTATCTGACATACAACACTGTATTAGTTTCAGGTGTACAGTCCAGTGATGCTCTGAATTTGATTTTGTTCAGAAACAAAACCTCTGGGTCTTAAGGAAAAGAAGGATTCCCTGCACCTGTCAAACATCAGAACTTGAGGAAGACAGAATTCAAATTTCAGTTTACACTGTAAATAAAGAACTTGTTCTTAAGAATGCTCTAAACGAGTGGTTTTCAAGGGCTCTTCCTTGGAGGAGCACCACAGGATCCTGTCAGGGCAGGGAGGATCAGCCGTGCAAGGGCCCGGGCAGCCCACGCCTTCACAGAACAGCTCTGACTGTATCTGCTTTCTGTACAGGCATTCCTTGTCTTATCAAACCAATGTGTGGCTTGAAATCCACAGAAAGCGAAATTTCACTAATTCGCAGACACACATGGGTGAGATACATGCTGAACGGATTATGGAGATGTGACTTAACACTCCTCTCATCTATATTCTGGCTTATTTCCTTCCCCTTATTCACAAGACAGCAACCATCCCCTTGTAAATGAAGGGAAAATAAGCCATTGCAGAAGACACGTAGGATGTCACTTACTAACAGACACTCAGGGCTTGTTTGGTGGAGCTGTGGATGGAGAGAAGCAATGGAGGGTGATGGGAGGGGCTGGACAAAGAGAGGAGAGGAGAGAGTAAGCAAGAGAGAGAACGAGCGAGAAAGAGGGTAGGGTCGAGCACAGGGATCACATTCAGGGTGGAAGTCGCCTGTGTCTGTGGACAGAGGCAGCGGGAAATGCTGGGAAAGTTCTGGAAATAATGCTAAAGGTCAGTGGCCTGGGAAAACCTCGTAATACACTGTTTATGTTTACTGTAGAAGTACTTTAAAACTCTTACTTTAAAAGAAAACCTACCGTCTCAAGGGTTTCATATGGTGTGGCTCAACCGTTCAGCCAGAGGAAGAAGTCTGGTACAAACCAAAAATTATTACTAAAAAACATCAAGACTCTTCTTCTCCAAGGTCAAGAGTTTCTGTTCACTTGTCCAGTTTCTGCCTCACCCTACACCTCCTCTGCTGGCAAAGATCTCTGCACTACTCCTCCCAGGAAGCAAGTAACCCTCCCTGTTCTGCCCCTTCAAAGCTCAATCACCTGGTTAACTCCAGGAATTTCTCACACGTGATACATGTGTATCTGTTACAAAATTGAGGGCAAAGTGCCCCCACAGTGTGTTTAAGCATACAACTTTTATCAAATCTCATGTCACGCCAAGAATTAAGTAGACCTTTCTAATGGCGTGACTAACTCTTGTCACGCAGTCTGACTTGAATTGCCCGAGCAAAAAACGGATGCCTGGTTTACAGGCAGACCAGATGAACGTTTTTGCCGGAATGAAGAATGACGACTTTAATTCTTGCCAAGGTCTCCTAGGAATGGTGGAAGGCTAAGTACTGTTAATGATTCAGAGCACTGAGACTTTTCTTCTGATGACAGGCTTTTCAAGTATCTATGCTAGAGGACAACAGATCAAGTACAGCTGACGATGGGATCCCTGAACCTACGGTGCTGGGCACAGCCTTACCATTCCCACATTTGCAGTCACCATCAGAATTATTAACCAGCAATCACATTAATCACAACCTGGAATTTGCTGTCTCTCTTGAGAAATGAAGACTTGAACAGAGACTTTCATCATAGTCACACTAATCCAGGTTAACCCAGTTCTACCTTCAGGAATATTTCTCTTTCCATTACTTCCGTCAGCAAAGTCTACGTCATCCCCAATCTTCTGTTCATCACTAATGCTCTGTTTCTTTGCCTAAATCAAAAGCATGCTGAGGAGGTTGTCGTGTGGGTTCTGATGCTCACTGATCACACCGTCTCCCCAGCAGGATTCCTGGCACAGGAGAATTCGGTTTCCCTTGTATGGTGTTTCTCAACCATTTCGCATGCCACTATCAACACAAACAATTTTACAATCTCTCCAGCATCCTGGCTGACCTTCATCAGCAGCCTGCAGGTACCCTCAGTGCTGAAGGATCAGTATTTAGTACAGACATCTTGTATACCATTTTGCCGCAGTATTTGTAAGAACAACGAACCGAGTGAATTCAGAAATGCCCCCTAGTCCTTGGCAACAGAAGTCTTTAACGCTGTAGAAGATACGCAAGCTGTGGTCACTTTTTCTGCCACTATGCACAGTAAACAAAAAGATGGCAAAGAAATAAAGGCAGACGTAGAGTTCAGATGAAGAAAATAAAACCATTCATTCACACACAACCGAGACTGCAGCCTCCAGGCTCTATTGGGCTCTGAGGTCAGTGCAGCTGTTGGAACTGCAGTGTTTGTCATTAAAAGAACAGGGGCCGTGTGAAGAAAGATTAAGGTCTGAATCTGCATGGTCTGCCACATCAGCCACATGTGGCAACTGAACACTTGAAATGTGCTTCATTGACATGAGATGTACTCTAAGTGTAAAATATGCAACAGTTTTACCTCATCATGTGTTTATTTTGATCACAGGTTGAAACACAGATTTGGCTACCAGAATATTAAAAATGACACATTTCTACCCAATACCACTGATCTAAGTTCAAAGCCTGAGCTTTCCCAAAACCACCTGGGTGTGTACTGATACATGAAGGAGTGCCTGTCTTGAGCGTCCACAAACGATTTTTGGAGGAAAGGGAGAAAAGATGAGCTCCATCATTTTAAAAGATTGTCAAACTCCTTAAAAACACTCATCTGAGCTTCTAGAAAGGAATTCACAACTATCTTACCTGGTGTATTCGTTCTTGGCTGAGTGACTTCAGTAGTACTGTGGGTCAGAAGTTCCGGTCTGTAAAAACACGGTGAGGTGAGTAACAGAGCATGCAGGAAGGCCTGGGGCCTTCCCCACACAGCTGTGAACTGTCAGTGAGGGCCACTATGGTTCATTTCGACCTCATTTCCAGTGGGGGGGGGGATCAGTTGGAGGACTCGATTATTTTGAAAAGAGCCATTTTCACAGATTCCAGTTAGGACCTATATGTCCTCAAAGGCTTCTTTGAAGCTCAAGTGTGCAAAACAGTTGTTTCACCCGCAACAGTTCACCTGTTTCTAAAACCTCATATGAGCTCCACCACGGTACGGTCAGAAGTATCTAGCTGTGTCCTCCTAAAGATCCCTCTCTCCCGTATACAATGAGACCCAGTGACCACACAAACACACAAGCCCCAGTGAATCAGCCAGAGCTACACATTCTACCCCTACTGCACCCTTCTGTATTAAAGCCAGGCCTTCTGCACTTTCTCCCTGCCCCCAAATCACCACTATCCTTCAAACTCAAGCCAAAAGAATCCTTTTAAAATGTAAATCCAAATTATTATCATTTTTTTTAAAGTAAGCTCTACGCCCAACATGGGGCTTGAACTCACAAACCTGAACTCAAGAGTTGCACGCCATACCGACTGAGCCAGCCAGGCATCCCTCCAAGTTCTTTTTCAAAGGAACTGGCTTTAAAACCTTTTAATTACTCCATTGATAATACAGGACCAAAGGCCTTCCTCCACATGCCCACATCTGCCTGGCTTCCCATACCCACGGGGCATCACTCCTTCCACACAGAATGGTGCAGTTATGTGACTCCTTCGTCTACTTTTACTATTTCCTGTATTTGAAGCCCCTTTCCACTACTCTATGCACAGCTGACCCATCCACCTGCCATCCTCACCTTCTCCCTCAAAGCACCCAGTAGCACCTTATTGCATTTACCTCTATAATAAGCCTCCCAAGACAGGGTTCCTGTTGGACCCAGTTCTGTCTATCTGGTACCTAATACTAAATAAACATTCACTCAATAAATGAACCTAACTGTAATACAATTCAATTTTAAATATGGAAAGTCCAATGGAGAGGGGAACAAAAGACCCACTTGAATGAAATTAATCTCTATTAAGGAAAGCATTACATTTGTTTCTGGAAGATTTTATAATCTTACCTTTTAATAACAAATTTAATTCGATTGCCCACTTGTATGATCTTCTCCAGCCTCGGGATGCCATACCATGAGGGACTTCTAAAAGGAATGTTTTCAGGTAGTCCTTCCACATAGAGATCATTAGGATGTGCCTCAAATTTCTGGTAAGGTACAGCCTTGGCCTCCGTGCTCCCCAAGGCTTCAGCTTTACAAAGGAAAAGCAATTCAGGAGAATAAGCTTCTGAAGAAATCACAGTTTAGTACAATCCAAAGCAAGGTAGTGGTCAACTTTTTGAAAAGCAAAGTAAACTCTGTAAACACACACACTAACTGTGGAAACAGGTTCAGTACAGCAAAAGGAAGTATGAATGGCCCATGATTAAGAGGTAACTTCTGGTGGAGGCAAGTTTCTGGATTCGAAGACCATCTTAATAGCTTGAAAATCCTGTAAGAGATTTTTCAGTATCTTTGGGAAGAAATAAAAGGATAAGAGAACTACCATAGTGAATAAAGAATGTAACTTAGATACTACTTTTTCAATCATCTGGAGGCCGACTTCTGCTGCGTGCGCTCTGAGTGTGATAATCCTATAGCCGGGTCCCACACACAAAGTTACTGCAGGCTCTATTTTTTACTTATATCGCAACCATGAGATGAATGTTCTTTACCCCTTAAAACTACATGAGTGTGGCATTTTAAAAGGAAATAACTTCTGCAAAGAATGCATGGAATGGGAAATAAAAACAGCAAGCAGAGACTGGTTTAGATTAAAAGAAGCATAACAACCAATGCTAATGCATGAGTGTTGTTTAGACCGAGATTCAAAGCAAACCTTTAAAGGTACTTTTCAGATGAACGAGGAAACTCACAGACTGGCCAAGAGTGGGTACAAAGGAATGGTTAATTGTGTCAGGCGTGACGACATGGTGCTCGTGTAAGAAAGTGAAAGCACTATTCACAAAGGAGCAGTGAACACAACATAAATGATGCCGTGCCTGTGATGTGCTTTATAATAGGCCTACCAAGGGAAAAAAGAGGAAAAGATGAACAGTGTGGAAAAATCTTAATGATCACTGATTCTGAAAAATGGGTACATGGGAATGCACTGCACTGCTTTTCTAGTTCTGAATAGGTGGAGAATTAGAATTTCAAAGTGTAAACATGAAATATCTAATTTCTGCTCTGAAACCACACTCGAACAGAGGTCTAATAATATTCAAGGCCCTCCATCTAACTTCTTCCTAATTTCATTAGCACCAAATCTGAAGGGCCCAAGTATAGGATCTCTCTCTGTGTCTCTCTCTTTTAAAAGGTTTTATTTATTTATTTGTCAGAGAGAGACACAGAGAGAGAGAGGGAACACAAGCGGGGGAGTGGCAGGCAGAGGGAGAAGCAGGCTTCCCACAGAGCAAGGAGCCCGATGCGGGGCTCGATCCCAGGACCCTGGATCATGACCTGAGCCGAAGGCAGACACGTAACTGACTGAGCCACCCAGGTGTCCCAGGATCTCTTTGCTGTAAGTAAAGAATGTATATTTGAAAACCACACACAGGGGGCGCCTGAGTGGCTCAGTCGTTAAGCGTCTGCCTTTGGCTCAGGTCATGATCCCAGGGTCCTGGGATTGAGCCCTGTGTTGGGCTCCCTGCTCAGCAGGAAGCCTGCTTCTCCCTCTCCCACTTCCACTTCCCCTGCTTGTGTTCCCTCTCTCCCTATGTCTCTCTCTGTCAAATAAATAAAATCCTAAATAAAAAAGAAAGAAAGAAAGAAAGAAAGAAAAAACCACACACTGTATAATAAAGATCATTACTGTTAAAAGAAACACTCCCTCAAGAAATGTGGTAGAGCCTTTCACACCACACCTGGGAGATAAAATATGATATGTAATAGAATAGTAACTACTCCCGGGAAATAGAGCAAAAAAGAATACAGTCATAATTCTAATGAAATTCCTATGAAATAAAAAGGAATCAACTGCTGGAGTAGAGACAGAAAGAGCAGAAGTTATGGGAAAGGGGGAAGGCCAACTGCATTAGCTGGTCACCAGTGAGGCTTCCTCTGGAGAAAACAACAATCTGCCTGGCTCCCTATTCCCCTCATGTCCCCAGACCACGTAACACCTCTTGTGTACTATGTACCTTTCCCCCCGTGTCTGGGGGAGTCCCACTGCCTTCTGCTCTGCTATGTTCTCAGCACCTGGCGCCCAGGTGTCCACGGATGCCCAAGGCCTCAAACTGACTATTCTGCCAAAGCAGTGGAACCTTCTAGACTTACAATGTTTGACACTTATAGAAAACGTAAGCTTTCCTCTTTCCCTTTCAGGAACCTTAGAGAAAAAAGCAATCCTCTTTACATTACCTACAGTCCTGGACTAACCTAAGGCCATGAGCAAAAACAAAGAACCAGACTTTTATTGTTTATAATGTAGCAACATGTAAGCTCTTACCTATTTTCTTAGCTCTGACACCAAGCCAGAATATTTCCCATTGGCTCCTTTTTGTGTGAGTGAGTACATGGGCTTGTCAACAGCCTCTTCTTTCCGCAAGGCCAAAGTCAGCTTGCTTGGCAAGCATCAGTGGTGGTAACAGGTTTGGCCGACTGTTTTCCCAAGCTCAACTTCCAGAACTACACGTGAGGGCAAAGTTTAAACCTGTTCATGCAGATACTCCTGGACTCTAATGACACTATGGTGGCCTTCTTCACCTGATTCATGTTACTAAATGCCTTGGAAATAAAATGATCTTTAAAGTGGGGAAGATGCTTTAGTTTATTGCTCACTAGCTAATTTCCAACCAGACGTACTAAGAGGAGAGAATTTGTCACTAAGGTCCTGAATTCACATTGGGTAGTCAAGGACAGGGATTAGGAGAAAAAACTTAAAATTCAGACTTCTCCCCAATGCCTTCAAGTCCCAGGTCAAGAGTAGAGATAAACAACATCTAGTCAGTGACCTAAGTTCGCAGCTGCCACCTAAGATATCCCTAAGAGCTGGTTTTATTAGGTCTTTAACACCCACTGCTGTACACCCCTCCTGGAAACCGCAGGGCAAGTAAGAATCATCACCCAGGAGACTTGGCTTTTTGTGGTAAAACTCAAATGGTTTCTCTCGCAGAACAGTGAGAACCGCTGCAGTCCTTGGGACTCTCTGTGCCAGCCAGCCACGCTGCCCTCCACCGCAGCCTTCCCCATGCAGGGCAGCTGGGGCGCTCTGGGACGTCCTCTGGTCTTCTTCTTGGTGACATAATTTAACGAAGTCCAATGTACACTACCTGACTGAAAGGCTCAGTGATTTCTGGAGGCTTTAGCACACAGGTCCGTGACACTGGTCTCTTCAGGAAGTATTTGGTCAGTACCTACTCCAGCACTAAGCACGGTTCTAGCAGTAGACAAGACACACGAGATCTTGGCTGTCATTACCTACAGTGTTGTAGTGGGAGGCAGAAGACCACCATTAGTGGTTCGAGGAACAAAAATGGGAATGAGACCGGATGTGCTTAATGGTGTGTGGTAGATGGGTACCCCAGTGAAACCAGGCCAATGCGGCCACATTTAAATTAAGATGTAAATGAAAAGGAGAGGCACAAAAACATCTGAGGTCCCAGCAGGGCAACACTCCCCAGGAGGGCATGACCTTCGAAACTTAAAGGACAAGTAGACGGTCATTACAGCCAGAACGAGGTGAGCCAGTGGGACACTCCAGGAGGTGATATCAGAAGAAAGGCCGGGTGGCTATGACCAGGGATTGTGGGGTTAATTCCAAGAACAAAGGGAGGCCATGGAACAGAAGACAGAAAAGGGACCTGCCTCCATTTTATGTTTTTAATGAGATTAAAACCTAGCTGCTTTGCGGCACTGGCTCTGTGCTGTGAGAGACGGGAGCAAGAAGGACAGGGATTTGGGCTGAGCTCCAAGTGCGGTCAGCAGGAGGCCTTGTGAGAATCGAGAAATCCAGGGTGACTCCCGGTGCTCTGGCTGGGACAATGGAGGAGAGGGTGGTGCCCCCCAGATGAGGGGGGAAAGGAACATGGTGCAGAGGGGGACAAAGTGAAGCCTGCAGACGTACCAAACAGGTGGGGGAAAAAAATAAAGTTCTGATGTCAAATGGGAGTCTCCAGGGCTCGAAACTTAAATGTAAATGCCCTCAGGAAATAGAGATTCCGCTATGTTCACAATGGGAGATGGGAGGGACCAGCTGCCGAGAGAGCACAGCAGGGGAGGAGACAAAGGACTCAGGACCAAGCTGTCAGGCAGCACTTCAAGCTGGACAGGCTGAACTAAAGGAACCATCAAGAACAAAAACGACAACCAGGGACACGGGAAGAAACCAAAAGTCACCCAGGTTCGTAACTGTCCATATAAATGGTTTAAAACAATGAAAACAAGAGAAAGAAGAAACACAGCCCTGCTGAAGGCAGGACAAAGCAGGGGAGAGTGGCCCAGGGTAACAAAAGATGCCGCGGTGACAAACCAAACCCAAGTACGGTCAAGTGTTCAGGGATGGGAGCCGGCAAGGCCAGGGAGGAAGAGAACAGTGTGAGGCCCACCGCGTTTTTGGATAACCAGCCCTCAGGGACAGACTGTGACCTAGGCCTGCTCCTACAGAGAGGCACACCAAGTGCTGCGGAAGGGGCCAAAGACAAAGGACTCCTGGACTGCGAGGGGCACGACGCTGTACCAGCGACACTGGGCCAGAGTTACTCAGGAAGAGAACTCGGGCTTCCACTGCAGAGCTCCCCGCCCCACCCCACCCCCGTATGGGTCTAAAACTCTCCAGGATTAACATATGTATATTCACCAATGAAAGAAAACTGGAGGTGACACACCGGTCAGAAGGGCTGAAATGAACAAGTCAGGAAACAAGAAATGTTGGCGAGGATGCGGAGAAAGGGGAACCCTCCTACACTGTCGGTGGGAATGCAAGCTGGTGCAACCCCTCTGGAAAACAGTATGGAGGTTCCTCAAACAGTTGAAAATAGAGCTACCATACAATCCAGCAATTGCACTACTGGGTATTTACCACAAAGATACAAATGTAGGGATCTGAAGGGGTACGTGCACCCCAATGTTCATAGCAGCAATGTCCACAATAGCCAAACTGTGGAAAGAGCCAAGACGTCCATCAACGGATGAATAAAGATGTGGTACACACACACACACACACACACACACACACACACACACACACACACACACACACACACAATGGAATATTACTCAGCCATCAAAAAATTTGAAATCTTGCCATTTGAAACTGACGTGGATGGAACTAGAGGATATTGTGCTGAGTGAAATAAATCAATCTGAGAAAGACAACTGTATGATCTCACTCATGTGTGGAATTTAAGAAACAAAATAGGATCATAGGGGACAGGGGGGAAAAATTAAGTAAGACAAAATCAGAGAGGGAAACAAACCATAAAAGACTCTTAATCATAGGAAACAAACAAGAGGGTTGCTGGAGGGGAGGGTGTGTGGAGTGGAAGGGATGGGGGTATGGGGTAACTGTGATGGGCATTAAGGAGGCACATGATGTATTGAGCACTGGGTGTTATATGCAACTATGAATCACTGAACTCTTCTTAATTATATGTTAATTAATTGATTCTTTTTTAAAAGGGGGAAAAATGAGGTGAATCATTTCAGTGTATTTACTTTCTTAAAGCAAAATTTGGGAAACTTATTCTGTAATATACTTTAGTCGTGGGGGAAATCACACTTACCAAATTTTTTGCAGAAAAGCTGATCCACCATTTTTCGCAATTTAGTGATTCTGGCATACCACTCTTCCTTCACTGTTAAGAATAATAAACATATAAATGTCCTCAAACTGGTGGCATTACTAAACTATGTCAATTAAGTAATGAATTTTTTTAAAGTTTATTTATTTAAGTAATCTCTACACCCAACATGGGGCTTGAACACACGACCCTGAGAGGTCAAGAGTCACACCCTCCACCGACTGAGCCAGCCAGGCGCTCCTGTTCTAAGATTATTTCTAAGATTTCAGAATGTGTTTCTTAAAAACATTGCTGACACCGAATAAAAAGAACAAATGAAACAATGACAAAGTGGAAATTAATAACTGAGTAATTTCACAGGTACTCTCAAGTGTCATGATCATAGCTCGGAAAGAGCAGAGTTCAGTTCACTGAATAGTAGCCTGCAGGTGAGCTCCACAACAGTAAATTTAGGGATAGGATAATGCCGGCGAGCCTTCATCACACCAACTCAGAGTGATAGGATTTCCATTTTCTAACCCCACCCCGCAGCCCTCTAGAGCCTAGCCAGGTGAAGTAAGAGAACAAGTCACAACTGTATTTCCCTGAAACACGTCTCACAAACAAGTGATGATACCCACGGCTCTGTGCTCTAAGAAGCCCTTTTATGTCCTGTGGATAATGATGAGGGATGATTCAGTTGACTAATGCAGATGTGGGTTAACACACTGATTCACCGTGACAGATAACAGACTTTGTGTCTCAGAAGTAGAACGAGCTTGGTTCTCTCATTCTACCCAGCAGTGTGATGTCTGCACTTATTTATAATGGATTATTAGGAAGAACATGAGTTTATTCTTCTAGAGAGCAGAGAATATTATTTCAACATTGTGTATTTCTTGTATATAATATTCTGATTTGACACATTTTTTTTTAAAGTAACCTCTATGGCCACGAGGGACTTGAACTAACGACCCTGAGATCAAGAGTTGCGTGCTCTACCAACTGAGCCAGCCAAGGACCCCACTATGACACACAGTTTGAAATAAGACTGGAGACGTACCTCCTGAAGCTGGTTTATCAAGCTGTAAGTCTTCACGTGTTGAATTCAGAAGTTCATGTCTGCAAGGTGAGAAAAAGTATTAAGTATTTACCAGGTAACAAGTTAGCAAAAGTAGCAACTACTAGTACTTATTAGATACTCTGTTGTGAAGACTAGTTTTAAAAAGAAGAGACAATCTGAACTCTTGAGCACAATTAAATCCTCATTTCTGGAGATTTCCAGAGAATAATAAAACCAAATGGTAATTGCAAATTGTTTCATAAGGTGCATCTTGGAACATGTGTCCTTCACGGTAAGAGTTCACTTTGCAACCCAAAGATACCTCATAAAAGTGTAACACCAAAAGAAGAGAGCCACAGAACTTTTTAATGAGATCCTTTAATTTTACATTATACTCAAGACTACCTCACTTCAACACATCTATAAACTGGTTATAAAAATCCTAAATATATTTCAATACTAACACATCTGTAAGACAGATTACATGTTTATTTTGTAATACAAAACTGCCCAGAAAATATAATTTCTAGATAACAGAATTTTCACAATCTAACTTATACAGCTCATCATTCCTTTTTGATGTAATTACCTAAAGTCAGGGGTTGCTGGTAGGGGTGGGGATTGGGTCAGAGACAAGAATGACCCATTTCAGAAATGTTGGAAACTAGCATAGGATTGAATCAATGGTTATATATAATATTCAAATAATATTAGTGAGTGAGAAATAAAACATTGGCTAAACTCTACAGAATTACCCTTCTAAAACAAAATACATAACAAAATACATACATCAAAACGAACCACCTTAACCATTAGAGAAAGGCTTTAGAAGTCCCCCCTCAAGGGGCGCCTAGGTGGCTTAGTTAAGTGTCTGCCTTCGGTTCAGGTCATGATCCGGAGGGAGCCTGCTTCTCCCTCTCCCTCGGCCGTTCTCCCCTGCTTTGTGCTCCCTCGCTCTCTCTCTCAAATAAATAAATAATGTAAAAAAAAGTTCCTCTCGATGCAGAAGAGGGCTTGCTGTTAACTATAACTAAGTATATTGAAAGGACTTGAAACAGGATGTGCATGGCACAACGTATCCCATGGTGTACTTGCATTAACATTTAAGCATCCAAACACAGTTTTATACACTTGAAGGTTAGCAAATACTAGCAATACTATATATAATAAACTCAGTATAAATATAATTCTATATATTAAAATTCTACATAAATATAACAAATCTATAAAATTCTATACTTATTTTGCTATTTAAAAATGAATTAAAAACCTCTAATATTAAAAGCACAATTTAATAAAATGACAGTGCAAAAAAGTTTTCTTAAAACAAACTTATTAATGTATCATTAATATATCAAGCAGTGTATGCTTACTGATGGTTCTTGGCTAGTGTCAGGGTTTTAGAACAAGCCCATGGGTTGACAATTCAATTTCATGAGTCCACTAGATCGCAAAACTAAAAAGTTACCTGCAACAAGTTCCTCTCTGTGGAGGACAGCTCACTTATTATCTTGAGGTACCTCTTAGGTCTTTTTCATGCTTAATTAAATCTTAAAAGCTGTCATCCCCTTACTGAATACCAATACAGATGCAAGCATGCTTGGTTGTAATCCTTGATCAAAGTAGTTAAATTCCCATTTTTTCAGCAGTACCAGAGTGTTCCCAAAGTAATGAAGTTGAATACTTTTGCAATGATAAATACTATTATTCCACTACGGGTTTTAAGGTTTATTTTATTTGAGAGTGAGCAAGGGGGTGCAGGGGCAGGGGGCAGAGGGAGGCGGAGAAAGAGAATCTTAAGCAGACTCTATGCAGAGCCCGAGGGGTGGCTTGATCTCAGGACCCTGAGATCACGATCTGAGCCGAAACCAAGAGTCAGAAACTTAACCGACTCTGCCACCCAGGAGTCCCTATTCCACTACTTTTATTTACTGTACTGTTTTTAGTTCAAGAGATGTCAGAAAAAAAGTTTAAAAATCAGTTACAATATGAACACAGTTCAAAAAGACTCATTCCCAATAGAAGGACTTAAAATGAAAGCCATGTCTTCAGACTTAGCAGAAAATTGGAGAAAGACAATGACAGCTATACGTCAATCACATATGGGCAAATATTCATGTTCCAGAAGCCAAGTCTGGGCATGACCAAGAAAATCCTGTCCACAGTGACACATTAAGGAGAAAGGGGTAGAGTAGCAATGTATCAGTATAATATTTTAGAAAAGCAATACAGTACCAATCAATATCAATAAATAGTGTCTTGTTTTTAAGAGTTATTTATTTATCTAAAGCCATGTCTTTTAGCAGAAGCAAACCCATCGCCACTCCCCGCGGCCTGAGTACCGCTTGGTCTAAACCCATATGGTTCATCTCTCTTGTGCCTGTACCTGGTTGAGGAATAAGCACTTGACAGAATTCTAACCGGAGAAGAGTAAGGCCCCTTCCAAGAGAAACAAAGGTAGCTGCTGTCTCTCCTCTACACCCTGCCAGGCTGTGAAGCCTGGAATTACTGCATCCAGCACACTACTGGTCTAAGGAAACAGCGCAAGGAAGGAAGAATCTGGAGGAGAATAAAAGCTGAGCTCCATGTACCAGTTTTAATCATCCTACCTCTGACCTTCTTGTAAAGTAAGCATTTTACTGTATGAAGTTGACTGACAAGGATTTTTTTTTTCCCTTACTGCTGCAGATCCTAACTGCTACCCCACCCTTTCCATGTCAGGAAGTCTCTATTTGGGGTGCCTGGGTGGCTCAGGCAGTTAACGGTCCGACTCTTGGTTTCAGCTCAGGTCATGATCTCAGGGTTGTGAGACTGAGCCCCATGTCCGGCTCCACGCTCAGTGCAGAGTCCGAGAGTCTCTCTCTCTCTCTCTCTCTCAATCTCTCTAAAATAAATAAATAACTCTTCAAACAAGACACTGTTTGTTGATATTGACTGGTACTGTATTGCACTGACACACTGATACTCTACTCCTTTCTTTAGCAGACTTAGAAGAAAATTGGAGAAAGACAATGACAGGGCGCCTGGGTGGTTCAGTCGTTAAGCGTCTGCCTTCGGCTCAGGTCATGATCCCAGGGTCCTGGGATCGAGCCCCGCACTGGGCACCCTGCTCCGTGGGGAGCCTGCTTTTCCCTCTCCCACTCCCCCTGCTTGTGTTCCCTCTCTTGCTGTCTCTCTCTCTGTCAAATAAATAAACGAAATCATAAAAAAAAAAAAAAGACAATGGCAGTTATACGTCAATCACATATGGGCAAATATTCGTGTTCCAGAAGCCAAGTCTGGGCATGACCAAGAAAATCCTGTCCACAGCGACACATTAAAATGCGGTAAATAAAATTATAACCCAAATTTAATTAAAATACAGCCTTAGAGGTTAATGAACATTTGACAACAGTATAAAAAGATGCACTGAACGAGAACAAAGAGTCCAAAGAGCGTCTTACTTCTTAATCACAAAACGAATCCTTTCCTTTGCCAGTAATATCCTCTCAAGGCGAGGAATTCCGTAAGTAGATGGCCTTCTAAAAGGAATTCCTTCCGGAAGTCCTTCTACATAAAGATCTTCAACGTGTGACTGGAAAAGAGGGTATGGGATCGTCACAGGGCCTTTGGCTTTTATAGCTTGAGCTTTAAGGATAAAAAGAGAGAGGAAAAATCATTAATTGGCAGGGATTAACCACACAGTTTGTACGACAGAGTAACTGAATACGCACTGCTCTGTTAACTTTTATAACTTTATCTTTGCTTCTGTTTACTTTAACTGAAGCACAAGAAAAGTAACACAAAGGAACTAAAAGGAAAAGAACAACAATGATGCCAAAACTCTAACCAAATCTGCAATCAAATAATGTATTATTTTGGGGGAACGTAGATGCAGCTAGACATTCTACTGAAATCTAAAGAACATACGATCCAGAAAAACATACTGGTTCACATCAGTTAATACGTACAGTATTTACAGGAAGTAGTATTTTTCAACGATAAACATTAGTGTAAAAAGGATTTTTTAATAAAGTAACAGAAGCAGAAAATTCTTCTGAACTGTAAAGATTCTGCTACAATTTACTTGCAAAGGTAAAATAATGCAGCAGCTGCAAAAGGTCAAAAGCATGGGGGAGTCTCGAGATTCAAATATAATGAGAAGACCTTAGTGATTTTATCAAACAAACTACAAAGGGTCAGAGTCTCTAAACAACAGGGTACCATCTGAACATCACTGGGTATTACATGTAATGTTTTCAGGTGTGATAACGGAACTGAGATTAAGACGTGGGGCTCGAACCCACGACCCCGAGATCAAGAGTCGCCTGCTCTATTGACTGAGCCACCAGGTGCCTCTCAACTCCCCATTTTGAAATGTAGACTTCCTAGAGCTGAAATGACAGGATGTCTGGGACACTACAGTCTTAAAATATGCTTGCATCAAAGAGATGGGACAGGAGAGAGGGCAAGAAGGAAAATACTGTAATGTTAAAGGTCGTTGAATGTGGGTGATGGATACTTAGAGGGTCTCTGTATCATTTACTTTTGTTTGGAAATTTTCATAATAAAATGGTTTTAAAAAGCATCGGTTAAGCTCACAATAGAGGCACATTTATAGACACTATCAAAATTCCACCGTTAAACCTTCTGATGCTGAGTCAATCGACGACAAATGTTCTAGACTGCAGAGCAGACACCTATGGCTTTTCTTCCAAAAACTTCTACTTCACGAGCACAGCACTGCTACAGAAGCAGCTTTCTAGTGTGTGCGGCAAGGACAGCAGATGAGCTACTGACCTGGCCAGAAAGACCCTGCAAGCCCCACAAGGAAAGGACCCCCGTGGTTTCCCCTTACTCCCAACTCCTCCCATAGGAATCCCCCTTCATCAGAACAGCCGCCCTTTTTTACTAGTATTTTATGTATTTTACTAGTATTTTATGTTTAAGTCTGTTGGCTAAACATTAATACGTGTACTGAAGTTTCAAGTGGACCACAGTACACATTTAACAGTAGGGACATTTAACATCCGTTGTTGACATACTGCATCTGAAAATCCTATTCACGTAACAAAGAAAACATCTTTCCCTAAAGCTATCACCATTGTTTCCACTTGTAAAATGTGAATATTGTTCTTATAATCTCACAATAGTAGGAAAACATTATTTTCTTTATTTTTTTTTTTAAAGATTTTATTTATTTATTTGACAGAGAGATACACAGCGAGAGAGGGAACACAAGCAGGGGGAGTGGGAGAGGGAGAAGCAGGCTTCCCGCCGCGCAGGGAGCCTGATGCGGGGCTCGATCTCAGGACCCTGGGATCACGACCTGAGCCGAAGGCAGACGCTTAACGACTGAGCCACCCAGGCGCCCCAACATTATTTTCTTATATGCAAAATAATGAAATAAATCACCATCACAACAAAAGCAAAAACATAATTTTTGTTTCCCTTTATGAGAAGCACTGAGATTTTCTAACAGTAAATTATTTTTACTCGAATCTGTACTACAGTAAGTACACAGTAACGAAAGTACATACAAAAAGCACTTACTGTGTACTTACGCACCAGCTATTACAGACACTATGCTATCTTACCAAATCTTCCTAACACATCCTCAGAGAGGATGAAGAGAAAGGGCTGAGCATTCTGTCCCCAGGGCCTGTAACCTTACCGGCACGGAACAGTGCTGAATATAGAACAAGTTCTGAGAGTTTCTGCTTTGAAGTGGACCAATTAAGATCACAGGGAAAACGCTATGGCTACTGGAAAGGGAGGACTACTAGTAGAGCCCTAAGGAGAAGTTACTGAACTCGTTACTGAATTTACTCTCATTCCGAATCTTCATGGACGGGTCAGCTGTCATCCATGAAAAATGGTACAGGAGCTATCATTTCAAGTTTAGTAAACTAAATAATGCCAGTGTAGTCTATCATTTAAGAACTTCACCCAGAGAAACTCAGTGATGTGGGAGAGCACTCCAAAAAGAGGATTTTCAAGTGAAAATTCAGTATAATCAGCCCATTTTCTAGACTGTTAGTCCACTGCAAAGTTAAGAATCCTCCAAATAAAAACACAGTTCAATGAAAGTTGCTATTTTTAGATGATATATATTTTAGGTAATATATACCAACTGGGGGTAACATGGTGCTTGTTTTTTTGATCACTACCTAAAGGCAGATGTAGGACAGAATAATAAAAGAAAAGGAGAAGACAATTTGAGACCTAACTTAACCAATTATGTATCAATTGTCAAGAAAATAAGGACACAAGATGAATACTGGACTTAACACAGCAGATGAAGAAAGACTATTATGAAGAAGCTCATCTTCAAATCGATCTCCAAGATCCTGGACTCTGCAACAAATATGTAAATAAACTCCCAAAGGAGCATGTTGAAGGGTTAAAAGAAATGCTAATTGGTAATCACAGAAAGAAAACTTTCCCAAAACTTCATAGTATTGAGAAGTGAACTTTCTTACACTGGATGAAAAGTAACCCAATTGTTAAAAGGCTTATCAACAAACGATTACAAGAATTTCTGAGTTTAGACTTACCGTATTTTCTTTCAAACAACTCTTCCACTTGTTTCCGTAGATCAGTAATTCGAGCATTCCATTTCTCTGAAAAATTGAGAGTTTTAAGTTACATCTAAACAATAAATCCCTGTCTGGGGGCACTATTATATTACAATGACCCAACAGCTAAAGACTTATTTTCTACATAATACATCCTAATTTTTTTTCTATTAAGTAATCTCTATGCCCTTGCACTCACGACCCCAACCAAGATCAAAAGTCACCATCCTAGTTTTAATAATCCAACTCCATGTATATAATTTTACTGCTTTCTTAAGAACTTTTCCTTTTGTGCTTCTTAGAATTGTCCAATGAGAAATTATAAAAGATGTTTTTAAAGTTTATTTTTGAGGGGCACCTGGTGGCTCAGTCAAAAGAATGTCCAACTCTTGATGTTGGGGTTGTGAGTTCAAGCCCCACATGGGGTATAGAGATGATTTAAATAAAGTTTATTTTCAAAACACCGAGTACCTCTTTTTAGCCTGATAATTTCTAAAAAGGTCAGACCAGTCCAATTAAACAGTATAAAATGGAGGCAAAAAAGAGGAGGTGTCCAAGGTCATTCAGGAAACCTTCTAAAACACGCCTAAGTTGTGTAGAAATAAGTACAATATAGTTGCACCCTAAAATAGAGTGCTAAGGAATATAAATACATGTAAACTTACTACTATGTATAAAATCAATTTATATCCAACATTTAATGACTATGACAAATTGAAATACTAAAAAGCTATTTAAAAAATGTAGAAGTTCAGGGCAAAAAATGTAGAAGTTCAGGGCACCTGGGTGGCTCAGTTGGTTAAGCGACTGCCTTCAGCTCAGGTCATGATCCTGGAGTCCCGGGATCAAGTCCCACAGTCCCACATCGGACTCCCTGCTCAGCAGGGAGTCTGCTTCTCCCTCTGACCCTCGTCCCTCTCGTGCTATCTCTCATTCTCTCTCTCTCTCAAATAAATAAATAAAATCTTAAAAAAAAAGCGCTAGTACTTTTAAAAAAATGTAGAAGTTCAAAATATGGATCGCAAATATAATTCGCTCCACTGATATTTTCTTTAGTCCCTTCAAAAAGATACACCATCCACTGGGGCTTGGTTAGATTAGCTGCTGGCAGTTACACAGAACACAAAAAATCAAAGAGGAAAACAGATCTTAAATAAGGAAGGTTTTATTTTTTATAAAGATTTTATTTATTTATTAGAGAGAGAGAGAGCTACAGCGAGAGAGGGAACACAAGCAGGGGGAATGGGGGAGGGAGAAACAGGCTTCCCAAGGAGCAGGAAGCACAATGCGGGGGCTCAATCCCAGGAACCTGGGATTATGACCTGAGGTGAAGGCAGACGCTTAACAACTGAGCCACCCAGGCGCTCCAAATAAGGAAGGTTTTAAAGCTAAGAAAAACGTCTTAATTACTGAGTCATCAAAACACTGATTCAAAGTCTATTAACTGTACTTAACACCAGAAGACACAATGTCTTGTGCTTTGGTCAACTCACACTAAGCTTCAACAGTGTCTGTAAGCTTGCTTCAAACTGCCTTGGTTTTCCTCTTGTTAGAATCTAAGGCACTAATGTATTTTAAAGCATCTCCCCCCCTTGCCCCCAAACACACACACACACACACACACACACACACACACACACACACACACACACACACACACACACACACACACACACGAATGGCTCTAAGTTTTGGAGAAAGAGAAAATGTTTAGAAAGAAAGAAAGAAAGAAAGAAAGAAAGAAAGGGGCCTGTATCTGAGGTAGAACCTACCGAAGTTGAACTCCCTCACTTTCCGCTTCCCAGCATTGGCAGGCTCCGTGACCGGTGGCTGGGGGGGCTCACTGCTCTTTGGTCTCTTGGTAGGTGGAGAATAATCATCATCTTGAAAAAGAAAATTGTCATCACTGGAGGAAAAGTCTGAGTGACTTCTGGCTGCCGTCTGCTCAATTTTCAACATTCAAAAGACGGGGACCTGTACATCCGTTTGCAGCTGCCCCATCAGTACTTCTCTAAGGTCATTTTAGGCCTACCCTTCCCAGTTACACCTGCAGTTTTCCTACTCTCGAGGGGAGGCGCTCAGGTGAATAGTCCTCATTTTCCTTTGCCTTACTTCATCTTCTTTAGTCTGTTTAATTTGAATTACATCCTCCTCAATTTCCCTGCTCCCCTAAATCCTCTCAGCTCATAAGATTACAGTTTAAGTCTTTCAGGCAAAAGGTTTTAAGAGACAGATACCTACAATTATACAAATATACACGAAAAGGGGGAGGAAATATAGCTTGAAGAGAAAAATATTTCAGCTTATACAAAATCCAAGCATGCATAAACAAGGGAGGGTAGGTAACTTATGTCAAACACTTTTAACAAACACAGAACTTAGAGAATTAATGAAATTCACGTTATTTGTGAAACAGATAATGCTGACTGAGTCAACACAAAACCCAGTAGAAATGAACAAGCAGATACTGAAGTATAGAATGTAGACCACTTCAGATGTTCGTAGTGCGAGTTCGTGCTACAGTCTTCATGGATATGTCCTGCACCTCAACCCTGCTAGGAAACTTCAGCTAATGCTAGAATTAAGGACATCTGGATAAAATAAGAAAAGCTATCAATGTCATCTTTTTTCTAGAACCCTGAAAATGTCACATGGCACAATACTAAGCTTTCTGCTCAAACATTATCCATAAATTACTAAAATATCACTTTAAGAAATCTCTACTTGAAACTCAGTATGGGATAGAAAAGAAATAATCACTGTGTTAAAGACAATCACAAAAAGCTGCCATTCAAGTACTACAGATCACTCTTTTAATTTTCACTCTCCTCTCACAGCTCAAGGAATCCGCTCCATGAATGTTGTGTGACTTCACCTTGTCACATGCTCAACAGTGCAGCTGAGCTCAGACTCTTGAGTGTAACTCTTAGCACCAAACTAGCATGGTACTCTCCAAGAGATAACAAGAAATCCAAATTAAGCCAAATACACGACATTGCCTGGGACAACCATACGTAACTTCTATGCACTTTGCATGTTAATCAAGGGAAAATCTGACTGAAGCCTAAAACACCTGTCTGCCATTCCTCTCAAGGAGTCAGAGAACACGACCAGACACTGTTGCCTGGCTCAATGACTTCGGGTTCTTCCTCTAATGCCATTTGCTGATTATTGTAACCAGTAAGAGGAAAAAGTCACCAATGTCACCAATACCAGATTAAGTCATATCAGGACCCATTTATGAGCTGGGAGAGACAAAAATGCCACGTTTAGGGGATAATGGGAAATGTTATCATATGAACAACTTACAACACTCTTTCACGTGTTGACTGCCATTGTAGAAACCCTTCCTCAAACCCAGAAAAAAAGAAATCTATTGTAGGAGATTTAAAAATTATGAACGACTTGTAAAAATTCGACCGTGTCATGTGGGCTTATTAAATTACTACAAGGATTAGTGATCAAATAGCTATAAAACTGGTCAAAACACTATAAAAAGATTTATCAAGTAATTGAATTCAACCTATAAAGATACATTTGGGAAAACACATGAGGTATCGTTAATACATTTACCCTTCCATTCTGAAAATGTACTGGGAAAAAACATCTTTTGCCACTTCCAGATTTTTAGAAGCCTACGATTATTTTTATGCTAGTTTGCATAAAGTAAAATGAAAGACACTCGTTTCACCTAGGAATAGCGTCAAACTGTTTTTGCTTTATTTTATAATCTCTACTCCCAACGTGGGGCTCAAACTCATGACCCTAGATCCAAAGTGGCGAGATCAGATCAAGAATGGCATGCTCTACCGGCTGAGCCAGCCAGGAGCCCCGCGTCAAAGCATTTTAAATGCTTAATGTTAACCTTTCTTTATAAACATTAAGCAATGACATTAAAAACAAAAGTACTTTCCCTGTAGGTCATTATTTAAACTGATTGTTAACTGAAGTACATAAAACAAAAACTAAAAGAGTATAAAATTAAGAAGACAAGAGAGCTGGAGGGTGTAATGAAGAATCCCAGCAATCTATTATGTTAATCTCAACTACAAACTCTGAAACTGAGGCCCAGGGGAAAGGGCAAGGGAGCTTTTCTTCAAGTGTCAAGACTGCTCCAATCAGTCCCACTTTATTTTGCAACATAGAGAGTTTAACAGGATAAACATATTTTATAAAAGTAACCTCACTAACTATAAACAAAAAAGAACAAAGACAAACCTAGGTGAGTATGTGCAAACAAGACAAGCGATTGATCAGATTGTAATAGATTAAAAAGTGGTCTCCTATTTCTCTCCAGGGACAAATAAGTTTAATCTATAAATATGAACAAATACAAAGAGATGTATTAATTATCTGTGATAACAAAAGATCACACCACACATTCTAGTAGAAGACTAATCCACTTCATATATTTACTAATCGATCTTTGAGTGTTTTAAATCCTGTGAAACGTGGAATGAAATCACAAGAACAGCTATGAACTTCCACAGTCTTTTCCACTCTTTGCTGCAAAAAACTGTCATTTCTTTTGCGAAAGCACGAGAAAATGTTATTCTTGACATCAAAATCCTTGCCATAAAGGATCAAAATTACATCTCTGTAGCAAAACCATCACATAAAGCTCTAAGCGTTTGCCTCTTGTGACCCTCAGGTCTGGCAGACCGAACACTGTCATTCTAATTATCATGGCATTTCCACATTAGAAGCAACACTTTCGTGTTAGAGACACATATTTCAGGAAGCTTCAAATTCAAGCCCAAACTAAAAATGTTTACATCATCAATGCTAAAAGCTTTTAAGATAAATTTCAAAATATTTTAACATGCACAAGTTGTTATGCGGTAATAACTAAGAACTATGCTATCAGTACTAATACAAGCACCCACCACACTTTGAAAACAGGCAGCTACCGTCCCTAACTCAAAGAAAAGCCCATTCTCTTTTTTGTAACGTATTTACAAATATACCTACAGGACAGCACAGACTTCAGAGCTAAAATTTATTACGGCAACCTGAATGCTGAGTGCCTTAACAGAATATGAAACAAATTTTCTGGTACTTTTATTTGCAACACAATCCAATAGTAATGTTTTCATCATACAATCTGACACCTATCTTTTAAAAGTCAAAATAAACTAGACACTACAATCCCTTTTGAAATTATGCAGAGCCATGAATTACCCTACACATTTCAAATTAACGGATGGCAGTTTTCATCCATGGATCCAGGTCCCAACTCCTCTAAAACTCTAATTTCTACATAAACAGTTGGAAGTTCATTACGTGACTCTTCAGCAGCTATAAAATTCAAAAGACAAAAAATTCAAATACTAACCTACTCAATCATCCAGATTCTATGAACATGCCAGTAACATTTCTAAGATAAGCACAATGATTAAACAATGATGAACAGCAAAGCCTATTTATTGACTATTTTCAGAACTCACTCTGAATTCACCCACTTTTATCTCCACTGCGTTGGTCCTATTCTAAAACACCTAGCCTTGGGCCCTGGGTAGCCACACGCATGTTGCGCTGGTGTTCTTGCTCCACCCTGCCTGCTCTCGCTTTCACAAAGCAGGACAGAAACTGTTGCTCCTTGATCAAAACCCTCCAGTGGACTTGCTTATCTGGTTCATGCCTAAGTCCTTACTACCTCGTACAGGTCCCAAGGCAGACAAGGTGCTTGGTATTTACGCAATGATTAAATGAGTACTTGCAAAGTGCAGTCCTCAAGTATAAGCAGCAGCCAAATACTGACGAAGGTCCTAGGCATGAATGTCACAAAAAAGGATTCCAACAGAGGATGACAAGTAATCCAGCTACTGAAGCTCTAATACAGTGTTCTCCAACAACGGTCCACGTGCCAACTATGTGAGGAGTGCACCTCTGTGTTGAAGTATTTATGTGTTTCCATGTACAGGAGAAAGAAAATCTACTACTTCAAACACAGTTTTACTTAAGAAGATGAAGGATTAATTTCTAAATGAATCTCACTACAATCAAGTTAAAGCAAAATCTGGGGTGAAGAAACAAACAGGAGGTTAGGCCACAGCACAACGGACATGTGTGAAAGGCTCAGGTTTGGCAACCAATGTCCTAAAAAAAGTACATGACCAGAGAACCTCTTCTGAAGCACAAAAGATCCCTTTACTACCATGCCCATGACAGCTAAATCAAACAATTCTGAAATAAGACTGTCTCTGCATGTATCAAAGACCTGTCAGCTGTCTGATTTTACCCCCAAATGTGGGCAGTGTTTACTAAATTAAGTCAAGTGTGGTCCTCTTATTCCAAAGGCGAGTTCCCAAACCTAAGTCACACAAGGGGGGAAATGTGTACCACTAACTTCAGAGACAAATGGATCACCATGAACGGGTGAGCACAACTCTGAGCACACGCCACCAGCAATGGTAAAGATTATGATCCTAGATGATGTGTCTGCATCAGTGCCAAATTAGCCTCTTTGCATCTCCACATGATTTCAAATACAGAGATCAATGACAAAGTGTTGTGGAAAAATCTAACAAACTTACTTGATGACAAGTTCTTTTTTTTTCTTTTGTATACTATTTGGGAAATGCAGAAAGATATAATGGGAGAAAATAAAAGTCATCCCAAGCAAACAGGATTATCTTCATTTAGCTTCTTTTAAGCTTTCTAGATACAATTTTCCTTTTACACTTGCTCTGTTTATCAAAGGCAGGGATTTTTCAATCTCGAAACTTATCGTAAGGGTCTTTTTTTCAGGTCACTTACTTAAAACCAAACTGAACAAAAAACCACCCCCCTATTTCTTTTTTTTTTCCTTTAAATGTTTTATTGTTATGTTAATCCACCCCCCTATTTCAATGTGTGTTTTTTTCTATTTTTTTTAAAGATTTTATTTATTTATTTGAGAGAGAGAGAATGAGAGATAGAGAGCATGAGAGGGAAGAGGATCAGAGGGAGAAGCAGACTCCCTCCTGAGCAGGAAGCCTGATGTGGGACTCGATTCCAGGACTCCGGGATCATGACCTGAGCTGAAGGCAGTTGCTTAACTATCTGAGCCACCCAGGCGCCCCTTTTTTCCTATTATGAGGATATACCACGTTTTATTTTTCTCACTATCGATATTTAACTGGTTTCTACAATTTTACAATCATCTTTCCAGAAAAAATATACAACGTGCTTATCAAACAGATGTGTATGTAAGTTCTCATTAGATGTGCATGTAAGTTCTCATTTGACCTTCCCTGTTAATATCACACTTACAGTTTACCTTCCTTCAAAAAAACCTGGCATTTCACTGCTATTCTGAATATAAAGACATTCTACAACCTGTTGATAAATTCAGCTGGGTAAAGCAAACTTCTGGCACTGTCTTAAGATTCAAAGAAATAGGATTTATCCCTCTCCTCCAAAGAGTCAAAATTGAAAAGACTGACACACTTTAGGTTTATGATCCATTTATTTCATGATTATCTTTAGAGGTCTTGTGCTATAAAAGTATTTATTTTCTAAGCAATTTTAACAGCCTTTATCTGCTTTAAGCGTTCATAAATCCACTAGGTTACTAGTCCTATTTAAAAGTTTTATTCTAGGGGCGTCTGGGTGGCTCAGTGGGTTAAGCGTCCCTCTTGGTTCCAGCTCAGGTCATGATCTCAGGGTCATGAGATTGAGTCCCACATCGGGCTTGCGCTGAGTGGGGAGCCTGCTTAAGATTCTCTCTCTCGCTCTGCCCCTCCCAACCCCTGCTCTCTTTCTCTCATAAAAAAGTTTTATTCTAATTATTTTAATAATCATCTATTTTTCCTATCTCTACAGAAAGGACAAAGTTCTGAGTGTGCATAATAGTTACATGCTCTTAAGATGTCCTTCTCTGGTAACTGAGGTTTCTAACTAAAAAGCAATTAAATTTGAGTATTTAATGCTGACTACAAACAATTCAAAATTGCTTTTAGGTTAGTAAAATTATATTAATGATACAAGAAATATGTATGTGATATTGAGATATTAACACATGAAGTATGAAATAAATTTTCATGAGAATCATCAGCTATATATATATATATATTTCAGAAGCAATGAAGACAAACATTTTGAATAGTATGAAACAGCCAAACACGATAAATAACAAATGACAAAGGAGACAGGTTATTAAAAGAGAGAGAGATCAAATTAAGAAAGGTTAGGCTGCAGGAAAAAACAAAACACAAAACAAAAACACACAAAAAAAATCCCCAAAACTTGGAAGTACCAAGATGGGCTCGGAAGGGGGAGGGGGGACAGACCTATGGAAATGTGATATATGTGTACTTTAAATGTCCATTATAATGTTGTATGCTAAAAACATCTACATAATTTTGCAAAACTATATATACATGTGTATTTATATATAAAATTACCTTTATGTGTATACACAATAAAAGCACATCTACCCCTGAGTTTAGGGAGTTTAGGAACTTTAGAACAGGGCCGGGGGGGGTGGTAAATAAACCTCCACATAGTGCAATTTACTGTAGTGTTTCAATATTTTACCTTAGGAAAGAAGTACTGGGGTGGGGGGTACCTTTTAGAGGTCTAGTGTGAGACATTAATTGAAAAGGAAAAATATCAACATGCATTTAGTAGTTATTAAATATGAAAAGTGATACTGTTAATAATCCTATTAGCTGGATTTATACATAATTCTGGTTCATCTGCATTCATGCAGTACCTTGGAAGACAAAACTAGGTTTGAAACCACTTTAGCTAAAGATATTTCTTAAGAATGTATTCGTCGCTACTGCTTCAAAAGTTGTTTTTAAAGAGATTCTGCATTAGCCTTTCATAGTTTTCTAGGGGCAAACATGAAGAAAGACAAACTAACTCTCCACACTTTCCCTTCTATATCACTGAGGTGCTGGTTATCTCTCTTCTATCACGACTCAACCACAGGTTCTAAAATCTGTTCTCATGTGCATCATGTCTGGTCATAGTTTTCATTTATTTTTCGATTCCCGGTGACAGAAAAGGATAGCTCGGTCCACCCGCAGGCCACTGCTCGTGCTCACGGCTTGCTTTGTTGTCTAGAACTCCCAAAGCACTGGCTGCGCTGCTGGGAAGTGGGCTGCTTTGGTCACAAATACACATATATGCTTCAATTCTTCTCACAAGTTTCCGTTAAGAATGAATGAAATGCATACTTAGCAATGTGAATGTGACAAAGAGTTTTATGACCAGAAGTAAACTTTTGGAATCAAGGCTTTTAGGTAACTAACCTTCAATAGTCACCTCAACTTCGGGGTCCTCACTTGTTTCTGAAGGGACATGCTGAGTAGAATCTTGAAAAAAATAAAATTCTAAAATGACATTCATTATAAAGCACTTTCTGTATGTTCCAACATTTCACTGATTTGTTACTCCAAAAGCAGCCTAAGAGAAAATTTTTACTGGCATTTGAATTCAGCTCATAGTTGTTATGTTAAAATATCTGACCCTTTTCATTGCAGACAGGGTAAGAGAAAACAAAAAGAAAACTCTGGGACAAACTATTTGATAATACCAAGTTACTTGCATTAAGCATTAATGGACTCAAAAACCTCAGATTTTAGAAGGAGAATATAATGCTGTACTATTGTTTTCCTGCTGTAACTAGAAAATGCTGGGATAGACACAAACGCTTTCTCTTCTGTTTACTATTTCCCCTCTCCTTTCAGAAATCCTAGGAGTGGTTTACATCGTTAAATAAAACCACAACCAATGTTTTGCTTTGGGGACCTTCATATCAAGACAATGACTGGGACAGATGCATACAGGACTCTATCCCCTAACTTGATACGGACTTAGATATTTTATTTTTGTGTTACTACACAAAACAAATGTACATCAGAATGTTAGTGCTGGAAAGCTCAGCTAGAGAGTATCCTCATCAACTCTCTTCATTTTGCAAAGGTTGAGAGATTAATTGATTTGCCAAAGATCATGTTCACTTGTTAGTAAAGAAATAAAGACCAGAACCCAGGTTCGACTCAACTCTGTTCATACAGCAATGTGACAATAAAAATCTCAAACATCAAGTATTTCAAAGCCTAGTCATCAGATACCATTGTGGACTATGGAGCAACACAGACTGCCTGAAGACTGCCTGGGCCCGGTGTGGCCTGCACACAGGTAGCTCCCTGGTGCACACAGACCGCCTATCTAAAATAGAGATGTTGTTACAGAGGAAACATCTATTACCTCCACACAGTAAAACATCAGGAAAAAAAAAAAAAAAAGCATCCACACAATTTTCTATAAAAAGATCTCAAAAAGAAATGTAAAATAATTTTTGTTGAAAATAAGCATCTCGGTATTTTTTGCAAGAAATGTACTTCAGTTAGAAGCCCTAATTCTAATTCTAAAATTGAATTTGGAAAGCTTAGCCAACATTCCAGGGACCTTAAGACTACCTTCTCCTCAAAAGAGGGTAGAAACAAAATTAATGACTTTAAAAGGTTAAATAAAAATTTATCGTATAGACTCCCTTTTTATCCCAGGAAAAAAAGAAGGCACAACATGACCAGTTTATGAGAGAAATCATAATTCTAAAACAAGATTCAGATACCTTATGCCAGTCATTTTCCTTGGGAGAAATCTACAAGAATTCTTCTGGAGCTACATAAACTGCTGAGAAATAGGAAGCCATTCGGCAAGATAACAGTTTTACTTAGGATTGCGAGTATTTAAAGAGCCATACCACAGTTAAGTATTTCCTCAATGCCACAACTGAAGGAGGATTGGCTGAGAAACAGAAAAAGGAGTTCCACAGGGTAGTTGTGGGGATAAAAATAATCAGAGAGAAAATCCCTCCTTTATTAATCTTATGTGGAAATACTTTAAAAAATGGTACCATTAAATAATATGTTTAAGAATGAAATATGAACAGAAGCCAGTCATATTTTTAGGTCTAAAATACTGAAGCCATTCTTTCTGAAGGGATCCTTAATATGGCACAAGACGATCAAGATAAAAGGGCAGTATTTTGCATCATGAAGAGTTTTACTTACCACTTCCGCTTTCATCCCCACATGCTTTATTACCCAGTAGAGTAAAATATGTACATTACATCTTAGGACTAAAAAAATAAACCTGTTGGCTAAGAAGGCATACCAAAATAATCATCTTTTGGGTTCCAAATAAGGTGTTTTATGGGTAATAATTAATAAAGAACAAACACAATATGAATACTGCAAATTAAAAATCCCTTTATATCTAACCTTCTGCTGGTACTTCCATTTCTGTTCCTTCATTGCCTTCTGAAGAATGATGGCTTCCTAAAGAGAAAATAAACCACATATACTATACCAGTAAAAACTTACATTGAAAGAAGAGAAACTAGGCAACACTGCAAATAATTTAACACTTAACCATACAACATATACAAACTGATTAACTCTTTCGCAGTTAATTCCAACAATGTGATCTAATTCAGAAAAACATGTAACACTTCTATTTGAAAGCACAAAAAATTATTTTAAAATGTAAATAGATAAAGTAAACCTAAGTAGGTTTGGGGATTTAATATTATTTACTGTAACTATACAATATAATTACTGATAGATGTTGGAATTTGAGATACAGAACAATTATGGTTCAAGGTACCATGCTCATCTGTCAATGACGCACACACAAAAACACAAATCAGAGTAAATGCTATCTTTGCTCACAGACTATTAAAAGTCTACACAAACAAGTTCAGGTTTGGCTGTGAAATGTTTCCTGCTTTCCATTTTTACAATGGCGGAAGCTATGGAAACTCAATCCCCATTATTTAATCAAAGTTGTACTAAAAGGAAACTCGTAAGTTAAAATTTAAGATACTACCTTTAGTCTCAAAAGCATTTTAATTCAGGTAATATAATCTGCCTGCTTCTAAAAACTGGAACATAAAGCAATGTATCAGGTTAGGCAGTCACAAGGTAAACAGGCTCATCCTACTAGAGCAGAAGTTTTACTCATAAATAGGAAAGAAGTAATCTACAACATCAGAGAGCCACTTAGGATTAATTGCCCAAACTGCCCCAGAATATTCATCCTCTGTCCTTAAATGTCTGAGCTGCAAACATGGGAAAAGCTGCAAATCACTGCCTTTGTGTATCAATAAACTATATTACCTAGGAGTAAGAATAAATCACACAGGGGAAACAAAATCCAACCTATTTGGTCATCCACTGATAACTGAACTCAGAAGCTATACTAACGGTGTGACCCTCAGACATAGGTTGTAAGTATATTTTATCTTGATTTTTAAAGAGCATCAATCACAGTTTCAAAAACTGCCATTCAGTGTCTTAGTACCTTTTAACTTAAAATGCCTTAATAAGGTCAAATACTTTGGGTTTTTAGATGTCTAGCTTTATGATGCCATAATTATCTCGGGATTCTCTTCCACTTACTCCATTATTATAAAAACTCACCTGAGCTCAAAATGCTAGGTAAATCTATAAATCTAGAGCCATGAATTATTCTTTAATTAACTTTTAAAAACTATGCTTTCTCAACACACAGACCCCCCCCCCTACACCTTTACATTAACATCTGAATTCATGGAGCACTGGCTTCTTTGACTGTAAAGTCAATGGAAACAAAGATGTGAGGTCAAAGGGATGGGAGTTAATGGAGCAGAGACCAGTATTTAGTGAGGAAAGGGTGGGTAAAGAATAACAAGGTAAGGAGGTTGTTCCACCCTAATATCACAAAGAGTGCAGGTCCTTTCTGTTCTTTTTTAAAATCTGAAATAAGCAATTATATTTACAGTCAAAGTAAAACTAAAAAAGCAAAAAACAAAAAAAAACAGATCCTACTCGACCACAGCCAGAATAGACAGAAGTAAAAGCCATCACAAATAGCCTACAATCATCAAGTTAGGGCACACTATACAAAAATTCCCAGAAAAGTATTCAATTAATAAACTTAGGGATTTATTTACAAGTGGTATTTCACAAATCTTTCTAAAAACTAAGTATCAACATGACCTTATCGAAATTTACATTACTAACTATACAATAAACACCGTATTTCTGGCTATTCTGATATAAGGTATAAATGTGTACTTTACCTTAAATATGAAAGTGTGTCATGTACCCATTTCGAGATTCATTACTAGATTCACAAAAGGGAAAATTGGTTTTGAAAAATTGTTGCTTGTGAAGTTCATTTATGTTTAAAAAAAAGGCCAATACATTTTCTTTTTCCTTTTCCATTTAGAAAAGTAACAATACAGATATTAATACTAAAACACAGTCTGTCCAATATAAAGAACATCACATCAGAACAGTATGTGGGAAAACGGAAGCAAAAAGGTTATACCTTGTAAAGACTTCGAAAGGGGGAGTTTGTCATCAACATCATCAGTTTCGGAAGGGCCTGCTTTGGAATACAAAGATAATACTTCAAAAGTAATCCCAAAAATATATTTTGGGTCACTTTAGTAAACAAATTTGGGTGAGAGATATGGAGTAATACAGCCTTTTCATGAACAAAAAAAGGCAAAATGAAAAAAATATGACAAAATGAGTGGCATCCATTTATGCTCTTATTGAATGGAAAAGGTGTACTCAGATAAATTCATAGACAGCCCAATGAGATTTTGAAAATGACCAAACATATATGGATTGAATGGGAATGACATGTCTAAAACATGGGTGGACATGGGTCTTTCTACCCAGTAGAAGGTTGGTTCCTAACAGCAAACTGCAACTTTCACTTCATACAGATTGTAATTGCAGACTTATTACACGAGGTGTATTTCTTCCTTCCCTTACAAATATTTAATTTTTTGTCATGCTGAAGAGAACTGCAGAATCAAATTCTTATAACTTCCTCAGAATCTCTAAAATCATGTAATTAAACTATCAGTAAGCTTGAATCTCCACTGAAACAAAACAAGACAAACTAACAGTTATTAACTCACAATTCCCCCTTTCCTGCAGATCCACAGGATTCCTTAATAACCTCACATTGTCCTTCCCAGTTATTAATATAGAAAATATTTTGAGTTAACCAAACCCTCACAGAACACTATGAAGATTCTGACAACACATTACATGTAGTATCAAGCTTGTTAGTGATGAGAGTAATCTAAAAGACAACAAAACGTTGTGCTTTTAATGTCTACTTAAAATAAACAACGTTCTTGTACTAAAATGAATACAAAACACTTCAGTATCTCTGAATACAGGATAGTATCATAAGACTTTTGAAAAGTGCCCCTAACTCATGAGAAATTTCACAAAGACTCAAACTACACGTTATAAGTAAAGAACATGTCATAGAAGAAAATTTCAGAGAAAATGCACAAACTGTATTTGAAATTTCAACTAAGAGCAGGATGCTGAATGAAAGAGGCTTGAATTCAAATGCCTGATTCACTGCTTCCCAGTCATGCGCTCCTGGGTAAACAATACACAGAAAACAATTAATTAAATGATAGCTAAGGGTGTTACTTGACCTCTAAGTTCGGCTTTAGCTGCTTTTTCTTAAGTCTGGCTTTGTAGTATCTTAAGTATTGTTCTGCTCTAGTTTTTTAAAACTAAGGTCCTCTTTAACACAAAGTACATTTTTGTAGGATTTCTATTTTAAATAACCTGTTTATGAAGCACCTGGGTGGCTCAGTCGTTAAGCATCTGCCTTCAGCTCAGGTCCTGGTCCTGGGATCAAGCCCCTGCTCAACGGGAAGCCTGCTTCTCCCTCTCCCACTCCCCCTGCTTGTATTCCCTTTCTTGCTGTCTTTCTGTCAAATAAATAAATAAAATCTTTAATAAATAAATAACCTGTTTACTTCTGAATTCTAATTACACTAATTATATCTTTTTTTTACACTAATTATATTATGTTCAGAGAATTTAAGGTTATCTGTGAACAAGGATAATGTCAATTTTTGTAAAAGATAGTTTTTCCCCTTTACTCGTTTGTTTTACAATAAATGTAAAAGCACATTTATGTGTTTGGTGCTGAATTCTACATGTGCATCAATTAGCTTATGTTTCTAAACTGTAGAATGCAAATATTCTACTTATAATCTATAGGTATTCATCAGCATGATGTTTTAGTTATTGACAGTCATTTGTTAGACTCTCCCACATGACTGGGGCGCCTGGGTGGCTCAGCCGGTTAAGCATCTGCCTTCCTGGGGTCATGATCCCAGGGTCCTGGGATGGAATCCCGTATCTGGCTCCCTGCTCAGCGGGGAGCCTGTTTCTCCCTCTGCCTGCCATTCTCCCTGCCTGTGCGTGCACTCTCTCTGTGTCAAATTAATAAATAAAACCTTAAAAAAAAAAATCCCACATGACTGTAGGTCTATAAATTTATCACAATTGTGTCAATTCTTTATTTCTATTTTAATTTTGAGGCTATATTGTAAGGTGTGTATGTGTGTACACACACACACGGTATATATTAATAATCACTATTTCACCTCAGTTACTTATTAGTATACATTATATAGTTTAACTATTTATACCTATTACTTTCTTTCTTTGGCCTCAAATTAATATTGTTAAACTTGATTTCTAGTGGTTAATATTTGCCCAGGATACCATTCCAGATCACTATCCTCTCAAACGACCTATGATGTTTAATTTTAGCTATGTATGTTTTAACACACATATTTGGATTTTATTCATTCTAAGCACACTCAAAATGCTAGTGGTGTCTACTCAGTCATGAAAATCAAACATTCCTAAGAGAAGATGTCTAAAGAATAAGATTCCATAAACCTGGGCAGATGTACATTATGTCTTTAGGTTTCACTTTAAAAGAAAGTATTTTAGAAATACAATATAGCAATGCAAATAATCTATAAGCACACCTAACAATATGTCTCACAAATTTTGTTTTTTAAAAGAAGCCTAGGGCTGCCTGGCTGGATCATTCTGGTGGAGTGTGTGACTCTTGATCCTGGGGTTTTGAGTTCAAGCCCCAGAATGGGTGTAGAGATTACTTTAAATAAATAAATAAATAAATAAATAAATAAATAAATAAAAATTTTTTTAAAACTGAAGCCTAAAACAACCAGTACATGCAAAAGGATTCCACTTACATGAAATACAAAACCAGACAAAACTAATGTAGGTTGCTGCAGGTCACGAGAAGGGTGTTGCCTAGAAAGGAGTCCAAGGGAAGAAGCTTCTAAGGATACTGGCACCTAACAACAGCCCTTCAGAAAGCATGAAAGGAGAAACAGATCCAGAGCCACTTGAAGATTTCAATACTGTTTAACTGCTAGAACAAGCAGTCAAAAATAGCAGTAGGGATAGCAGACCTAAATGACTATCAACCAACCTTAACAAAGTTAAAATAACTGAAATTATACAAGATGTGTTTGCCAAGCATAACAGAAAAAAACTGAGGATCAGTAACAGAAAGATACCCGAGAAGTCCACACAAGTATGTGAAAATTAAAACTACACACTTCTCCTGCTATGACACAGTAATCACACTACCAGGTATCTACCCAAAAAAATACAAAACCACTAATTCAAAGGGATATATGCATCTCTATGTTTACCGCAGCATTATTTACAATAGCCAAATTACAGAAGCAGCCCAAGTGTCTATCGATTGATGAATGGATAAAGAAAATGTGGAATATAGAGAGAATGGAATACTATTCAGCCATCAACAAGAATGAAGTCTTGCCACTTGCAATGGCATGGATGGGGCTAAAACATTATGCTAAGCAAAATAAGTCAGTCACAGAAAGATATATACCCTATGATTTCACTCATATGTGGAATTTCAGAAACAAAACAAACGAGTAAAGGGGAAAAAATATCAGAAAGACAAAGGGAGAAACAGACACTTAACTACAGAAACACACAAATGGTTACCAGAGGGAGGTGGGCAGGGGAATGGGAGAGACAGGTTAAGAGGGATGAAGGACCGCACGTGTCAGCACTGAGCACGGGTACTGTAGGAGAGTGCTGAGTCACTGTGACACTGTGACACCATGACACTGGAGGAGAGTGCTGAGTCTTGTACCACTGTGACACTGTAGGAGAGTGCTGAGTCACTGTACCACTGTGACACTGTACCACTGTAGGAGAGTGCCGAGTCACTGTACCACTGTGACACTGTACCACTGTAGGAGAGTGCTGAGTCACTGTGACTGTGACACTGTAAAATACTATACACCTGAAACTAATATAATGCTGTATGTTAACTACATTGGAATTCAAATAAAAACCTAATTAAAAAAAAAACTACGCACCTCTACAAAAACCACAGGACAAAGAAGAAATCACAAGGAAAATCAGAAAATGTTTTGAATTGAATGAAAATAAGTATAAATCAGTTTGTGGGCTACAGCTGAACTGATGCTTAAGAAGGAAATTTATGGCATTAAATGCTTATATTAGAAAAGATCACAATCAAGGATTTACTCTTCTATCTTAAGAAACATAAAATAAAAACAAATTAAAATGAAAACAAGAAAAAAAGAAACTTAAGAGCAAAACTCACTGAAAATAAAAGCTGGATCTCTGAGAAAAAAGAAAAATTACGTAAAAGCTCTAGAGCTGGACCAATGGTTCTCCACTGCTAGTGACTGTGTCCCCAACTCCACAGGGAGTGATTATATCATATAATTATGCCAGTTTAGGTGGTCACAGCTAGGGAGATACCACTGGCATCCAGTGGGTCAAGGCCAGGAAAGCTACTAAACATTCTACAATTCATAGCATAAGAGAGATACCCACAACAGTGAACTGCTGGATCAAAATGTCAAATTGACAAGCTTGAGAAACCCTGAGCCAGACAACCAAGAAAAAGATAGACACAAATTAAGAAAACTGGAAATGAGAGGGGCATCACTATAGACCTTGCAAATATTAAAATAAAAAAAGGACACTTAAGGCAAAGTAGACAGATTCCCTAAAAGACATACCTCAACAGCCCACAACTACTAAAAGAAATTTAAAAATTAAAAAACAGACCAAGTTTAAAAACTTTCCATTACGGAAACCAAAAGGTCTAGGTGGCTTCACTGGCAAAATTCACCGAACACTAAAGAACAGAATAGTACCAATTCTACAAAAACATTCTTCCAATACATCACTTCCCAATTCATTTTACTGAGGTCAGAGTTACCAAAACCAAATACAAAGACATTTACAAGAAAAGTCTTGACTCATACCTCTTAAGAACAATCGATAATACATAGAAAGAATACATTATAACCAAAAAGGGTTTGTTATCCCAGTAATGCCTGGCTGGTTTAACATCTGAAAAGTAGTATCAATCACCATTTTAACAGAGTAAACATGAAAAATCCATATAATTATCTCAAGAGATATAGAAAAGACCTTCTACAAATTCGACATCCAATCACTATAAGCACTAAACACAAGAGAACGTCCTCGAACTGATGAAAGGCATCTACAGAAACCCCACAGCTATTATACTGAAAGATGTGGATGTCTCCTCTCACTACTCCTGTTCAATACAAGACCAGAGGGTCCCAGATAGCACAATTAACCGAAAGGAAACAGAAAGAATGACATTGTCTCCTTAGAAAATCCCGAAGATTTTACCCACGAGTTGCTTGAACTAATAAGTGAATTTTAATTGAGTCACAAGGTACAAGGTCAGTACTTAAAAATCAACCTCAGTTCTATGGACTGGCCATAGTTGGAAGCTGAAATGTAAATGAACAGTACCATTTTCAGTAACAACAAAAAACATTAAATACTTAGATGTAAATCTTACAAAATGTGCACTAAGGATCTCTCTGCGGAAAACAAAGCTCTGATAAAAGAAACCTAGGGAAAGCTAAACAGGTAAGAGAGAGAAACCATGTTCGTGAACCAAAAGATCGGGCATGAAGGGAATTAGCCCAAATCAGCTGTTCAGATTCACCATAATCTCTATCAATATCCCCACAGTTTTTTGAACAAATGTCCAAGCTGATTTTTACAACTGATATGAATAAAGGGGCTACAACAGACAAGATAATTTTGAAAAAGAAGAACAATTTTGTAGGACTCCCACACTGATTTCAAGACGTACTATAAGCTACAGTACTCAACACATGTGAAGTTGGCAAAAGGACACACAGATCGATGGAACAGAATAATCAGAGATATAAAGGTAATGCAATGGAAAAAACGTCTTTTCAACAAATGCTACTGGAAAATTTGGATATCCATATGCCTAAGTTTGAACCAAATTATCTTCCACACCATACAAAAATTAGGCCTAAACTGATCAAAGACCTAAATGTAAAACTACACACTTTTTATAAAACATAGAAGATCATTGTCTAGCTCCTCCTACCTTCTTTCACTGTACCTAAGGTACTATCATTTCAAGCCATCTTTCCCTCCACAAACATCTGATTTCCAACCCTCATTTCTCATGCATCACCTTAAATCACTCAACCTACAATCTGAAAAGGGGACAGAAAAGCTTTTATACTCATGGCTGAGAATAACACAACTCTAAACAGACGATACCAAAGATGAAGGCAGACTTTTTATTTTAAAAAATAATCTGAGTAAAAACAAAAAAAGACTATTGTATTCCACAGTATTTATTAAATTTATGCTCAGGTATTAGTAAGGTACCAACAGCTACTTTTATAAAGGCTAAATTTTTTCCAAAATTTTAACTGTTTAAGACTCCACAGAACTGTCTCAACCTCTTAGCCATGAATTACTAACATCACAAAAAATAAAATTTTCGGGGCACCTGGGTGGCTCAGTTGGTTAAGCATCTGCCTTCGGCTCTGGTCATGATCCCGGGGTCCTGGGATCGAGCCCTGCCATCGGGCTCCCTGCTCAGCAGGGGGCCTGCTTCTCCCTCTCCCTCTGCCTGCCTGTCTGCCTACTTATGATCTTTCTCTCTCTGTCAAATAATCTTTAAAAAAAATTTTTTTTAAAAAGTGTTCAAAACTGATGAATAAAAATAATGAAATTCTAAAAAATAATTAAAAAATTAAAAAATAAAAATGAAATTCACTATGAAACAGTTTAATATATGTATACAGATATTCACAGGATTACAAACCAGAATAAATTTATTCATAAACTTTTACAATACTCCAGAATTGGTAAGGGCTCATCTTTTTAAATGAGCTACAACTATTAGGCAAATCACAAATCACAAGCAAAATGAGGTCTTGCAAGACACTCACTAAAATGGCTAAAAAGAAGACTGACAGGACAAGTGTTGGTAAGGATGTGGGACAACTAGGAACTGCCGGTGGAAATGTAAAATAGTACAAGCACTGTGCGGGTTTCTTACAAAATTAAATACCTACCATATGTCCCAGCTATTCCATTTCTAGGAATCTACTCAAGAGAAATGAAGGCATATTTCCATACAACAATTTGCACACAAAAATTCACAGCAACTTTGTTTTTAAGAGCCCCCCAAACTAGAAACAACCAAAATGTCCATCAATATACAAAGAGATAAACAAATTATGGTAGACAGCCAAGCAATGGAATAATCCTCAGCAATAAAATAGCATTAGCTATGGGTATATGTAACACTGTGGATGAATTTCAAAACAATTATGTGGAATGAAAGAAGTCACATCCCATCCCAAGAAAACAGTACATACTTTATAATGATTCCACCTACAGATTTTTCTAAAAAAATGGAAACTCATGTCAAATGACAGAAAACAGATCACTGGTTGGCTGGGGAGGGCAGTGAATTGCAACAGAACACAACGAAACTTGAAGGTTATGGAAATGTCATTATCCTGACTGCAGTGAAGATAGCTTTATAGGTATATACCAACAACAAAACTAATCAGCTTTAAATGTTTTCATCTATTTTATGCATCTGTAAAAATAAAACGGACTATAAAATATAGAAAACGTTCTTCTAAACTAAAATCCAATGATGGGTAAGAGCAAACTGCATTATAAAACCACAACCTTTAATGCCTCCCTAATAAGCAAGCAAAAAGATGTGGAACGAAGTGATAAATAATAGCTAAAAATTTGTTAATGTCTTACCTTTTACAGATTTTTAAGATAATGATAATATTTACACAAGTATTTTTTTGTTGCACAAATAGAGCATTCGAGGTTCAGAAGATCTCTTGTGTCTTGCAAATTAACACTAGAAACTAGAATTGAATTCTGAATTGTGCCACAACTTTTGCTTGTCCTTTTAAGAATATTAATGGCTATTTTACATTTCCCCTGTAGACAGATTACTTATTCCACTGCCACATTTTTGAAATCTATCTTATTCCAGTGATAAATTATAAGCACACATGCCAATTAAGAAACAATCAATAAAGTAGTATTTAATGAACTCAAGCAATTGATAAATTTGAATTTTAACCGCCAATAACTTCTGGAAAGAAAAATGGAATGCACAGTATTACCTTGAATGTTATATTGATAGTAATCAGGATCTTCTGATTCTTCTTTTACTGTCACAGCTGCCATTTCCAGGGAAATACCTGTAAAAACAAATGAAAGTATCTAATTACACTGTAGGGCATGCAGGTAGATGGTGTAGGAAAATCTCTCCCGCCCTAATAATGCAGCACAATGCATACATAAAGACTTTGAAAGGACAAAAGTTTGCTAGGTAGCAAAGGGGCAAAATTCATCTAAAATCCAAACTAAACAAAGTTTTGTTTTTTTTTTTTAAAGATTTTATTTATTTGAGAGAGAGAATGAGAGAGAGAGAGCACATGAGAGGAGGGAGGGTCAGAGGGAGAAGCAGACTCCCTGCTGAGCAGGGAGCCCGATGCGGGACTTGATCCCCGGACTCCAGGATCATGACCTGAGCCGAAGGCAGTCGCTTAACCAACTGAGCCACCCAGGCGCCCACTAAACAAAGTTTTAACTATTACTAATTTTCTGAAATTATTTGCTGCTTTTTTCTCTGACATTCTTATCTTTGGATCAGTCACACTCTCTTTTCACTCAACATTAAAAATGCTTTTACAAGGGGTTCCTGGCTTGCTCAGTCAGTAGAGCACACAACTCCTGATCTCACGGTCATGAGTTCAAGCCCCATGCTGGATGTAGAGCTTACTAAAGAAATAAAAAAGACTTTTACAGACTTTTACAAACTACTGAAAATCACTTGTAGGGGTGCCTGGGTGGCTCAGTTTGGTTATGCATCTGTCTTAGGCTCAGGTCATGATCTCAGGGTCAAGACATGGAGCCCTGCGTCAGGCTCCATGCTGGGCACAGAACCTGCTTAAGACTGTCTCTCTCCCTCTCCCTCTGCCCTCTACCTCCTTCTGAAAGGGGGAAGGAAGGAAATCACTTGTAAACCTCAGTTGTAATGACTCAATACTCCACAGTTAAGAATGACTTTAATAAGATATGTTGATTTTTTCCCCTCCTAATATATCCCTTTATTAACAAGCATTCTGCCTAATGCTCTGCCAACAATTAGGATAGGTAATTGGATGTGGACCTCTGTGGCTAGACATAAAAGCACACACTGCCCAACTACACACGTAGGAAGGCTAAGCACAACCACACAGTTCTGATGGACTAATCCTGTGCTGGTGCTATGTGACATGAGAAGCACACAGAGAATCCTGTCAACTGGAAACAGCTCAAAAAGAACTAGCTTGCCATGCTAAGGGACACTTATTCCTAAACCAACAAAGCCAATTACCAACGGGAAACAGGTTTGCTCCCCACAACAGCGGCAGGGAACAATCTTGAACCCCTGAGATTCTGTGGGCTGTCTCTTTACTACATCAGTGTTCATCAGTAAAAGTTAAGAGAAAAATGAAAGCAAACAAAAAAGGCAAATCCATTGGGGATTTAGACCCTTCAGGAATGAAGGTTCAGAAGACCTCAACCAGGTAAACAATCTTACCAGCTAAGGTCCTGACTGAAGGCAAAGGAAATACAATATAATGGGTAATGAATTAAAGAAGGTATGAATTCTTGTGACAAGCTGTAGAAATGTGAACACTGTACATATTTTCTTCCATGTTAGGAGTGTGTCTTTCTGCAAATACAATGTATTTGGATATATAAACTGTTTTCCATTCTACTTTGCATTATTATTTTACAAATTGTGTTCGGTTTCTGTTACCATGTAGCCTCTAGAAAAAAAGAATATTCAAACAGGTTGAGAGTAAATTTGAGACACAAATAATATATCTCATGAATGGACACTAATAGGTCTCCCAGGGATAGGCACAATGACTGTCAGAACATTGGAAGTCCTCATTCTGGGGAGAGGGCATAAATGATTGACTCTGCAGCAAAGAGAGCTACATCCTACCAGTGGGAACAGTTGTTCTGCTGCTCTAGGAAAGTCCAAATACGTGGAGAAGGGTGTGGATGGAGCAGCCAGAGGTAGTAGCCAGTGCGGTCATGAAGCTCTTGTCCCAGTTCCAGACACACCCTCTGAGACCCTGCTGGAGCCTGGACTGCAAACCAGTTTGGCTCCTTGCAAAAGCTCCCAAGGGAACACAGCAGGGTGGAGGCTACAAGGCTAGAGTAGAGATCATGAACCCATGACTTCCTTTTGGCTTCTTGTCTGCATCTTGTTCCGATGAGGGGTAGGTCACTGCTTGTGCCCTCCATCAACCTGCTGAAAGTAGACCCTTCCCAGAGCAATAGCAAGACCCACTGGAAATTGTTTCCAACACTACCAGAACCAGTTTTAACACGTCCCCGTCCCCTCAGATATCAGTACCATCCAAATAGTCTCCCACCTCATAAGTCAAAATTAAAGTTCTAGGGGTGGCAGCCTATTCCCTGGGTTGTTACTTACGTGATACTTTAACATACTCTTTCTTGTTACAAAGCTAATGACTATAACCAGTTCATCATTACAGTAAATTTTCTCCATTCAAATAACTGGTATGGCTTTTTTCTCCTGACTGGACCATGACTGTTATACCCAAGAAATATATAAAAAAATAAAGTAAAATGGAAATATCAAAAGAAACTGCAGCATAAATTGAGAATATGAAGATACAAAGTACAAGAGAGAAAAAAGAAACCTCTATGATAGCAACACTATTATATCCATACATACAGATGCCTAAAGAATTCAATAAAATAGGACTTTTCTCAATTCAGCATGTTTATTTTTAGATACAAACTATTCAGGAAATGACTGTGAATAAAAGAGAGAAAACGATGTCCAAAATGATGATTTAGGTGCAATCAACTAAAAGCTAAACAGAAAACTGAGATCTCCTATGGCATGAAAAAGAAAGGGAAAAACCTTCTTTTTGGAAAACAGTATAAAAGATTCAAATACTTCCTCCCGATAAAGATTCAATGGTACCTTCTTGCACGTCTCCCAAAAAACTAAGACTTGGCCTATGGTGGCAGAATGAGAAGAGGACTGACAGGAGTGGCAGGGGACACCGAGCGAGGGCTTTAAGAGACTAAGCTAGAGGAGGGGGCAAGCATGAGTGGTGACAGCCCAACAGGGAAGGTCAGAGTGGCAGTGAGATAAGGAGGGTAGCGATGAGCCATGGCTTAGACAACAGGACACGGGTCAAATGAAGTAAATATACTAAGAATATCTGATGGGCAGAATTCTAACAGGAGGAAATTATACAAGAAAAGGAGGGGAAATAACACTTGGGGTTCTCCATCTCTGACACCCCTGCTTGTGTTCCCTCTCTCACTGTATCTCTTTCTCTGTCAAATAAATAAATAAAATCTTTAAAAAAAAAAAATGAAGGGCGCCTGGGTGGCTCAGTTGGTTAAGCCACTGCCTTCGGCTCAGGTCATGATCCTGGAGTCCCGGGATCGAGTCCCGCATCGGGCTCCCTGCTCGGCAGGGAGTCTGCTTCTCCCTCTGACCCTCTCCCCTCTCATGTGCTCTCTCTCTCTCTCATTCTTTCTCTCAAATAAATAAATAAAATCTTAAAAAAAAAAAAAAAAAGAAGGATGGCAAAGTCAGCCAAAACGTGTCAGAGGACATGTGAGACACAGGGAATGGCTACTTGCAAGACAGATGACAAAGGGTTGTTGTATTGTACTTACAAAGAGCTAATCCAAAAAATTAATGATCAGAGAGTCAAGAAGCAAGAGAAAATGCTTAGTATAGTTAAAGAAATGGAGATAAAAATCCAACAAAGATGAAGTTGTTCCGGCAGACTGGCAAACACTCTGCTCATACTCAGTAAAAAGCAGACAGAAAGAGCAGCTTTAAAAATTCTTGATGACTGCTTAAACTGTTACTTTATTACAGATGATGCTTTGGTAATTCTTACCATTTTATTTATTTTTTTAAAAATTTTATTTTTAAGTAATCTCTGTATCCCACATGGGGCTTGAACTCACAACCCCGAGATTAAGAGTCATGAGTTCCAACCGAGCCAGCCAGGCGCCCCTTTCTTATCATTTTAAGGTGCACGTGTTCTTTGACCCTTTGCCGCCTTATAAAAATGGCAGTTAACCTCCGGTTCCCATCAGTGGAGTTCCTGGTTGCCATTCAACCCAGTAAGGCGATGGCTCTGTATCTGCTGATACACAAGTGTCTACAAGACGAACTGCTAGTTAGTTGGAGAAATACTACCACGGGATATCATTGAATAATAAATTTTTTATTTTAAAGTGTCACTTTTTTTAAGTTGTTTTTTTTTAAAGAATTTATTTGACAGAGAGAGCGAGAGAGCACAAGCAGGGAGAGTGGGAGAGGGAGAAGCAGGCTTCCTGCTGAGCAGGGAGCCCGACGTAGGGCTTGATCTCAGGACCCTGGGATCATGACCTGAGCCGAAGGCAGACGCTTAACGACGGAGCCACCCAGGCTCCCCACCATCCTTCATTTTTAATTCTTTCTTAGTCAAATGTAGTACTTAGAAATCTTTCAAAGGAACTCTTACATCTGGAATTTCTCACACTTCACAAAGTCAAGTCAGACTCTCGGCATGTTGTTTTCGGTTCTCTAGTTGATTCTCTGGTGTTCTACACACACAATCCAATCATCTGTACAAGTTAATGGTGCCTCCACTTCCTAATTACTTACACCTCATTCTTGTGTACTGGTTTATACTAGAACACTGGCAAGAAACTGGTGAAAATGTGCCTCTTTCTACAAAGAGTGCTTCCAGTGGTTCTCTATTCAACACAATGATGGGTTGGCATTTACAGCTCTGTATGATAGCCCAACCAATCAGGTTAAGGATTTCTGCAGACTTCTTATCATCTACTCAGATGATATATTATTTCTAATTATTTCAATAACATGAGAAAGTGAGTTTAGAGATTTTCTAGTAATATCCTTGTGTTCCTAGATGAACCTTAAGTCTGAAGTTCACTGCATAAAGTAATTTGTTTTAAAGATTTTTTTTACTTAAGTAATCTCTACACACAACATGGGACTCGAACTTACAGCCCGAGATCAAGAGTTGTCCCATGCTCTACCGACTGAGCAAGTCAGGCGCCCCAAGATAATGTTTTAACTAATGTGAGAGCAGAGTAAAAGCTCCATAATGACAGGTTCTGCAACAGCACAAACTTGGATATAACAAAATTACAATCGACTTCCGTCCCCTCTTAAGAGGTGAAATCAAAATCATCACTATTTTGCAGTGATATACTGCATTTGATACAATTAAAATTTCTGGACCCCAGCTATAGCCTCTGCTCAGGTTATACAGTTTATATATGCCTTCAATAAGAAAATGCAGTAAATGTCCATTTCTTGTTGCCAATCACCAAAGCTAACTATAACTTATATTCTTAGTAATAACACAATGATCTTTTAAAATTATGTATTATCTTTAAAAGATGACATTGCCTTCATTCATAGAACCAGAGTAAGAAAAAAAATCCTGGGGCGCTTGGGTGGCTCAGTCGGTTAAGCGTCTGCCTTCAGCTCAGGTCATGATCCCAGGGTCCTGGGATCCAGCCCCACATCGGGCTCCCTGCTCAGTAGGGAGCCTGCTTCTCCCTCCCCCTCTCCCTCTGCTGGCGCTCCCCATGCTTGTGCTTTCTCTTTTTCTGCCAAATAAATAAAATCTTCTAAAAAAAAAGAAAAAAAATCCTAACAATGGAATTGTAATCCAGTCAGGAAGAGTTGTATGTTTTATAAATTCGCAAAATGACTTGCGCCCTAGAAATGGAACATGGCAAAAAAGCAAACATTAAAGTAAAATGTCCAAGATCATGCTCAGTTCTCAAAGAACTTGAACAGTAAAAATCAATTTAACTAGATGGTCGAAGTGGGAAAGGAGCAGCAGCATTGGGAGATAGTAAAATCATTATATCCTCATTGTTCCGTATGTTAACAGGTAACAAAACCAAACCTTCAAATGACATGAGCTACACTGTGCTGCTGCTCGTCTAAGACTGGGCGTTCAAGGTCAAGGGAACAGAAATACACCTGGTCACCTGAGGTTTGACAGAGGTGCTGAGGCGATCTGATGGGGACTGGATAGCTTTTCAACAAAGGACGCCCAAAGGACGCCAGGGCAGCAGGGCATCCACACACAGAAGGATGGATCAGACCCTTCCCTGGCAACCCGCGCAACAATGAACTCAAACAGGCCTGAGGCTTAGACGTAAGAGTTAAAACTGTATAATTGAAGAAAAACACAGCACAATGTAAAATTCCTCATGACCTCAGGTGAGGCAGAGAGTTTAGGTTTTCTCAGATGTAAAAACATCAAAGCCCCATGTGATAAAAGAAAAATCTGAAAAACTGAATTGCATCAAAATGAAAACACTTTTAGGCTTAAAGGGACACCATTAAGAAAATGAAAACACAAACCACAGAGTAGAAAACAATATTTGCAAAACATTATTTCTGATTAAAAAAAATTGTACCCAGAATATATAAAGAACTCTTAAAATTAAAATACCAATAAGAAGAAAATGGAAAAAAAAAAAAAAGGAGAACCAAAGAAGGAAATCTTGCCATCCGTGACAGCACGGACAGACCTACAGGGCATTATGCTCAGTAGGGAGCCTGCTCCTCCTTCTCCCACTCCCCCTGCTTGTGTTCCCTCTCTTGCTGTGTCTCTGTCAAATAAATAAAATCTTTAAAAAAAAATTAAAAAAATAATAATGTCACTGTTGGAATAAATTTGTTCTGTCTGCTTCTCATCAAAACATTACATTAAAAAAAAAAATCACAGTAAATAACGAGTCAAAATACAACCTTCTAAATTAAGGAAAAGGCTCCCCTACTTCATAGTGGGATTCTATAAGCGCTAGTACATACCAGAATCTTCTGTGGGTTCAGTTTTCACTTTGACTGGGCCACAGCTGAAAAGGAAAAGAAGGCGTGATGAAGCTGTGCGCTGACGCGGGCCGTCCACACACCAACGCATAAATCGTTCACCTGACCGAGGTCAGCGCAAACCTGACTCAACATTAAATTTACATATTTATTTCTTGCATAAATGTAACTTGTCCACTCAGTTTAGTACTTTAATTCCAATCAGCCTTTTGGGGAAAAAAGTGTAACAACGTAGGGGTAGCACAATAACTTGCAAATTCCACTTTACTTGATGGGCCCTCCTCTTCTGAATGTGCTTATCAACCTATCCTTTTAGCTTCCTCCAGGAACTACTCAGTCAAAAACTGCATTTTCAGAGGACCCCAAATGAATCAGCTGAATATTAACCTTCAAGACGTGTGCTATGGGCCTTTTTAATATTCTAATACCTCAAGATTCTAGAAACTAAAGTCGCTGGGGTGTGGAGGTTTACTCGCACTGATGAACTGTGCTTTACCTTCCACCTGGAGACAGCATGGACCTTTCAGCATCTGTTACCATCACGCGACCACCTATGTACAAAAGAAATAATAAGATTTAGGTTTTGCCAACACTTTCAATGGGACTAATATTTCCAACATTCTTAAACACAGAGTGAGCGAGGGCAGGAGCGCCTGCAGCTCTGGGTCACACTGGGGCGAGTGCCGTGTGAATCCACACAATAGTGTCCTTCATTCCCTACCTGTAAGGAAGGGAGGTGGGGATGAGGATCGTCCAACAGCTTTCATCTCCTCACCCACCACACCCTCTCCCCTTAAGGAAAAAGCTCAAATTTTTATCGTTGAAACAAATATAGCAATGTATTATTACTCCAGCAATATGGGGAAAGCCTCCAGTGATACAGGAGTGCTGATAAAGATTTCTGTTAGGGGTGTATCTGGCTCGTAACTGGCAAACACTGACTGGCTAACAGGTATGGGATTTCTACTTGGAGGTGATGAATATGTTCTCAAATTAGATTGTGGTGACAGCTGTCCATCTTGGAAATACACTAAAACCCACTGAACTACATACTTCAAAACCATGAATTTTATATTAAAAAAAAAAAACCAACATGAATTTTATGTCCGCAAAAAAAAAAGTAAAGAGAGACTGATGCCACCAAATACTGATAAAGATATAGAACAATTGGGACTCTCACTGTTGGTGGGAACACCAAATGGAGTAAATCACATTGAAAACCAGTTCAGCACATTCTTTAAAAAGTATGTATGTAGATACCATGTGCCACTCCATTTTAGGTATTTACCCAAATGTATGTCCACGTGAAGACTTGCACTGAAACATTCAGAGCGGTTTTCTTTATAAAAGCCAAGAAATAGAAACCCAAATTTTCATGGACAGGTGAATGGGTAAATAACTGTAGTATACCTATACACTGGGTACTCATCAGCTCAACAACGGGGACAAATCACAAAATTAAAAAGCAAAACCAAAAATTAGTTCCTACTATGATTCCATTACTATTTTAAAAATCTAAAAATGCAAATAAATCCACCGTGACATCATCAATTGCTACCTGGGATTAAGGGCAGGGAGAAACAAAAGGAAGGAATTACCAAGGGCTGAGAGCAAACTTGCGGGTGAAAGATATGTTCATTGTCTTGACTACACTGATGGTTTTCACAGTGTGTATGTGTATCAAAACTCAGCAAACTGTACATTTTAAATATGTATAGTTTATCTTATGTCAATAATAACTCAACAAGGGGCACCTGGGTGGCTCAGTCAGTTAAGCATCTGCCTTTGGCTCAGGTGGTGATTTCAGGGTCCTGGGATCAAGCCCCACATCTGGCACCCTGCTCAGCAGGGAGTCTGCTCATCCCTCTCCCTCTGCCCCTGTCCCCACTCATGTGGACTCTCTCTCCTTCAAATAAATAAAATCTTTAAAAATAATAACAAAGTTATTAAAAACTTTAAAAACTGGAAAACATCCCATTACAATCACAACTTCCCAATTACTTTGACAGTCGGTATGATAAAAAAAGAGTCATACAAACCCCCCTGCTTGCACCACTCCGTGTGAACACCTTATAGAAACATTCTTTGGTTAACAACCAGGCCCCAATGTTTCAAAAGAAGTTTCTAGAATAGAAAAGTTCAAAAAATACAAATGGCAGACTAAAACTAACCTAGAACACTTCAGGAAAAAATACTGCTTAACAAAATTCGGAATTTTAATTTAAACAAGATAATAAATCTTTACTTTCTCAATCTTAAAAAGGACATCTACCAAAAAACAACAGCTAACATAATGACAAGAGCCCACATGTCTTCCTCCTAATATTGAGAAGGAGAGGTCTGCTATCACCACTTCCATTCAATATTGTATTGGACATTCTGGCTAGAGTAACAAAATTAATAAATAAAAAGCATTAAGATTGCAAAGAGGTAAACTGTCCTGATTCACATACAACATGATCCACTATGTAGAAGTCCAAACACAGAGGGTCAACTAACTTTCAACAAAAATGCTGTAGCACTTCTGGGGAGAAAGGATGGTCTTTTCAACAAACTGTGCTGGAACAACTGGATAGCCACATGCAAAAAACGGAATTTACAAACTTACCATGTGCCATATGCAAAAATTAACTCAAAACTGACCACAGATCCAAATGTAACAACTCAGGCTATAAAACTTACAGAAGAAAACAGGACACATCCTCATGACCTTGTGTCAGGCAACAGACAATCTTGGATACAAGATCAAAAGCACAAATGATAAAAGACTAAATCAGGCTTTGTAAAAATTAAAACTTTTATTCCTCACAGGACACTGTCAAAAGACAACTTGTAAAACTGGAGAAAATATCTGTATCAAAAACATATAAAGAATTCTTACAACTCAATAATAAAACTACAAATAACCCAATAAAAACACATGGAAAGGACCTGAACAGACCTTACTCCAAAGTATATACATGGTCACTAAGCACATGAAGATACTCAACTTTATTAGTAATTAGGGATATGCAAATCCAAACCACTGTGACACACCACTTCACACCCATTAGGATGGTTAAAACCAAAAAAGACAGTACCAAGTGCTGACGGGGACGTGGAAAAACTGGAATCCTCAGTGCCAGTAGGAACATAAAATGGTACAAGCACCTAGAGGGCAGCTTGGCAGTCTTCCTAAAGCTAAATGTAAAATTAGTCTATGACTCAGCAATTCTACTCCTAGGTATATATACCGAAGAGGAATTAAAACATATGTCCAGACAAAAACTTACTCAAGTAGGTCTATGGTAGTATTTTTCGTAACAGCCCAGTAGAAACAATCTAAAGGCCTATCAACCTGTGAATGGATAAATGAGTGGTATATTCATAGGTAGGAATACTTACCATTTAGCAAGAAAAAAGAAGTAACTATTGATACACCCAGATATGGATGAGCCTCAACTGAATTACGCTGAGTGAAAGAAGACAATCTAAAAAGATACACACTATATACCTAATTTATAGAACATTCATGGAAATTACGAGATGATGAAAATATTCTGAAATTAGATGGCAATGACTGTAAAACTTCGTAAACTCTGTCACTATAAATTTACTAAAGCCCACTGAATTATATACTTAAAACAGGTGAATTTTATGTCATGCCAATTATACCTCAATAAAGCATCTAAAATAGGGCGCCTGGGTGGTTCAGTTGGTTAAGGGACTGCCTTCGGCTCAGGTCATGATCCTGGAGTCCCGGGATCGAGTCCCACATCGGACTCCCTGCTCAGCGGGGAGTCTGCTTCTCCCTCCGACCCTCGCCCCTCTCATGCTCTCTCTCTCTCTCTCATTCTCTCTCTCAAATAAATAAATAAAATCTTCAAAAAAATAAAAATAAATAAAGCATCTAAAATAGTAATCTTTTCATTGTGATGAGAAGAAAACGAAGGTTATTTAACAAACAATAAAATACGGATGTGTATATATTATTTTGCCCTTTCTTCCTTACGCTGGTTAAGAGAGTGCCAATGATAATGGTCATTTATTTTCAAAAGTCTCAAATAAACCTGCCTCTAAAGGGCACCAGTCTTCTAAAAATCACTTTTCCCTTCAAATGCAATGGCTCAAACTTCCCAAAAGGAAGTCCTGTTAAAATCCTCCTCATTCCTCAAGGGCCCACCTTAATGCCCTCTTCAACTTGAAAGCCTTCCTGGGTTATAAATGAATCCTTCCTCCAACGAACTCCCACAGTATCTTCGCTAACCATTTGTACAGTGTGTAGGTTACGCTCTTGCTATGGTGACTTTGTGGGCTTTTTATCTCTTCCATTAAACTACCAGCACTCCAAAGCTTTACTGCTTGATGCATGGTCGTGTATCCCCTCCCCACCCAAGCTCGTGCCCAACAATTCTGCGCCTGTTCAGTGAATGCTAGGTAATTGAGTCATCCTCTTAATTCTGGGAAACGAGGGCAGATCCAGGGTATGATCAAACATGGTGCCAGGGTAAAACCTTGAGTACATCATAAAGAAAGTAGCAGATCTAAAAACAAAAAACAAGTCTACTTTTTCAGCTCAGTGACTCTTCACTGGTTTATATGGAACACCCTACTCCAAGATGTCTTATATCATATTCTCAAAATAAAAGAGAAATCAGAAAAATGTGTTTAATTTGGCCCAACAGGTTTAGAACTATCTGGAAACAAAGTAATCACTTACCTAGGTGCTTCTTTGGCTCTAGGAAAGGTCTGCATTAAAACAAAACAAAAACTATACATGAATATACAAAACAAAAAAAGCATAAATTTAAGTAACTTCTACAGTAAACAAGAATTTTAAAAATAGATTAAAATAAGCTGAATATTCAACTTTATATACAAAATTGCTGATGGGCAAGGGATAAAGTACTTCACCTCTTTATGATAAATGAAATCCCTGCTTTGTTCTCTAAAATCCATTTCAGGGTGGCAAGATCGTAGTTCTCGGGGTGTTTAAAGGCAACTCCTTCTGGAAGCCCCTGCACAACCACAGCGGATTGATCTCGTAGCATCTTCTCATATGGAACAGGTACCACTGTTGATTTGCCTAAAGCTTTCCCTGGGGGTAAGGGACAGAGGTGAGGTAGAAAGAGGATAAACATCATTAAATGGTAAGATTAAAAAACAAAACCATCATTAGTTTATCATGGCTTAACAAATAGCATTCATGTTATTTTGCAATATCCGATTTTAAAACAAATTTGAAATATCAGAGGGCCCTATTCCCATGTTCGAAGTTCTAAGCCTGAAACAGATCCAAAAGGCCAAAATGAAAAGTATGTAAAATATTTATATAAAATCTATACAAAACAAAAGAAACAATGGCTGATTTCTTCCACTATTACCTTTCCTTACAATGGCCTCACCCTGGTATAATACAATCTTTACATATACAGTTCAGCCTTAGAACATGGAAACCTAACAGGTCCTACTGTTACCATAAAATATCAGGCGATTTTTGGCCAATATTCTCACTGAAAACTTTAATTAGATAAATACAACGGACATTCACAACTGTGTTCTACCACCCTGTCTGTGTATATCGGGCAGTGAGTCCACAGATGCTAGAAACCCTATTCCCCAGATATGAATTTTACCTACAACCTCACAGTGTAACCAGTATCTTCTCCCTTCCACTGTTTTCTTAAGAGCTTTGTTTACCATGTGTTTAGACTAACAAAAGGTGGTTTTCTCAGGAAATTGGTGAGATCAGCACACAGGGCAAAAATAAACAGTTCTCTTTGGGTGATTATCATGTGTTAATGTAGGTTCTCTGGGGAAGGGAGTGGGGGAGTTGATAGTGGGAGGGATCTATGCAGGTACTGGGCCAGGGAGTACATGGGAAATCTACCTCCCTCTTCCTTTTCCTATAAACCTAAAACAGCTCGTAAAAAGAAAAAAAAAAAAAACCCTACCCCACAGCTCTAATAGGTACATTTGTTTGTTTCTGGGTTTCTTCAAATAAGAAATGGAAAGTAAGGTCATTCCTGATGTTAACCCACTGTTTGGAAATTGACTCAAACTGAAGTTTGTCAAAATGTGCAGTTTAACTGTGAAACCAGTTACACAATTTACCCTTTAGCAAACTCAATTGTGTCTCTTTTAGAAAATTCAAGTGTATAACCTTACCATAGCAAAAGCAGAAATAGTCTTCAACTGTTTTTCTGAGCGTCTCAATCTCTACAGCATCTACACTCATCCGATTCGCCGGGGTTGTAGATTTCATCTTATGCATCTCTGCAGCCTTTTCTTCTTCTTCAACACCTGCAAAATAATTTACGATATAAAAGGCTCTTATCCATTATCTTAGTATTTGCCTTTCCGTAAGAATACTTTTTTCTAATATTCTAATATTTATGATTTGTTATAAAAAGACAAAAAGAGAGGAGCCTGGGTGGCTCAGTTGGTTAAGCGGCTGCTTTCAGCTCAGATCATCTCAGGGTCCCAGGATTGAGCTCAGTGTCAGGCTCCCTACTGGCGGGGAGCCTGCTTCTCCCTCTCCCTCTGCCCCTCCCCACATGGGCGTGCATACTCTCTCTCTCTCTCTCAAATAAATAAAATCTTTAAAAAAAAAAAAAAAAGGAGAGGAGGGGGCATTTCAAAATAAAAACCTACAACAAATGGCTTGAATATAAACGGTCATCATCTCTGAAATGATTGCAGCTGTAACTAAAAATTCTGTAAAGTAAAAATTAGCTACTAGTAGTTTAAAAAACAAAAAGTTATCTTTAGAGTAATTTATCACCTACAAACTTAAATATGAGATTATCACCATCACAAAAAACATTCCAGGCTCAAAAAATCCAACACATAGCCACTAGACACCTGTGGCTACTGAGCACCTGAAATGTACCAGTCCAAATCACGATGTGTGGTAAATTTGCAATACATACTGGATTTTGAAAACTTAGTACAGAAGACTACGCAAAATATCCCATTAATCATTTTTATGTTGATCACATGTTAAATGACAATGTTTTAAATATATCGGGTTAACTATAACCACTAAAATAAATTTCACTTGTTTCTCTTTCTTACTGTCATTAACTCAAACATTTTAAATTATGAGTGATTAATATCATCTCATTGCTCCTGGACAGTGCTTTTCCAAACCCTGGGAAAGAGAATTCTCCCCAAGAAATTGTAGAATTGACTCATAAACCTATTGATTAGGTTTCAGAAGACCACTATTGATCCTTATCTACAAAACACTTTTATAAACAAATATTATGTACTTGAGAATTACATCCAAAGATTATTCTCTAGGGCATTAAATTATTGGTAACAAAAAGAAACTATGAATACTAAGAGGCAGGGACTACAATTTGCAACTGAGGACAATTCCCCTAATGCTTAGTTCTAACCACTGGAGAACCACATAAGCAAGTCAGTATAGGGAACGGGAATATAAACACAGCTGCCAGTGGGATTATAGTATTCATGGGACAGATGGCAGCTGATATACACATAATCAAAACAACATTATTACTATAAACTTAAATACACAAACATGATCAAAGCCTTAAAAATTCCCAAAACGATCAGAAATAATGAAAAAAATTTAAATAGATTATACTAAATAGATTACATATAAAGCTTGAAAGATTATAGTGGGGCGTGGAGGGGGGCCTGCAGTGTAGAGAAGATATGCTATTTTTTAAAAGGACTAAAAATACAATTGAGAATTGAACTAGTGAATTACGAAAACTATTTTATTTACCCACGATCTGCTCAATTTATCATGAATTGGATATAACTTGATAGTGGAAATTTAAGTTTGGCACTTAAAGACAGACAGACACACACACACACACACACACACACACACACACACACACACAATATGTCTGCAGACATCCCCACCACTTTGTTTTCTTTCCATGTTTAAGAAGAGGCTGTATCACAGACAATATGAGACCAGCAGGCAGTGTGAGGTTAAACACAGATATAAAACCAGTCTGACTGTGTAAGACCATAGGCAGTAATAGCCTCAGCAAACTTCTCTACTGTGTTTGTTCCCTATCGAGTTAAATTTTCACCAATTGGATGAACTCCCAATCGGAGGACCACAAAATGCACTGAGAACTCTGACAAACTGATTCTATAGAGGGAATCGGAGAGACTGGTTTAACTTTGCAGCGTGCTTACACAAATTTCGTGCACAGAGAAAGACTCGCGTTTAACACGCCAAATACCTATCAAGAAAATAACTATCTAAATAAGAACCTTTAATCAATTTAAGATTTCTCTATCTCTTTTCTCAGGTGTGCCACTAATCCAAAGTAACGCCAACCAAGGAACACAGGATAAACATTTACCATTTTTCTTAAACTCTTCAGTATTTACCCTTATATATTACCACGTCAGGGACATTTTGAGCATTTTGAAATGTATCTCTAGACATTTTAGAAAGTCCTTTTAGTATAAATCTCATTCTGCTTTAGAAAATAAGACATTTGTTATCCATAAATATTCAGGCACAATATTTATGAAATACAAAAGATAGAAATACAACACTTACAGTATTTTACAAAATCTTTCTGAAAATCCTTTCTGGTGTTGACAAAAGCACGTCCTCTTTCAGTTCCAACGACAAACACATCTGTTTCATACACTGCGATGCAGGCCACTTCTGCCTTGGACTTGGCCAGTTCTTTGCACTAAAATACAAATAGCAAACCTTATATTACATACAGATGTCTTAAAGTACTATTTCTGCTGGATAAATAAAAAATTATCACTTCAACTGTCTTACTACACTTTCTGGAATCAGACAAAGTTCCTAGTTTCTGGCCTTAGATTAGCATATAAAAAGTCACCAATTTTTTTTAAAGATTTTATTTATTTATTTGACAGACAAAGAGACAGCAAGAGAAAAAAAAAAGCGAGAGAGGGAACACAAGCAGGGGGGAGGAGCAGGAGAGGGAGAAGCTGGCTTCCCACTGAGCAGGGAGCCTGATATGGGGCTAGATCCCAGGATCCTAGGATCATGACCTGAACAGAAGGCAGATGCTTAACGACTGAGCCACCCAGGTGCCCAAGAGTCACCATTTTTTAAAGGTACCTCTCTTTCTATATGGTTTTCAACCCCAATTTTAAACAGGAAAAAACAGAATTTATAAGAAAAAAGGCAGAAATCCCTTGTAATCTGTTATAGGTCAAATCCCCATGAAATAAGACTCAGATTTCCACCCAGGCTTACTAGAGAGTACTCTCAATATCAACACCCATGAGATGTGAGGGGCACAGGATTCGGCAGAGGGAGAGTTGATCGCTGGTGTAGCTGCATCTGGGGAGCTCTGGAGCTGGGATCGCCCTCCCAAAGAAACGGGAGACCTGGGGCCAGGGAGCCTCGTACCCTCCCAGCAGCTGGAAGGATTAAGGCCATCAGTCCTAAAGGGAAGTCTGAAGCCACATCACAACATCCACTACATAACCCCACATCCAGAAGTATCTCTGTCCGAATACACCATGGGAATCATGTTGGGGTGAGGATTTTTTTTTTAATAAGTATGGCTTCTACTAAGTATATTCCCTTGAAATTAAAAATTCTCAAAAATCTTAACACTTACAGAACATTCCATTTTATTTCCTTTAGTACTAATATTACTGGCAATGTTGGTGATTCTAATTATCACTCCTTAAAATAACACTGAAATAATCTGGGGACAAAATATTTGTGTGTAGAGCATCAGAGATATGAAGCAAGTCAAAAAAACTTTTGACTCTGAAAGTAAATACTTTTAAGGTTCTCAAAACCTACTGCAAACTGCTTTCTAAGAAGATTCTATCAGTTCACACTCCCATCTGACCCTCTAGAAGATCTAAATCAAAATATTCTCACAAATGATATTGTGTAGCTTTTCCAGAAAAATTTTAAAAGGGTATCTTAGTATAATCAATAATCCACTCAGGGCACCTGGCTGGCTCAGTCGGTAGAGCATAACAACTCTTGATCTTGGGGTTGTTGAGTCTGAGGCCCACTTAAGGTGTAGAGATTACTTAAAAAAAATAATAAAATCTTTAAAAATAATAATAATCCACTGACTGGTTGGTATTAAAATTAAAGAGTATTGTACCTTAGCTATTTCTCTGTAAGTTAAAATACCGTTTGCTTATTTTTCTACTATGTTAGTAGTATGTTTCCCTATTGATGCATAAAAATGCCTCACTTATTTTAGGCATTAGAAAAGCTGTTTATGGAGTTAAATATATAATTATATATTTTTTCTTCTTTTTTTTTTTTTAATTTGTTCTGCCTCTCCCTCTCTCCCTACCCCTGCTCGTGCTCTCTGTCTCAAATAAATGAGAAATCTTTTAAAAAACAAAAACAAAAGGAAAACCAGAGCAGGGACTCCTGGGTGGCTCAGCATCTGTCTTCGGCTCAGGTCATGATCCTGGGGTCCTGGGATTCAGCCCAGGGTGGGGCTCCCTGCTCAGCAGGGAGTCTGCTTAAGAGTCTGTCTCTCTCCTTCTGCCCCTCCCCTTGCTTGTGCTCTCTCAAATAAATAAAATCTTAAAAAAAAAATAACAGTATATAGCCACTAACATTAAGGAAAGACTTTTTCAAAATTCTCAAATAGTACAAAGAAGGAAAAAAATGTCTTAATGGGGAAAGGTAATGAACCTGCAAACTGTCATACTGACACCTGTGAGGTTAAATACTATCTAATACTAGTCAACACTTAGGATGGGAAATACATAGTCCTCTCCTAGTTAGGATATATTTAATTTCAATGTGTCAGAAAATACTAAGTCTGATGCTTATAAACCTATGAGCTGAAATTCTAGGTTTCCCGCTATTGATCTATAAAAACATGATTAAGTAAATTGTTATTACTACCATCACAGTAATAAAAAAATACAGTAAAAGGATACTTAATAGTTTACTATAATTATGTATACAATACAGGTTTCTTAAAAATGAAGAGCTAACACACTAACATATTTAGTAAAAGGTAGTGGGGTAAGGACAACTACGAACGCATAGCACAATAAAGAATATAAATAGTAAGTATGCTCTTATGGCCCAGAATTCTGCCAATGTTCTTTATACAGATACAATTAAACACTAGCGCCACACCAGAATATACAAACTCATTCTGAGTAACTTCATTTATGAGTAACAACACATAAATTCAAAGCTACTGCTTGCACAACAAGAAACTGCCTAAGATATTGGTAGGTAAACAATTGAAATTAAATGTAAAAAAGTAAACATTTAGGTAAGTTAAGAATATTCTGAAACATGGTAATAAAATGATTTGAAAGGCTTAAATCTGTAACTACTATTCAAGCAAAAAAAAATCTTCTTATAAAACCAAAACCATGTATGTATGTTTACAAAAAAATCAATCTCACCCACAAACTCAATCCTATCCAACTATAAACATTTTCTAGAACTATAAAGGCATCTCACCATGGACTCAAGAGCAGACATAAGGAACGTCACCACCATCCTGCTCTCTGAGGACTCCTCGTCTTCAACAGGCAGGGTAGACATTGCTACTTGGGCCATGATCCCTAGGAAAGAAATAAGAAAGTGAGTGGCAAAAATTCACAAGGTCCTTCTAAACAGATGTTCAGAGCTGTGAGACTCCTCCACAGACTGCCTAATTTACAGTTTTCTTGCCTAAGAGAAAAAAAACTCAGAAGCTGAGTATTCAATTTGTCAAAAACTCCCATCCTCTAAGAAAGAAAATCTATCCCCTAAATTTCCAACTAATTTCCATAAAATTAGGTCAGCATAATCCCCGAAATAAATTCAGATGTCACCCACAACCAGTTAAAATTTCTCCCAAGTGAGGGACGCTTGGGTGGCTCAGTCGGTTAAGCATCTGCCTTCAGCTCAGGTCATGATCCCGGGGTCCTGGGATCGAGCCCCGTGTGCTTCTCCCCCAGCTCATACTGTGTCTCTCAAAAAAAAAAAAAAAAAAAAAAAAAAAAGTATCCCAAGTGAGAGTTAGAAGTGAAGCACTCCACCGCCCAGTGATAGTTTATCACAGTTCAACTCAGGACATAGATACAAAGTTCCCTTCCTCCCAGGCACACGCAGAGTGGGTAAGGCAGACAGAGGCTGGGTGAAGAGAATTTCTTTGCTCTTTTTTTTTTTTAAGATTTTATTTATTTATTTGACAGAGAGAAAGACAGCGAGAGAGGGAACACAAGCAGGGGGAGCGGGAGAGGGAGAAGCGGGCTTCCTGCAGAGCAGGGAGCCCAATGCGGGGCTCGATCCCAGGACCCTGAGATCATGACCTGAGCCGAAGGCAGATGCTTAACGACTGAGCCACCCAGGAGAATTTCTTTACTCTTACTAAGAAGGAAATTGGTTGCAGGACAATAATATCTAAGAATGCTTTATAATACAGCATTATTATTCTCTTTAGAAAACATTTTCTGATACTTGGGTATCAGCAAGGAGCCTCAGCTGAATCTCCAACACTATAAAAATGCAACACATAAACACTATTGGCAAGGATGTGGAGAAATTGGAACCCTTGTGCACTGCTCTTAGGAATGTAAAACGGTGCATACAGGATGGAAAACAATTTGGTAGTTCCTAAAAAAGTTAAACAGAATTACCATGACACAGCAATTCCACTTCTGGGTGTATACCCAAAACCAAAAGCAGCACTCAGATACGTCTATACTCATGTTCACAAAAGCATTATTCACAATAGCCAAGAGGTAGAAACAACCCAGATGTCCACTGTCAGCTGAATGGATGCACAAAATGGGAGACATATATACAATGGTATATATAATTCAGCCTTAAAGAGGAAAGAAGTTCTGAAACATGCTACAACATAAATGAACCTCGAAAAGATTATTCTAAGTGAAGTAAGCCAGACACAGAAAAGACAAATATTATGATTCCACTCACATGAGATACCTACATTAACAGTCTAATTCATAGAGACAGAAAGTAGAATGGTAATCACCAGGGATGAGGAGTGAGTAGTGGGGATTTATTGTTAATGTGCACAGAACTTTATTTGGATGATGAAAAGTTCTGGAACTAAATGATGGTGATGGCTGCAGAACAATATGAATGCACTTAATGCCAGAGAGCTGTACATTTAAAAATGGTTAAAATGGTAAATTTTGTTATGTATATCTTATAAAAATTTAAAATTGAGGGGCGCCTGGGTGGCTCAGTCATTAAGCGTCTGCCTTCGGCTCAGGTCATGATCCCAGTGTCCTGGGATCGAGCCCCACGTCAGGGTCCCTGCTCAGTGGGAAGCCTGCCTCTCTCTCTCCCTCTCCCACTCCCCCTGCTTGTGTTCCCTCTCTCACTGTGTCTCTCTGTCAAAAAAATAAATAAAATCTTAAAAAAGAAAAATTGAAAATTGAAAAAAAGCAAAAATATACTGCATAAAGACACTCTAAGAAGCCAAAATCAAAAGCATATTTTAAAAATACTAATACTGGGGTGCCTGAGTGGCTCAGACTGTTAAGCATCTGACTCTTGATTTCAGCTCAGGTCATGATCTCTGGGTAGTGAGATCAAGCCCCGTGGAGGACTCCGTGTTGGGCTTGGAGCCTGCTTAAGATTCCCTCTCCTCTCCCTCTGCCCCTCCCCCCCCAACCCAGTTCCTGAGCTCTTTCTCAAAAAAACAAAACAAACAACCACTAATACTAAAAAGAACTTTTTCTAGGGGCACCTGGCTGGTTCAATCGGCAGAGTGTGTGACTCTTGATCTTGGGGTAGTGAGTTCAAGCCCCATGTTGAGCATTGAGCTTACTTTAAAAAAAAAAAAAAATGTGACCTAGCTCCACCATTTGTTACCATGTGAGCTAACTTCTAGGCTAGATTTGGGCATCAAGAAGTAACAAAGTGTACACACTTAGGAAATAACACTTTACAATGAAAAACAGTAACAAAAACAACTGATACTTATCCCTGAATCTGTGAACAAATAGAAGCAATTTTGTTTTCCAAAACAAGATCTCTGTCCTGAATAGAGATAGAATCAGGAAAAGCGGTATTAAGCAACAGATTGCTTAAAACACTGAAATTGCTTTCCCTAACAGCCTAGGTCCCATTCTTTTCTCCTGGAAAAGAGTTTAAGTAAATTTATATTAAAATGTGGCTCAGTCAAAATGAACTACAAAGGCATATTATTTTGCCATAACCATAACATTCACTTAGAATATACTGTCATTATTTCTGAAAGTTCATAGGATTTCTTACTAATCTTACTTTTCTTTCAATTCTCCAGAAAGAGAAAAAGGACACGTGAAAAGGGGGACATGTTCTCATTTTACAAATTTAATGTGTCAAAGGTTATAGCCACTCTTAGTGCCAGAACACAACACGGGGACAATTTTCTGCCTACTGCGATTTATACTTCTCACCTTAAACTGCCGGAAATCCGCCATGAGGTCATTCCTGCTCAATGAGTATTAAGAAATGGGAGACAGACATCACACTGACAGCCCTGGAGGGGTGCCACAGGCGATTAAAGGCCCTCTTTCATCACCAGAACTTCTCAGGAGACATGGGAACACTTAACAATGGGAAGAACCTTGGAGGTGACCAGTCCAGTAGGGCTTGATGGGGAAGGATGCATTTTGTTTGGGGCTTTCTGCTCTCAAGAAAGCGTGCATTTGCATCACAACAGAAATTCTCTGCCCGTCCCAAGAGGCCATTTCCCTGGATAGTCTTGAGTCAAGACTCTTCAAGGAGCACTCTTTCTGCACTCCTCACCCGGTAACTACTGCCCTTTTGTTCTCTTTCCCAGGAAGGAACTACCATCACACAGTGATGCTGACGACACACCAGGGCCACACACCAGGCCAGGCTGTGTACAGAGCATGAGGCATGGCAGGCACTGGCAGACCATGTTGTGGGTCCCAAACCACGAAGCAGCTCTGTGACCTCCAGTGAGCAGAGACACTAAATGAACCACTTGCTTCAAAGTCCCCTTTCACCTCTGACCTTTTATAAGCCCCCTCATCTTATTTTTTTTTAAAGATTTTATTTGTCAGAGAGAGAGAGAGAGAGCAAGCACGAGCAGGAGGAAGGGAAAGGGGAGAAGCAGGCTCCCCGACGAGCAGGGAGCACGATGCAGGCACTCGATCCCAGGACCCTGGGATCATGACCTGAGCCAAAGGCAGAGGCTTCACCAACTGAGCCACCCAGGGGTCCCTTGAGCCCCCCTCATTTTAAATAGGAGTTGGGACAGCCTAAAAAAAAAAAGAAGAAGAAGATCTATTCATTATACCCATCGTGCTTTATTATCTATTTCATAGTCACAACAACCCTATAAGGGAGAAAGAATAAAGAGCACAAAAGCGAAATACAAGTATATTCATGGAGCCTAGAAAAAAAAGAACTTCACAGGAGATAGTGTTCCCATAAAACGCTTGAGCAGAACCCATGCAGTTTTTTTCTGGTTTATTTTAAACAGGGTTTGTGCATGTGTGACTAGAAATGAACAACAAAAAAATCACCACTGAAAGTAACTAAAATGGGACAGTTAGCTCTCTACTCAAGAAATGCTAATAGGCATATTTCTATCTCTAAACTTCATTAGGGATAGTCTTTGGAACAAAAAGGAAAATGAACAGGGCGCCAGGGTGGCTCAGTTGGTTAAGCAACTGCCTTCGGCTCAGGTGATGATCCTGGAGTCCCAGAGTGAGTCCTGCAACAGGCTCCCTGCTCAGCGGCAGGGAGTCTGCTTCTCCCTCTGACCCTCCCCCCTCTCATGTGCTCTCTCTCTCTCTCTCTCTCATTCTCTCTCTCTCTAATAAAATCTTCAAAAAAAAAAAAAAAAGGAAAATGAACAAAAGGATCATGTACTCCGTAAGACAGTAAATACAAAAAAAAAAAGGACTGGATCCCTCTGAATCTTCTATATACAGAAAAGGAGGAAAAATTGACCAGAGACAATTTAGACTAAACCTGTGTTAGACAAGAAAATGACTTCTGGTTCTGGAGTTGTAACAAAGTACCTGCTCCCCCATGTATACCTAAAGGAGGCCTTATGAAGAGCTTACAAGAGAAAACGTGACCTCTTTATAAAGCAGTCATCAAAGGAAGAAGACCAATAGTCAAGGAACAACCCAGTGGATTATCCCTTTAGAGATGTACTATGGTAGCTAATAGCCCCATGTAACTATTTTAATTAAAATTTAAAATTTTAGTACGACTAGCCACCTTTCAAGTGCTCAATATCCACGTGTAGCCAGTGGCTGCTATATTGAAGATCATGGAACACCTTCATCATCACGAGAACTATACTGCTGGGGCGCCCGGGTGGCTCAGTCGTTGGGCGTCCGCCTTCAGCTTGGGTCATGATCTCAGGGTCCTGGGACTGAGCCCTGCATCAGGCTCTCTGCTCAGCAGAGAGCCTGCTTCTCCCTCTCCCTCTGCTGCTCCCCCTGCTTGTACTCTCTCTTTGTCAAATAAATAAGTAAAATCTTTTTTTTTTTTTAAGATTTTATTTATTTGACAGAGACACAGCGAGAGAGGGAACACAAGCAGGGGGAAAATTTTTTTAAGATTTTACTTATTTAGGGGCGCCTGGGTGGCTCAGTTGTTAATCGTCTGCCTTCAGCTCAGGTCATGATCCCAGGGTTCTGGGATCGAGCCCTGCGTCGGGCTCCCCGCTCTCCGGGAAGCCTGGTTTTCCCTCTCCCACTCCCCCTGCTTGTGTTCCCTGTCTTGCTGTGTCTCTGTCAAATAAATAAATTAAATCTTTAAAAAAAAAAAAGAAAGAAAAATTATTTTAAATGTGAGACCTTTGATTAAGGCAGGTTCCTCCAGGTGTCTGTCTGGGAACACTACCTCCCCAGGATCACCATAATCCAAGTTCAAAGCTTCAGGTTGCTTACGCCACCCAGATGTTAACCCAGACCACAAATAGGGATGCAGGCTAGCTTATCTGTCAATCACCCTCATCCAATTTGGGGTCTCATCTTACTGGAAAAAAAAAAAGTCTCAGGGCTCCTGGGTGGCTCAGTCGTTAAGCATCTGCCTTCGGCTCAGGTCATGATCCCAGGGTCCTGGGATCGAGCCCCACACTGGGCTCCCTGCCCGCGGGGAAGCCTGCTTCTCCCTCTCCTACTCCCCCTGCTTGTGTTCCCTCTCTCGCTGTCATCTGAGTTCCCACTTTCTTTTTCCTATTGGCCTTTCTATATTTGCCCTTCCAAGTTCCCATCTCATCAACTTTTTGTTATTTATACCGGTTTTATTCTATAATTTTAGAACATTCTTATTAGTTCCACCCACTCTGGTAACCACATCTTATAATATTCTTTATTCTTAAGAACTTATGAATTTGCCAGAAGTATCTTAGACTGTAAGGTTACAAATTCCTACTTCCAACCACCCCAAGAAGGGAATTTTTACGTCTTAGTTATTCAGCGGAAAGGATGCACTGGCTCCACATAAAGCTAGATCCGGAAACATAAGACATGTCGTTAAGACTTCTCTCTACTCCCATAGAGATTCTTCACTTCTCCTTGAGCAGATGGGTTTCTTCCCTAAGACAGAGAGGACGGCCACATGCATCTTTAAGTTTACCACACACCTATACCGTGACCCCAAAAGCAACAGATTCTCTTTATCTTCCCACTACGATGTACACAAGAGTTCTGGGGGTTTGTGTCACGAGCCTGGTCTAATTACAGTGGCTAGTCAGAACAAAATTATCTGGGATTCACTGCGATTGGCAGTCTAGCTAGGACCACATGGAATAGGAAGGTAGGCAGTTATTCAGAAGGCAAAGCAGGGGGACGCCAGGCCAGCTAAGTCCGTACGGCATGCAACTCTTGGTCTCAGGGCTGCGAGTTCAAGCCCCATGTTGGGCATGAAGCCTACTAAAAAGAAAGCAAAGCCAAGACCCCGGTATCAGGAGAAAAGGGATGAGAAAGCATAAACCTAACACACAAAAAATAGCAGCAACCTTAGTCTGCTGTATCTTCTTTCCTATTTTTTCAATTTCCTCAATTTGTCCATTCTGAATGTTTTCTGACTTCATCTTGTGTTTCCCTGATTTGATTTTCAATTCTACTCTAGGACTTTCAAAGATGACCTTCATTGGACTGTTACTGTTTCATACATCTCTCACCCTGGCCAGCTACTGTTTAATGGATGTGATGCCTTTTTGATCTGTCTGAAACCAGACTCCAGCCATTCTTTACAATCTTATGTTTCTTGTTGGAGATCCATTTCAAGGATTAGGTTTATCAGAGTCCTTACTGTTTTGATCTGTTCCACCTCAAAATAAGCCAATAATTCCATACAAATTTTCATTTGACCATACTTCTTTTAGTTTATTGATCTGTCAATGCTGAATAGCAAAATAACAAAAAATATTTTATAGTTGAGTCAGAGACTTCATGAAGATTTTCACACATGCCATTATCATTCTAACAACAACAACAAAACACACAAAACAAAAAAACCCACTGAGGTCCTTAACATTTTTTATTATGGTGATCTCTAAAATATTACAAAATTAGGTACCTGGGTGGTTCAGTCAGTTAATCGTCTGCCTTCAGCTCAGGTCATGATCCCAGGGTCCTGGGATCAAGTTCCACATTGTGTTCCCTGCTCTGCAGGCCGTCTGCTTCTCCCTCTGCCCCTCCCCCCACTCATTCTATCTCCCTCTCTCTCAAATAAGTAAATAAAATCTTTTTAAAAATAAATAAATAAAATAAAATATTACTAAATTTTCAGTACTTGTGCTTCAGATTTAAGCTTCAGATCAGACTGGTAAGTAGGGAAGGTACTATATTACATTGCTTTAATTACATTTTTACCCTATTTTTTTGTATCTATATTTTGTTAATTTCAACAAGCATCTTTCCATTTCACTCTTACAACATATAATCTTAGATCGGAGGGGGGGGATCAAGATATTTTAGTGCAACCTCCTTGCTCCATTATGTTATAAATGAGAAGCCCAACCCGGAAAGATTAGCTGTCTTGCTATGGTCATAAGGACAGTTAATTTTATAACAAGCGGCTAGAATCCGTATCTCCAAATTCCAAATTACCTCTTTCATGTACAATAATAATCAAAGAAAAGCAGGTTAAACAGAGGAACCCAAGGTAAATAATTACACAGTGATTAAAACTGTAATACTAGGCAATCTTTATGAGGCAGTAAATTAACTGCCACCCACTGTAAACATACTGAAGCAAAAGGATAGTATCCTTTTTTTCCATAAAGCACAGATTACAATGGACATTGAGGAATACAGTCGACATTGAGGAACACTTTATAGTCAACATCAGTCACATTCTATGAAGAAAATAAAGGATTTGGTTCAAAGAAAAAAATACGAATGAGGGCGCCTGGGTGGCTCAGATGGTTAAGCGTCTGCCTTCGGCTCAGATCATGATCCCAGGGTCCTGGGATCGAGTCCCGCATCAGGCTCCCTGCTCAGCGGGGAGCCTGCTTCTCCCTCTGCCTCTCTCTCTCTCTCTCTCTCTCCATCTCTTATGAATAAATAAAAAAAATCTTTTTAAAAAAATGAATGAGTTACAGGCCAAGTGTTTACGTGAACACGTAATCTGTCACAGAACTCTGGTGACAGGCTCAATCAGGAGTCATATCTCCTCCTAAGAGCAAATAACAGCTCTCAGAGTTGAGTTTAAACAACAGTTTTACTTAGTAAAATTTTATTAAAATCCAAGACCCAGGACCCACTTCTCAAACAGGAGGAACTGGATTTAAACTGATAGGGGCACCAGGCCTATTATTTTATTCTACTCTCAAAAACTTTGTTTTCACAATTTTGTACAAACTGCTAAGGTTATCTCCGTTATTTTTACTTATAGTAAGCAATTAAGGTCTACCCTACATAGTTACTTAAGTATGGTAAAATAAACTTCAAGACTGCAAAAATCATTAACTTTTCCTAACTCAATGTTTTGTACAAGAGCCATAACCACTAAATCCCAGCCAGATACCTGGGTCGATTAAAACTAAGAAAATATTCAACAGTACCTAAAATATCTTCCCACTAGGATACTGTCCATGGAAGACTACAGACAGTATTTAGGACAGATAACGGTATTCGATTCTATAATTATTCAACAGGTTTCAGAGGTAAAAACAAAGGAATATTTTTACCAGGACAACGTTTCATCCAAACTTGTTCAGTTATTGACCTCAACCCCCAAAAACGCAGCGGGAGGAATCTGGCTGGCTCACTAGGCAGAGCATGAAACTCTTAATCTTAGGGTCATGTGTTCGAGCCCCATGTTGCAGGTACAACCTACTTAAAAAAAATAAAATACATTTTAAAAATGCAGTGTGATTTTCCTGTATTATGGATGGTCTTTTTCTGGGCCAGTATTTAAGATCTCTTCCTCGGTTTTTTGGTGTCAGTTCCAGTTGTTCTCCATTCTATGAGATCTAGTCTCAGGTTATTATTTACATGTGAGGTAAAACTCAAATTTACCAACTCATTTTATTAAGAAATCCTAAAGTCAAGTTTTGACAAAATTAATGATGAAAGGCACCATCAGAGTCTAAAGATATAAACAGAAATATCTTCAGTGAAAAGTATAAAATAATTTCAAGTATCACTTAATTCTAAGGAAAATGTAAAATGGCACCTCAGACTTCTAAATATAAATTGTAATTTATAAAAGAAATTTCCTCAGGGGCACCTGGGTGGCTCAGTCGTTAAGCGGCTGCCTTAGGCTCAGGTCATGATCCCAGGGTCCTGGGATCGAGCCCCGCATCAGGCTCCCTGCTCAGCAAGAAGCCTGCTTCTCCCTTCTCCCACTCCCCCTGCTTGTGTTCCCTCTCTCGCTGTGTCTCTCTCTGTCAAATAAATAAAATCTTAAAAAAAAAAAAAGGAATTTCCTCAAAATGGTGAATACAAACAGAAAAGTTAAAATTCATCATCTAAGATGTTACACACTTTGTCATAACAGTGCCGAAAAAAAATGGAAAGGATCTAATAGTTCAATCAGCTGATTTATCCTAAACAAGATTCAGTTGCATTAAAATTAATTTAGGTCATCACATAATACTATATTCCAACACTCTTCTAGGCTGCCTAAATCTTTCTACCTCTGAAATTGATGGTATTTAATACCTTCATGTTGTACCTATAATTACTAAGTAGTAAAAGCTAAATAATCTGTTTCTCAGGAGAGGAAACATTCATCCCTAAAATGTCAGTGTACACTTACTATAATGAGTTCGGATTGCAAACACAGAATTTGTGTCTTAAATTTCTTTCAACATGTTACCATTTGTTCTAATTATGTCTACTTAGTAGCTTCTACAGAAGACATTCGCTGACCCTATTAATTTGTCTTCTGAAGGATACCAAAGAAATTAACTTGTGTTTATTACCAAAGCGGGGCATTTGCCTGACACATTTTACAAAGCAGAACTTTAACATAAGAACACCTTATAACTTGGAAAAACAAGGTAAACTGCTCAAGATTACAGAATTATTAAGTACAATCTAATCGAGATCTGACTGTTCTTAATTCTCCATGTTCTTTCAAACCACACCATCTACTGTAAAATTTATTTTTTAAAAGATTTTATTTATTTATTTTCAAAGATTTTATTTATTTGACAGAGAGATACACAGAGAGAGAGAGGGAACACAAGCAGGGGGAGAGAAAGAGGGAGAAGCAGGCTTCCATCCAAGCAGGGAGCCCAACACAGGGCTCCATCCCAGGACGCTGGGATCATGACCTGAGCCGAAGGCAGACGCTTAACGACTGAGCCACCCAGGCGCCCCTGTAAAATTTAATCTGATTTTTAATGTTTCCCAAATTCCACTATTCACAATATTTAAATTCCAGAAAAACATTTAGTTTTCAGAGACTTAGACAAAAACTATGATGGGATTTTTAGGTCCATGTGCTAAACTTCATGCTAAAAAATAAAAATCCCCAGCCTCAAGAGAAGAAAAAATCCTTAATTCTAAAAAAGAGTTTCATTATCCACGAAGTATTGCCATACAAAATACTTATTAACAAAGTAAAGCGCGGCACACACCAAGTGATCAAAGTTAACACTAGTCAGGGACAAACAGACCTCATGTCCCACCCAACAGAATGTACTGAGAACACTGTGATATTCCTGCCTAAATACATCAGACAAATCCAAGTTGAGGGACATTCTGTAAAATGACTACATCTTCAAAAAGGTCAAGGGCACCGAATTCAAAGGCTAAGGAACTGTTCTAAAGTGAGGTGTATGTATGTAAAGTGAGGGAGAAGACAACTGGGTGAAAATGTGATCCTGGATTATATAGACCCTTTTGCTATAAAGTGACATCTGGCGGGGCACCTGGGTGGCTCAGTTGGTTAAGAGGCTGCCTTCAGTTCAGGTCATGATCCTAGGGTCCTGGGATCGAGCCCCACGTCGGGCTCCCTGCTCAGTGGGGAGTCTGCTTCTCCCTCTCCTCTCTCCCCCTTTGGAATCCCTTCTCATGCTCTCTCTCTCAAATAAATAAAATCTTAAAAAAAAAAAAAAAGTGACAACTGGCAAAACCTGAATGGGGTTTTTAGGTGAAGGGTATATGGGAAATTTTTGTTTACTGTGCTTGTAACTATTTTGTCAGTTTAAGAGCGTCCCAAATAATTTTTAAAGCACTAAGTACATATGTGCTAATAAGCTAATCAAAATTTTTCTACTTTTGCCTTATCTCATGGGTGTTTAAGTCCGGCTGCTTTTGCTGTCAAAGGTAGGCAGAATGTTAGAATCAGGAGAAAGGCAAAGGACGTTAAATAGTAAATTATTGATTACAATTTGTCTCCATTAGCTAAATAAAATCGGGAACGGGCTATTTTTCTTTCTTTCTGCATTTGAAGGAGGGAATGACTAGAAACTCATGAAGGTAAAAAAGCCCAGAAGTAAAGGCACACACACTACACTTAACTTAAAAGGTTATCAAACTTCTCTACAGACTGCACACACCTGGTAAACTGGAGGCTTTTAATTTGGATGGTATTTGCTATTGACTGTGTGTGTCTGTACACTAGACTGGAGGGGGGAATCCTGTCACCCCAGCACCAAACCAGTGCCTGGCATTCCCAACACATGTGCTGAATTCAACAATGAATCCTAAGCTCCTGGCTGATGTTTTCCCCTCAATACTAAACTTAGTCACAACGAAGGCTATCAAATAGTACATCACTGGCTAAAATGCCTAAGTTAGAAAGTGTAATCAATAATTTGATCCCAGGGGCGCCTGGGTGGCTCAGTCATTAAGCATCTGCCTTCGGCTCAGGTCATGATCCCAGGGTCCTGGGATCGAGACCCGCATCCGGCTCCCTGCTCGGCGGGAAGCCTGCTTCTCCCTCTCCCTCTCCCCCTACTTGTGTTCCCTCTCTCGCTGTCTCTCTCCCTGTCAAATAAATAAAATCTTTAAAAAATAAAAATAAAAATAAATAATTTGATCCCAGGTAAGTTCACATGATTTTCAACCCTGTAGCTATCCTGTTTGGTAACAGTTAAGTAAAATTACTAGTTTATCATTAATATCATTACCTATACTTTAAACATTAATATCAGAACTGGAAATTAGTATAATGTGGTAATTAAGAGCATGGGCTCTGAATCCGACTGCTTAGGTTGATGGCACCTGCCGACCTTGGAACACAGGATGGCTGTGAAGATTAATAAGTGCCCTAATGCAAGCAGTGCTTAGAACAGTAAATGCTTTTATAAAAAGCACCCAAAAAATGTTACTAATTACTGGTATTCTTGCCCAACTCTTAAGGCATCCCAAGATTTGACACATCCTCCAACAGAGAGCTTGTTTTTTTTTTTTAAGATTTTATTTGTTTACTGGAAGCAATCTCATTCTTAATCTCCTAAAGCACTTCTCTTTTGATTGCTGTGATTCAGTGACCCCCTTACACTTGGCTTTCTATGATGTGTGCATTTGCCTCACCTCTTTGACGATATTTTAATCACTTCTGTATCTCTCTAGCTTCTCAATAAATATTTTAATGAATAAAAAAAAAAAAGATTTGTTTAAGTAATCTCTACACCCAACGTGAGGCTTCATTTACAACCCCAAGATCTAAGAGTCGCAAACTCCATGGACTAAACCGGCCAGGCACCCTGAGCTTGCTAATTTTAACAATATGCAATCACGGGTCTGGTTTAATATTAGTCCTCCTAATGGACCAAATCTGTCCCTGTGGCGTCCTCCTTCTACAAAAAAGCCCTTTCAATGCATAGTGCTCCTTCACGTGCTCATCTCTAAACTAAGCATCCCTAGTCTGTCCTGTGCTTTCCTTGTAATATCCTTTACCTTTATTACACCATCCTCAAAGAATTCCAGTTTCTCCAGGCAAGGTCCCAGAAGTGAACTCAACATCTCGGATAAGATCAGTTCACCAGGGCGCCTGGGTGGCTCAGTTGGTTAAGCGACTGCCTTCGGCTCAGGTCATGATCCTGGAGTCCCGGGATCAAGTCCCACATCCAGCTCCCTGCTCAGCAGGGAGTCAGCTTCTCCCTCTGACCCTCTTCCCTCTCGTGCTCTCTATCTCTCATTCTCTCTCTCAAATAAATAAATAAATAAATAAATAAATAAAAAAGATCAGTTCACCAGACACTACACTTGGACCTGTAACTCCCAGAATTCCCTTATTCCTCGCCTATTATCACAGAGGAATATTTTAATTCATGTTGCTAAGAGTTTAACTCCACAGGCTTAATAGGTATTTTCCAAAGGGAAGAAAATCAGGTTAGTGCTTCATTCAGAGGTTCCATTTCACAAACATTTCAAAACAGAATATAAAGCATCACAATTTATATTAATATAGTAACATATATTTAACATACATACTTCAGCAAACAAGAGAAACAGAGCCAAAGAGCACATTTTAGTTTAACTTTCATTAATTTTAGAAATTCTATGTAATGGCAAATGCTTAGAAATAAAACTAGAAATCCCTAAGATGAACCTTTGCTCAAGATGGATTTTTTAGTCAAGGCTTTTAAGTTTTGATAGCTGGCTTTGCTTACATTTAAGATGCTTAATTCTTCATTTCTATCTACTGCAATAAAGCTGGTAATCATGCCAGTAAACCCCAAGCGATCTCTCAAGAAACGAAATACATTTGAAAGGTTAAGATTTGAAATGATCTCTAACAGGGCGCCTGGGTGGCTCAGTTGGTTGGGGGACTGCCTTCGGCTCAGGTCATGATCCTGGAGTCCCGGGATCGAGTCCTGGCATCGGGCTCCCCGCTCAGCAGGGAGTCGGCTTCTCCCTCTGACCCTCCCCCCTCTCATGTGCATTCTCTCAAATAAATAAAATCTTAAAAAAAAGGTAAAGAAAGAAAAAAGAAATGATCTGTAACAGTTTTACTTATCCTTAAAACTTAACACCTTTCTCCACCATATTTTGAAAAACATACTGAGATACCTAACAAAAATAGCTAAATTTTATGTGAAAGGAAGAATTACAAAATAATAAAATGAAGCCAGGGAAAGAGGATCCGCCCAACTGATGGGTCACAATTTCAGTCCTGAGCCTCACAAGTAGCCAAAGCAATGTCCTTGAAAAACAAACCAATCAATCGATCAATCAATAACCCGTATCAGCTATTCAAGAAGATCGGCAACTTTTCTTGGCACTACAGTTCAAGAGAAAATGTTTGCAAGTGTATAACTTATCCTTTTAAATTGGTAGTCCAGATCTTGCTCTACCAACACACCAAGAATGTATCCCTTTGACCTTATTACAAATTTTAAAATTATTTAGGACTGGAAAAGCTGGATCACGTGTTCTTTGTCAGAGAGAGACACAGGGAGAGAGGGAACACAAGCAGTGGGAGTAGGAGAGGGAGAAGCAGGCTTCCTGTGGAGCAGGGAGTCCGATGTGGGGCTCAATTCCAGGCCCCTGGGCTCATGACCTGAGCTGAAGGCAGACACTTAATGACTGTGCCACCCAGGCACCCCTGGATCACTTGTTCTTTTTCTAACTTTGTACGAATAGGAACAGGAAATGAAAATCAAGTAACTACGATCTACAAAGTCCCATCTTTATTTTTTCTTAATGCACTGTTCACAGATGGCAGGCAACAGAGCAAACCTATTATGAACGCCAATTTTGGAATGAGACCAAAGTTCTGAATTCAAGTTCTATCTCCAGTACTAGATATGACTGACCTTGGGATTCTTGAACCCTAAACTTCCTACTCTGGAAAATGACAATAATATGTGCACTTACCTCACAAAGTTATCAGAATGTAAGTTAAGTACCTGCTGGAGTTTCACACAAGCATTCACGAAATTAACCATTTAAAAATTTAAATTTCATTAAAATAGTTACTTTTAAAACACATATGTAATGTATCTATTTATTTACATATAAACTCTCCAAATCCAAGTCTGATAAAATGAAAATTTCCCAACTAGTTGCTTTAATTACCACTAAATAAAATAACCTACCGTCTGATGGGGCAGGAAAACTAATGAGAAAAGTGTCAAAATAAATCACTGCTTTTTTCCCCATTTATTTTCCCCAACTTTATTGAGGTAATAATTGACATCTAACATTGTGTACGTTTAAGGTATACAATAATCACTGCTTTGAAATGTTTTTAAAGCTTGCATGTGGGGGTGCCTGGATGGCTCAGTCAACTAAAGATCTGACCTCGGCTCAGGTCAAGTTCTCAGGGTCCTCGGATCAAGCCCTGCGTCAGGCTCCCTGCTCGGCGGGGAGTTTGCTTGTCTCCCTCTCCCTCTGAGCACGAGCTCGCACATGCGCACTCCCCCTCTTTCTCAAATAAATAAATCTTAAAAAAAAAGTATGCATGTATTTACATCAAATGTGGTCCTGAAAAATTGTTTTAAATTTAACTTTTAAAAAAGTCACCTTACTCCAAATATCTAAAACAAAGAAACTAGAATGAATACACACACTCAACTTAACAGTCTTTATCATGAAGCTCTCAACAATATAATCTGCCCAGACCAGTATCTTCTAAGAAACAGATTGTGTCCTGAGGCTTCGCAGAAGAGCTAACACACCTAGGCGGCCCTCAATATGTTGGGTAAGTGAGTAAGTACTGCTCCAAAAACAGTAAGGGATCCCTTCTCCAAAGCCTAAAACATAGAAGGTTAAGAGTGAACAGCTCAGCCACTCATTTTGCTAGTATAAGGAAACTGTTCTGGGGCACCTGGGTGGCTCAGTCAGTTGAGCGCCTGCCTTTGGCTCAAGTCGTAATCTCAGGGTCCTGGGATAGAGTCAGGCTCTCTGCTCAGATGGGAGTCTGCTTCTCCCTCCCTCTGCCTCTCCCCCGTCTCGCGCTTACACTCTTTCTCTCAAATAAATAAATCTTTTTTTTTTTAAAGATTTTATTTCTTTATTCATGAGAGACAGAGAGAGAGAGGGAGGCAAAGAAAGAAGACGGCTCCCCACAGATCAGGGAGCCCGATGCAGGGCTCGATCCCAGGCCCCTGGGAACATAACCCGAGCGGAAGACAGACGCTTAACCAACTGAGCCACCCAGGCGCCCTCAAATAAATCAATCTTAAAAAAAAAAAAAGGCTGGGTTCTTAAATACCATTGTTAAAAAAAAAAATGTCTTTCCTACAGATAAAGGCTATAAATAAAGGTAAAAATTATGAAATAAATAGACTCAAAAAGTGAATATCTAGTTAAGTGACTACCCCACTGTTTTACAACACACCCTAGAAAAACTATTCTAAAAGCTTTACAGAAGCAATTGACATGATAAAAATCATTTTTTAAAGTGGGCTCCACACTCAGCGGAGCCTGAACTCACTAGCCTGAGGTCCAAGACTTCAGCCGAGATCAAGAAATGGACACCCGACCAATTGAGCCACCCAGGTCCCAGGAAATAATTTTTAACTTACTGTAAAAAATACTAAGCTAAGGACTATGCATGCAAATGGAATCCAAACTCACACAGCTATCCTCAAAAGGATGAGACCCATACAATCAGCAATCTTCACAGACTCTAACCAGGGCTCACTTTAACCAAATACCTAAATTGGATCGAACTCTTCACTCCTCTCTGCTTCTACAATTATACTATAATATAATCAACACAGTAGTTTCAAAAAATTATTTCTTTGGCCACTCTATAAAAAAACAAAAATCCAAAAACCACTATTTTTTTTTAAAGATTTTACTTATTTGACAGAGAGAGAGAGAGCAAGAGCAGGAACACAAGCAGGGCGAGCGGGAGAAGGAGAAGCAGGCTCCCCGCTGAGCAGGGACCCCCCGACGTGGGGCTCGATCCCAGGACCCTGGGAATTATGACCTGAGCCGAAGGCAGAAGCTTAACAACTGAGCCACCCAGGCGCCCCGTCCTTCCTTTTTAAATTCTTAATAGTGGTTTTTGGGGGGCGCCTGGGTGGCTCAGTTGTTAAGCTTCTGCCTTCGGCTCA
>NW_027397117.1:3549278-3706371 GCF_003265705.2 Callorhinus ursinus | reverse complement strand
CCTGAGCCGAAGGCAGAAGCTTAACAACTGAGCCACCCAGGCGCCCCGTCCTTCCTTTTTAAATTCTTAATAGTGGTTTTTGGGGGGCGCCTGGGTGGCTCAGTTGTTAAGCTTCTGCCTTCGGCTCAGGTCATAATTCCCAGGGTCCTGGGATCGAGTCCCACGTCAGGCTCCCTGCTCAGCGGGGAGCCCGCTTCTCCGGCTCCCTCTACCCCTCTGCCCCGCTCGTGCTCTCTCTTGCTCACACTCTATCAAATAAATAAATAAAATCTTAAAAAATAAAATAAATAAAAAGGAAGGACATTCTGACACATCCTGTAACATGGATGAACCCTGAAGACACTATGCTAAGTGAAGCAAACCAGTCAGGGAAGGACAAATACTGTACTTAGGAGGTCCCTGAAATCATCAAAATTACAGGCAGAAAGTAGAACAGTTGAGTGCAAGAGGCTGGGGTAAGGGGAAACCTGGACTGTTGTTTAATGGGCAGTTTCAGGTTAGGAAGATAAAGTCCCAGGGGTGCCTGGGTGGCTCAGTCAGTTGAGCGACCGACTCTTGGTTTTGACTCAAGTCATGATCTCAGGGTTGTGGGATGGAGTCCTGCATCGGGCTCCACGCTCAGCGGGGAGTCTGCTTGTCCCTCTCCCTCTACTCTTCCCCCTGCTCTCTCTCTCTCTCAAATAAATAAAAGCTTAAAAAAAAAAAAGTCCTGTGAGATGTGATGGTTCCAACAACATATGTGACTGTACCTAACGCCCCTGAACTATGCACTTAAAAATGGTTAAAATGGGCGCCTGGCTTCCTCAGTCGGTAGAGCATTCAACTCTTGATCTCAGGGTCGGTCATGAGTTCGAGCCCCATGTTGGGCATGGAGCCCACTAAAAAAAAAAAAAAAGTTTTAAAAAATGGTTAAAATGATTACTGATATGATTTCTTTGTAGTATATTATAAATATTACGTAGCTATCATAATAATTAACAATACACTAAAAATAAACTATGAATGAAAAATGGTCAAGTTCTGTGGTATGTATATTTTACAACTTTTTTTTAATCACTATGCGGAACCACTTGAAAGAAAGAGGTGTTCATGGTGGAAATGGCAGAAACAAATTTATTCTTTACAAAGGGGACAAATGCATTTTACATGGGTTTTCTACACTATTGGGAGATTTGTTCAGATCTATCCAAATTCTTCTGCTCCAAAAAAAAGCACTGAAAAGAAAAACAATGATCCAGCAATTCCACTCCTGAGCATATACACAAAAGATTTGAAAACAGGCTTCAAAACACACTGGTGAACCAATGTCCACACTGCATGTCCATACAGCCAAAGGGCAGAAGCAATCTAAATGTCCATCAACAGATAAAAGAACAAATAAGCTGCTGTACACTATATAATGGAACATTATTCAGCCATGAAGAGAAATGAAGTTCTGACACAGGCTACAACATAGATGAACCCTGAAACCAATATGCTAAGTGAAATAAACCACACACAAAATGACAAACACTGTTAATGCCACTTTAAAAGAGGTATCTAAAACAGGCAAGGGGCCCCTGGCTGGCTCAGTCAGTAGAGCATGCGACTCCTAACTCAGGGTTGTGAGTTCAAGCCCCATGTTAGGCGTAGAGCCTACTTAAAAATAAAATAAATAAATAAATAAATAAACAAGTAAGTATAAAGAATAAAATAGGCAAATTCAGAGAGATAGAAAGTATATTAGAGGTTACAAGAGACTGGGGGAGAGGAGAAACGGTGAGTTATTGCTTAATGGGTACAGAGTTTCTATTTGGGGTGAAAAAAAGATCTTACAGATAGTGGTGATGATTGTACATTTTGAACGTAATCAATGCCACTGAATAAAAAATGCTATGTAAAAAAAAGGCTTAAATATGCTTAAAAAGTGGCAGAAAGAGAAAGAACAGGAGGAAGAAGTGAAGCTAACGGATTTCCTGGTAACTGTTCAGCCAATTTTCAAACTCATTCCAGAACTAGGGTCAATTTCTATTTCCTCACTTATAAAGTGGGCATAATATATGCTGTCATCCTTCTTTGTCAAATTATCGATGAAATAATGTAACTGAAGTGTTTGGTGCCTGGTGACAAATAAGATAGCTAAAATTTTCTTACCTCCTTTAATTGCCCTGCAAAAGCCAAGAAGTTACAACTACCTTTCAACTCCTTTACTACTTTCTATCTCAAATACGTCAACATCACCAGTAGGGAAAGACCTCTAAAACTTGTGAGGGCTGAAGACAGAAAATAGGCGCAGTGAATTTATGTGTTGAGCAAGCAGTTCCAGAAGGCTATTTTTCAATTATAAAATTCACTGTGCACAAGGTAGACATGTTTCATCTCCATTACACAAATTTATAGATTCTCAGCTTGTTTGAAGCAGATACCCTAAATAAAACCAAACTCTTCACTATTCTGTTTGTAGAATTATAGATATAATTCTATGATATAATCTCATACCTGTACTTTAAGGGGGAAAAAAAGAACCATTATTTCCTTTGCCCTCCTACAAAAACAAAACAATTTAACAGTCACAAGGAAAAAATCCCAAGAAGTCCTTGCCTTTCCAGAACTTATATTCTTCAGTTTGGAGATATTAACCTTGTAGTCAATATTACTGGGACAATTTTTATTTCCTTAGAAAATTCAATTTCTCAAAAGTATTCAACACAGTATTTTTATGGCTAATATTTACTGAACGCTTATTGTTCACCAGTCCCAAGCACTTTCAATCTTCACAACAACCTGTAAGAGAAACAAGGTTCTCTCATCATCATTCATACTTTTTTAAAATAGGGAAAATGAGGCACAATGAGGTGAAGTGAATTGCTCAAGGTAACAACCAGAAGCAGCATGAGCCAGGATTTGAATCCAGGCAATCTGATTTCGGAACCTATGTCTATCAGAGCCACACTAAGTCATATTCTTCTCTCACAATTATAAACTCATTTTGCCTCTCAAATTATGTTTTAAATAAACAAATTATTTGAAAATCCTCTATAGTTTTGGGGGTTTTTAAAGATTTTATTTATGAGAGAGAGAGAGAGAGAGCAGAAGCTGGGGGAGGAGCGGAGAGGGAGAGAGAATCCTCAGGCCGACTCCATGCTGAGCCCCACGCAGGGCTCCATCTCACAACCCTGAGATCACGACCTGAGCAGAAACCAAGAGTCTGACCCTCAATGAACTGAGCCACCCAGGTGCCCCAAAAGTACTCTATGGTCTTCAATCAAGGAACAGTGAGTGAATTCTCCCATCAACTCTGAAAATCCCTGGCTATTTCGAACCTTCTCTTATGTTCCCAATAAACCAAAGTGGAAAAAGCAGAGGAATAAGTAAGTGCCAGAAAGTAAACACAAACAAGCCAGGGGAGAAACACAAGGACTGTAGAAACAAAGAGAATGAAAGAAAACAAAAACAGGAAAAAACTGCACTGGTGAGAGTTCCAGCAAAGCACAGGCAAGAGAGAGAATGGTAAGGGACAAAAAAGAATGGAAATTGAGTATCAAGATACCACCTTCAGCACTTGGGATGATTTTATCCACATCATTTTTCCACTGTACTTACACCCTTTAAATACTAATTCTCAATTTTATTCCCCCAGCAAGTCACCTCAGGCTACACTCTGACCAACTGAATATTCTGCGTGTTGCTCTGTTGCCACTTAAACCGCCTTGATTACAAGGAATCTCAACTTCACAATTATAACCAAATGATTTTTTTTTAAGATTTTATTTATTTATTTGACAGACACAGCGAGAGAGAGAGAGAGAGAGAGAGAGAGAGAGAGAGAGAGAGAGAACACAAGCAGGGGGAGTGAGAGGGAGAAGCAGGCCTCCCGCTGAGCAAGGAGCCTGATGCGGGGCTCGATCCCAGGAGCCTGGGATCATGATCATGACCTGAGCCCAAGGCAGACACTTAAGGACTGAGCCACCCAGGCGCCCCATACCAAATGATTGACTGCATTTGCAACTTTCTTTCAGTTAGTAACAATGAATAAGCTTCACCCAATGAATGTATACAACTTTTGAAGAAAAATGCTACCAATGATCATTAGTAGACTGCTACTGATAAAATTCTTGGCAATTACCTTTCAGGTAAATTGCCTCTAAGGTATTTCTAAAACAGTATTTCTAGCAGAAATACTGTTCTCAGAGTATTACTTCTCAACTATTCAGAAAAATTTTCCCTTACACATACATAAAAATCACTTGATCAGCATCTGTTTAAGCCAGTGGTCAAAACAATTTCATGTGAATTATACCACACCACAGTTATGAAGAGAACCGCAATATTAAAAACGCATGCTTTCACTGAAGAAACCATGTTAGAACTGAATCAGGTGGAATGCAATGCATAAGCTAGCCAGCAGTAATAACTGGAAAGGTTGTTTAGTAATCTCTCAGTGTCTTATTTACGGCTCCTTTAATAACAACCTGGAGAAGGGCCCTTGTCTTTTATGTTTTGTTTTGGAACACACGATCCATCTATGGATCATCAAAAATGACGGAACATTCCTCCTACCTAATTTGAGTTACTTTCTCCAGAAAGAAATCCATTATAATAAACTAAAAAATCTTTCTCAAGACTTGTGCCCCAAGAAAAAGAACCTCAGAAACTACATTTTAAGCACAGTCTTTGTAGTCATTTTTTTTTAAGATTTTATTTATTTATTTGACAGAGAGAGACACAGTGAGAGAGGGAACACAAGCAGGGGGAGTGGGAGAGGGAGAAGCAGGCTTCCCGCCGAGCAGGGAGCCCGGGCCGGGCTCGATCCCAGGATACTGGGATCATGACCTGAGCTGAAGGCAGACACTTAACAACTGAGCTACCCAGGCGCCCCCTTTGTAGTCATTTGTAAAAGTAAACCAAATTGGGCGCCTGGCTGCTCAGTCAGTGCAGCATGCGACTCCTGATCTCAGGATCCTGAGTTCAAGCCCCATGTAGGGCCTAGAGCCTACTTAAAAAATAAATGAAAAGAAAAAAAAAAGGAAAGAAAAAAGTAAACCAAATCGCTGGACGTGCCTGGGGCTTGGGAGGGGGTGGGGGGAGATTCAGGGCTACAGGGGATCAGCACCTCCCCCATCGCAGTGTCAAGCTCAGGCCCAATCAGGCCTTTCAGGGTTTCCAGACTAGATTCGGTGGTGGGACGGGATGCTACAGCCATCTCTGAGAGGAGATAATAAATGCCAGTGTGGTAAATAAATTAAAAAATGAGAGTGGAAAAAAAAGCCAAGATTATTTAGGCTTCTAATTTTACCCTGTACTTAAATCCATGGCTCCTTTGAAAACCTGAGACTTAGGGGCGCCTGGGTGGCTCAGTCGGTTAAGCAACTCCCTTCAGCTCAGGTCATGATCCCAGGGTCCTGGGATTGAGCCCCATCTCGGGCTCCCTGCTCAGCAGAGAGCCTGCTTCTCCCTCTCCCTGCCTCTCTGCCTACTTTGTGTTATCTGTCAAATAAATAAATAAAATCTTTAAAAATAAATAAATAAATAAACCTGAGACTTATTAAATATAATTTCATTAAAGAAAATCTAGAATAAATTTCCCACACTCAAAACTTATTCTGCACCGTAGTGAATCGCTCTCAAAGTGCCTTCCTTGCAGCAGCAGGGCTAACTAGTTAGAAATGCAATGATCAGGACCCACCCCAGACCTGCAGAATCAGAAAGTCTGGGGTGGGGCCTGGCAATTGTGTTTTAACAAGCCCTCCAGGGGTTGCTGATGCTCCAGAGTTGGAAAGCCACTGGCTTAGGGGTTAGGAGTTATATTGCCTAGGCTCACATCTTGGAGTCAAGATTGACTTGCTGAGTAATCAAGAGTAAATTACTCAGCTTCTCTAGACTTGTTCCTCATCTACACAAGGGAATTAGGGGGTTGTTTTGAAGATTAAATAAGAAAATACACGTTAAGCGCTTAAGAGGGATGCCGGGCACTTAGGAAACATCATCCAAACGTTAGTTGTTGTTACTACTATATCCAAGGCCCTTTGACGGTTTGTACACTGGGGAGACAAAAGGCGGAAAAGGCTTAATCCCTACCCCTCCTACCCACTGACTAGGCAGACACGAGTACACAGGGAAGTACCAAACACACCCATGGGGGAAATAAAGATACCCTCCTAGAAGGGCCACACAAGTTGATTGGGACACCGTACGAAGAAACAACAAATTCTAACCGAACAATGCAAGAGACGGCTTTCAGTGACTGGATCTGAACAAGAAAAGAGTTACAAAGCCTGAAGAGAAGAAAAAGTCCTTCCGGCCGAAAGTTGTGAGCCAAGATCCAAAGGAGGAGGAAAAAGGAAAGCGCCCGGCAGTAGAACTCTGGGGCTGAAGAATTGACAAAATATACAGACGTAGCAGTAAGTAAAATGTCATTCCCAGTCGTAGGCCTTAGCCTCGGGAAAAAGCTCGGCCTCCTCAGAGCACTCCGATGCACCCTCATTTGCAAATTAACTTCCCCTTCCGATCCCTGAACGCCCAAAGACTACTTTTCTGCACTCGGGCCCCATCAAGCCATTGTCTGCAGCGAAGTTGAATGCAAAGAAGTGAGAGAAGTCTGCACGGAGTCCCGCATCAGCAGGAGCGAGCACTGCTCGAACGGAACGAGACATCTGAACATTCTCAGCCAATTGCCGCAAAACCACATTAAAAAAAAAAAAAAAAAGCTTGCTTTCTTAAAGGGCAAAACTTGGAATAAAGTGGACGGGGGAGAGGGAGGAGGGTAAGGAGGACAGTTTTTTATCTTCTTCCCTCCCTGAAACCCCGTCTGGGTGCTGGCGGAATCCAGACGGCTTCTTTTCATAGCCTGAAGGCTGAGGTTTTCCTTCCGGTCATTGTGTTTATTTCCCCCCAAGAACAGGCCCCACGGGGCCGGCACGCCGGCCGGGCCCGGGACAAAGCCCACTCCGGGCTCCACCTGGGCGCGGGCAGGGGCGGGGAGGAGCAGGGGCGGGGAGGGGCGGCGCTCCCGGGCCCGCCTGCCCGCCGGCCGCAGTAACCAGGCAGCGCGGCAGCACCGCCCCGGCTGCCCGCCGGCCAATCCGGCGCGTCTGCTGCCCGGGCGCACGAGCCCCGGAGACACCAGGCCGAGCGCGACCCCACGGCTCGAGCCTGGCACCGCGCGCGCACCCGCACCGCCCGAGCCGGCCAATCAGCGGCCGGGCATGCGCAGCCCGCAGGCTCGCTCGCGCGCGGGCCTCACGCGTGAGGCCCCCCCACGCAGCGCCGGCGCGCGCGCCCCTCCCCCACGCGCACCCAGGCGCGCGCGTGCAACTGTCGTCCCCCGCGACCGCGTCCGCTCCTGCCCCACCCCCAACGCCGGCGGCCCGGGGGGGTGGGGACCGGGTACTCCTACACGGCCGCCGACGGCCCCCAGACCCCAGTCTGTGCAGGCCCCGGAGGGGGCGCGTCTCAAATAAAGGCCCTGCTCGTGATGGCAACCGGGGCGGGGGACGGGGGATGAGGCGACAGGGACTCACCCGAGTGCAGCCGCCTCCAGGCAGCGCCGGGGCTGGGCGAGCCGAAGGGAAGCGAGTGTGGGCCGCGCGCGAGCTGCGGCCGCGGCGGAGCAGCTTCGGGCTGAGGCGAGCGGGCGAGCGGGCAGGAGGTGAGAGGGCGAGGGGCCCGGGCGTCTCGGCCGAGCTCCTGTCACCGCCGCATGGCCGCCCCGGCAGGGCCTCGCTCAGCGCCTAGATCCGATCACAGGGGACCGAGGGAGAGGCCGGGATAACCGTGGCAGGCGGGCGGCCTCAGCTAGAGAGCGCGTGCGGGGAAGCGGGGGGGCGATCGGTGGCCCCTTTTCTCTGCTCTCCGAGCTTCTCTCTCACCCTCCTCCTCCTCCTCTTTTTTTTTTTTTTGTTCCTCGAAGGCGCGCTGCGCGTGCGCACCCGCAGCGCCGCCCAGCGGGAGTTGTAGTTTCTGATTCGTCCCCACCAACGCGACGGCGGGGGCGGTGGACTACGACTCCCAGGAAGCCTCGCGCGGGCGAGCCCCGAATCCGAGGACGCGGCGAGCGCAGCGCCCGGCCCTCTCCGGCAAGGACTGTCAATGGAGGCGCGGGTGGTGGGAGCAAGAACATGGCTGCACCTGGGGCCTGCGCGGCCGCTCGGGTGGGGGAGGGGAGCTGGGGCGCGGGGCGCCTATCTAGGCCGGGGGTAGCCCTCGCTTGCTCCGTGCGGCGAAGCAGCCAACCTCAGCCCCCGTCCAGGGCTCGCACTCACTCTTGTACCCGAGGTTCCCTGCCGATTGCGAGGCCGGAACACGGCAAAGGCCGGGGAGCCCCAGGCCGGCCTGCCCCTCTTCGTGTTCCGCCAAGGGACTTCCTCTGCCCTGCACCACCCTCCGGGACACAAAGAGCTCCTCTGTTAGTTTTGAAAGCTTGCCTCCAAAGCGGCCGAAAGAGACTGTTGCCCCAACTTTGGACGGGCGACGGGAGGGGACGCTCCTGTTTTTATTTACTCACACCCACCCCCCAGGCTTTCCTCACTCTCCCTCACTCAACGTTTAGAAGCAAAGTTGAGGGAAAGCCGCGGAGTGAGAGCAGAAAACCTGCCTTGTAGCCAGTGCGTTTTGTTCTGTCAACCGCGGAGAAATTTGACCGAAACCTGCCCCCCACCCCCCGATTATTCTTTCGCTTTTCAACTTGAAGTCTCGAATTTCGGTAATGATGAGACACTGGTCTTCACCTAAGTGAAACTCGAAAGTTTTACAAAACTCGAGCCCGGAGGACGTAGGTGGTTCTGTAAAGCACAAGATTGAATGATTTCGCGATTCTTCTCCCCAGCGGAGATGGGGGCCACGCCGGCCATCCTCCCTCCCGCCCCCTCCTCCTCGGTAGGTGGCGACCACGGCGCTTTTTCCAGCCTTTGTCGCTGGAAAGAAAACTTTCCGAGCAGCCAGTCTTTTGATGTAGGTCCAAGACCTTCTCTTTGAATCTTAGTTCACAGATTGGCGTTCCCCATCTTTCTTGCATAGACCGCACCCATAAAGCCGCCTCTAGAATGTCCATGTTGGGATTCTTTAAATTACATGGAGACTTTAAAGATCCCTGCGGAGTCAGTCTGATTGCAGAAGACCTCCACATTTTTACGATTTCCCCTACAATCTTTTACAGGCATTTTGTCCCCGCCTAATTCGATTGTGACTCTCCTTTGTCGAGTCTCTCCAAAGCGTTCATTTCATTTTCACGAGAACAGTTTTCTTTTTGCACTCGTATTTCATTAACATATTGGAATATTTAATTAAAGTCCGTATTCCCAGTAGCACATTACAACTGACATATATTTAAGGAACAAAAGTAACTTTTGGGAAGTCTACAATTGAGCTGATAGGAGCAGCCAGCCTTCCAGGGGCAAACATTCAGCTGCTGTGGGCATCGGTGAGTATGTTTTATGGAAGGACTGGCATCCTGGATGGTTTCTTGAGGACACTGGAAGGTTAAGGACAGCGAAGGAAGGATTCACTGGGTGCGCTGATGTCATGGAGTCGCATTTGGAGAGTGTTAGAGGGTTGGAAAGGCAGAAGTTCATTTAGTCAAGATGACACTTGTCATCATTAAAAAGTTGTTTGCTCGGGGCGCCTGGGTGGCTCAGATGGTTAAGTGTCTGCCTTCTGCTCAGGTCATGATCCCGGGGTCCTGGGATCGAGCCCCACATCGGGCTCCCCGCTCCGCGGGGAGTCTGCTTCTCCCTCTCCTATTCCTCCTGCTTGTGTTCCCTCTCTCTCTCTGTGTCAAATAAACAAATAAAATCTTAAAAAAAAAAAAGCTTGTTTGCTCACTTCTATGAATTTAACGCTCCGGTGTGGAATTTTGCTGCTGCTTAATGAAAGAATCCCAACTTCTTTGGGGTTGAAGCAGTTCCTAAAACTATTAAATCCTAAAGCAGTTCCTCAAGCTTTTCTGGCTTCGAATTGCCTGTAGATAGAAAGCTGGCCCTTTTGAGACAATGAAGGGTGTATGGAACGGTGTGTGGTTCGAATTCCTTTTTTCTGCATACTGCTGTTGGGGGCTGTAACCCTCAAATTTATGTCTTATAGTCACAAATACGCTTTTACGGTCTTCCCTAAAGCCTGGCTCACCACCTTGGCAGTTACTGGTACACTTACTGCTTTTTGTTAACCAATTTGTCCCTCACTCACTGATAGGTGCTATGTTAATTGTGACCATAGGGATGAGCCACTTTGAATACCATCTCAGCAGGGCAGAGTTGTTTTTCCAGCATAGCATCAAATTGCTGTTTTTTGGGTTGAGCAACAAAGGATTTGTGTTTAGGGGTGGAATCCTTTGTTAAATTGCACACTGCTTGCTGTGGTCAGAATCTCATTCAGCATAACAAGATGTGTATGCTAAGACTGATCTGTAGCTCTTGGATCATGCTCACTTAAGACCAAAGTGCACAGAGGCCAACAGGTGGTAGAATCTTGCATGTTATTTATTTTGAACTATTTCAAATATTTCCCTTTTTGTTTATTTATTTCAGAGAGAGAGAGCCCAAGCAGGAGGGGTGGAAGGAGAGGAAGAGAGAATTTCAAGCAGACTCCACACTGAGCACAGAGCCCAATGTGGGGCTCGATCCCAGTACCCTGAAATCATGACCTGAGCCAAAACCAAGAGTCAGATGCTTAACCGACTGTCCCATCCAGGCACCCCCAAATATTTCTGTTTCTAATGTTTAACCTAGTGTATGCAGTCCTGCCAATGAGTGTCCGTATAGTATGATACCATTCTACTGTATACCTGGGAGACGAAAGCCAAGTGTAATGGGCCTTGGCCAGTCAAGAGATGGCTCTAAACCAACTGATATGAATGCAGCTTCATATAGACTGAGTTCACAGCCTTGTAGATTGCTTTTAAATACCAAGTGATGTGGTAATATTTGAATGTCTTCAACAGTCTTGAAAACTAATCACGTTCTCCTGGGGATTTTAATACTTGGTATCAGGAGTCTGCCTTCTCCATTATCATGGGACCATTTATCATGGACCTACGCTGGTTAGGAAACCCTGAGCACCCATGCTGACAGAACCATGCTTACATCACTTGGTCAAGGTTACTGTTGTTGAGAGATCATTTAGTGGTCTTTTTAAAGATGCTCTTTTGAATCCAACCTGAATAATTTAATCTTTCTGTGACTCTGTCATGTATTTTAAATTGCCCAAAACCATAATTCTAAGCAAAAGTTGAGATGCTCTTGACATACCCATTTTTCACAACACATCCGGTCATCCTTTTTTTTTAAGATTTTTTTAAATGTAATCTCTACACCCAACGTGGGGCTTGAACTTACAACCCTGAGATCAGAAGTCCCATGCTCTACCAACTGAGCCAGCCAGGTGCCCCCGTCTTTCTTTTTTTAATATTTTATTTTATTTTATTTTATTTTATTTTATTTTATTTTATTTTATTTTATTTTATTTTATTGGAGTATAGTTGACACACAATTTACATTAGTTTCAGGAACACATCCAGGCTTTTGATGGAAACAGAGGACTCTTTTTCCCATAATGGCACGGATGCTAGCCCAATATCTTCTGGGTCCAATTTCTTGGTTTTCCTTTACAGTAGACATAAGTACTGTATATTGAGAGAATGGGCCATAAAATACATATCACTTGTAAGGGTTGGATCTCTCACATCAGCGTTCTCAATTAGGATTTGTATAACTCAGTCCAGATCACGGGGGTTGGGCCATAGTGACATTGTTAGCTTTTGGATGGGTATCTGCACTCTAGCAGATAAATCCTTTGTTATTACAAGGATGCTTTTTTAACTGATTATAAAACACTGTTTGGGGACAGTTTTCCATTTGGATAATTTGAATATTTAGATAAGTGACCTTTTCCAGAACTCTTCCAAAGTGGAAAAAAAAAACCCTAAATCCCAGTTATAATTTATTCATAATAATTAATAATGTAGATGTGATATAAACAGACCTTCCAACTCTTGCTGTGCCTTTTATGCAAGCATCTGCCCTATAGAATACACCTCATATTCGTGAAAAACTCATTGAAATAAACAGGGTTTTTCGGAAGAGGCTGATTAACAGGATTTAGAAGAATATGGTTTTCTGTTTAGCATTATGTTCAGATGGCTGTAATCGTGTAACTTAATTTTTAAAAAGTAAAATCCCTATAATATTTTCTTTGCCTCCCTCAGGGATTTGGGGGACTCAGTTGACATATAAACGAAAATACTTTAGAAACTCTAAGTTAAGTGTTCTATAAATATTACATGGTATAATTTAGCCTTCCAAACGTTATTTTTAAATGTGAACAATATGTGCATGTTTCTTTTCTGACTGAAGAAATCTATTGCTCATTTTTAAAATGCTTTATATTCTAATATCTGAGAAACTACATTTACCAAGACTGACTCTTACCACCGGATTAAAGCGGACCTGTTATCATATCCAACTGATCAGATGATGGAAGTAAAAATATAACGAGTAATATAAGCAGCACATCCTTTCAGAATATATATCTCTGTCAAAAATATTGTAGAGGACTCAGAACCCTGAGTGTAAAATTGTGTCAAGGAAAGCTATTTCCAAATAAAATGCATAACCTACAGCCTGACTTTCATAACACCAAGAGAAAGAAAGTCTCGTTCCTATGCTGAAAATAAATCTCCCCATTCCTTCCTTTTCCTCTTTATGTTTCCGGTGTCAATTTAACGCCAGTGGTCCAGATTCTTGAGTCTTCATCTTTGCATTTTACAAGCCTTTCCTCTTTTTCTGGTGACTCATAACCACCCTTTTTTAACCCCCTTTCAAGACCTTGTGTTTATTATGATAATTAAGGTAGATGCACTTGGGGAAATTTTCAACCAAGAATAAAGGGAATTTTTGAACAAGGGATTAGAGAGGAAAAATAGAACCCAGTGATAAGGAAACTGTTCAAATGTGAAATTAGCCACCGTGGCTTGGGTGTATCAAGTACTTTTTGTCTTCCCAATTGTGGGAAGGTGTTAAATCCTCCTCTTCCTTCCCCCTGCACCGGGGGAGCAGGCTGGCCAGGCTCTGGGTTGTACCTGGGGACTTAAACGGACTTCATTTATTCCAGCAAACTGTGCGTTCCCATCCCAAATGAACTCAGATTGGCCCTGAGATAATGGGGGAAGTGAGGGACACACAAGCAATTGGAAAGAATCTGAGTATCTATTAAATTCTGGAAAGCTTGTGAGGCTGTCTCTGCCATCTAGCTAAGATTGTTCCTTTCTTTGATGCCACACACTGTGCTCCCCTCTTAATTATCTCATTCCATGCTGACACAACCCCCACTGTGGTAGGTGCTTAGAACCTCCCCGTTTACTGAAAAGGCTCAGGAAGTTTAAGTTACTTAGCCAAGGATACACAGATGGCAAAATCTAGACTCTAATCTAAATCGGCCTGTATCCAAGCCTGAATTCTCAACTACTGCCGTCTATTTGTAGGCTCCAGCCACCTCGTCCAGGCAGATAGGATAAGTGACTCAAATACAAGGTATACTCAGGTTGATGCCATGAGATAGTACCAGAAGGTTAGAGATGGAGACAGGAAATTTTGCATGGAGGAGGTAGCATTTGCAATGAATATTAAAGGTGGATGGAATTTTTTAAAAATAAAATGAGTATGGTTTAAAAAAAAAAAAGGAGGGAACTCTTAGCCTTCTAATACCTCTTAACAGCGAAAACCATCACATCAAAGGATCTGTACACCTAAAATGTTGATACACATGGCCAATTTGCCCTTCAGAAAAATTGCACCACTGGACATTCAGGGTATGAAAATGTCCATTTTCTCCACACCTGCCCAATTCCAATGGAAAGTAGCATTCATATTTTTATTTGCCATTTGCATGTATGTTTCTGCAAAGGCTATTCATGTTTGCATTTTCTCCATTAAGTCCTTTGCTTCCTCCCCTCCCCCTCCCCCCTTATTCTTTTGTGCAAGTGCTTTATAAAATGAAAGAAATTTGCGTTTCTCTCCTTAGGTGTGTTACAATATTTTCTCAGTTTGTCTTTTGACCGTGACATTTGTTGGGTGTTGTTCAGCTGAAGTTTTATGGTTGATATAGGCGAATTTATCCATTTTTTCCCCTTACGCGTTCAGTGTTAAAAATCAGTAGTGAGAACAGCCTTCCCCACACCAACATATATACAGACATAGATATATAGGTATGGATGTACAGATATGGGCATGTATATGTACATATACACGTATACGCGTTCTCTCCAAGCAAGATTCCTGCATTTCCATCTCTATCCATCTCCCTTGTTCGCTGGAGCTGTCCGGGCTCTCCGTTTCACGGTGCTTTTTAAGGCTCTCCCTCCGGGTCTGGGTCTGGGTCCCAGTCCCCGTTCTGCCCGCCAGCCCACCTGCTAGGTGGGCCGCGGGGCATCCCTCCCGTCGTAGGACCCGCAGCCTCGTCACTTCCCTGCAGCCCCGGGCCACGGTTGTCCAGGCGGGCGGAAGTCCTACCCCGCCGACACCTGCACCCTGCCCCTCCCGCAGGCTCCCACGGCCGGCTGATGGGCCTCCTCGGGAGCCCGGGAGCAGGCCGGTTCTGGGCGTTCCTGGAAATGCCAGAAGCATGTGGCCGCAGCAGAGCTGGTAAGGCACCTGCTTGGGGGTCAGGAGGTGGGAGGAAGGGCGGGGATCCTCCCGAATCCTGATGCATACTCGGAGGCAGCTGCCAACGATTTCCATTTCCATACCGTTTGCAGGCAGGACAGAAACAGCTTGGAACAAAAGCCCCTTTGGGGCCGGCGGACATTTCTGTCCATCTTTAGAAACTGTGCCGAGGTGCACAGTGTTCTGGTTTTATAGCTCAGTCGGCCCGCGCTTGCTTAGCACGCACGCGTTAGCGTCCCCAGTCCTCCTCCCGGTCCCGCTCGCCAGACAGCATCATTGACCTAGATAGTTGAAAAGGTTTCCCTTTACCACGCTCTGTCGATCTAACTAGTCCAAAAGAAAGCCTCAGTTTGGTATGCATTCTGGTTTGGTTGTAAATAAAAGATACATAACAAAATTTACTGTTCGAACCATTTCTAAGGGGATGGTTCCGTGGTTTTAAGCACCTCCACAATGTTATGTAACCATCACAATGATCTAATTCCAGAACTTTGGCATTACCCAAACAAAAACTCTACCATTAAGCTATAATTCCCCATTTTCTTCTCCCTACAGCGCCTCGTAACTTCTATTGTACTTTCTGCCTTTTTTGGTTATCCCATAAAAAGAGGATTGGACAATATTTGTCCTTTTGTAACTGACCACTTTCCTCTAGCAAGTTTTCAATGCTACACGTTGTAGCGTATGCAACAGAAATTTCTTTTTATGGCTACTATTCCATTGTATGTATATATCATATTTTGTTTACCCATTCATCTGATGGGTCATTTCCTCCTTTTGGCTGTTGTGAATAATGCTGCTATGAACGTTCATGCGCAAGTATCTATTTGAGTTTGTTTCCATTTTTTTTTTTTTTACGATTTTTAGTAATCTCTGCACCCCATGTGGGGCTCAAATTCATGACCCAGAGATCGAAAGTCGCATGATGCACACCATCAGCCAGCCAGGCGCTCCTGTTTTCATGTCTTTGGGATATAGTCCTGGAAGTGGAATTGCTGGGTTACATGGTAATTTCATGTTGAACTTTTAGAGGAGTCACCAAATTTTTTTTTTAAATTTACTTATTTGAGGAGAGAGAGGGATAAGCAGACTCCTGCTGAGCAGGGAGCCTGATGCTGGGTTCGATCCCAGGACCCTGAGATCATGACCTGAACCAAAGTTAGATGCTCAGCCGACTAAGCCACCCGGGCGCCCCACCACTAAACTTTTCCATGGGGGCAGCACCATTTTACATTCCCACTAGCACTGCACAAGCACCAGCTTCTCCACGCCCTCACTAACACTTGGTATTTTCCATTCTGCTAGTGTGTGCATGCTTGCATGCATGTGTCTAATAATAGCCATCCTCCTGGCTATGAAGTGGTATCTCGGGGTAGTTTTGATTTGCATTTCCCTCATGACTAATGAAGTTGTGAGCATTAGTGTATCTTTGGAGAAATCAAGTCCTTGGTCCATTTTTTTAATATCTTAATTCCAGTTAGTTAACATACAGCATAATATTAGTTTCAGGTGTACAATAGAGTGATTCGACATTTCCATACAACACCCGGTGTTCATCATGACAACGGGGTACCTTACTCCCCATCATCTAGTTCACCCATCCCCCCCATCCACTTCCCCTCTGGTAACCATCAGTGTGTTCTCTGTAGTTAAGAGTCTGTTTCTTGGTTTATCTCTCTCTCTCTCTCTCTCTTTCCCTTTGCTTGTTTGTTTTGTGTCTTGTTCCATTTTTTAACTGGATTGTTTGTCTTTTTGTCCTTGATTTGTAGTAGTTCTTTATATAATCTGAACATTAATCTCTTACCAGATATACGATTTGCAAGTATTTTCTCTCATTCTGGGCATTGTCTTTGCACTCTCTTAGTAGTAAAATGATATGCACTTTGACACAAAATTTTAATCCTGAAAAGTCTCATTTAGCTATTTTTTCTTTTTTCTTTTTTTTAAAGATTTTATTTATTTACTCATAAGAGACAGAGAGAGAGAGGCAGAGGGACAAGCAGGCTTCCCGCTGAGCAGGGAGCCCGATGCAGTTCTCGATCCCAGGACCCTGGGATCATGACCCGAGCCGAAGGCAGACACCCAACCATCTGAGCTACCCAGGCGCCCTACCTATTTTTTCTTTGTCAGTGCTTTGGTATCAAATTTAAGAAACCATTCCACGGGGGACCTGGCTGGCTCAGTTGATGGAGCGAGTGACTCTTGATCTTGGGGTCATGAGTTTGAGCCCCATGTTGGGTGTAAAGATTACTTAAATAAGTATTTTTTAAAAATTGCCAAATCCCAGGTCATGAAGATATTCCCCTATGTTTCCTTCTAAGAGTGTCACAATTTTCACTCTTGCATTTAGCTCTGGTCCATTATGAGTTCCTTTTTGTGTCTGGTGAAAAGTCAAGATCTAACTTCATTCCCACAAATGTGGATATCCAGTTGAAAAGACTGTCCTTTCCCCATTGAAGGGACCTGGTGCCCTTTTCAAAAACCAATTGACCATTTATGTGAGCGTTTATGCCTGGGCTTTCTCTTCTGTTGGTCTATATTCCTGTCCTTCTGCCAGTACCACACTGCTTTCGTTATTGTAGCTTGGTAGTAAGTTTTGAAACTGGAAACTATGCATTCTACTACTCTATTGTTCCTTTTCTTTTTTTCTTTTTTTTTTTTAAAGATTTTATTCATTTGAGAGAGCGAAAATGAGAAAGAGAGAGAGCACATGGGGGGGAGGGTCAGAGGGAGAAGCAGACTCCCTGCTGAGCAGGGAGTCCTATGCGGGACTCGATCCCGGGACTCCAGGATCATGACCTGAGCCGAAGGCAGTCGCTTAACCAGCTGAGCCACCCAGGCGCCCCTCTATTGTTCCTTTTCAAGATTTTTTTTTGGCTATCTGGGGTCCCTTTACATCCCATGTGAACTTTAGCATGGATTTTTCTGTTTCTGAAAAAAAAAATGCCATTTGGATTTTGATAGGGAATTCTATTGAATCTGTAGTCACTAGATTTTAAACACCTGTAAGAGATAGGGAGTAAGCCCCTCTTCTGCATTTGTCTCCCCCCCTCCTTCCAGTCTACAGCCATCAGAGTGCCCTGCACAGAGGAATAGAAGTTTTTCACTTTGGGTAGTATTGTCATTGTGACAATATTGACTTTTGTAATCATGATCGTGAGATATCCTTCCACTCGTTTAGGTCTTGAATTTCTTTCAGCAGTGTTCTGAAGCGTTCAGTATATAAAACTTTGGTCTCCTTAGTTAAGTTTACTTATTCCTAAGTATTATATTCTTTTTCATGCTCTTGCAAATGGAATTGTTTTCTTAATTTCCTTTTTTAAAAAAGATTTTATTTATTCATTTGAGAGAGAGAGAGAGAGAGCGCGCACAAGTGGGGGGAGGGGCAGAGGGAGAGGGGCCAGCAGACTCCCACTGAGCAGGGAACTTGACACAGCGCTTGATCCCAGGATCCTGAGATCATGACCTGAGCCCAAGTCAGATGCTCAACTGACTGAGCCACTCAGGCACCCTTGTTTTCTTCATTTCCTTTTCAACTTGTTCATTGGTTAGTGTATAGAAATACAAGTAATTTGGAACAACTGGGTGGCTCAGTCCATTAAGTGTCTGCCTTGGCTCAGGTCATGATCCCAGAATCCTGGGATCTAGTCCCACTTCGGGCTCCCTGCTCAGCAGGAAACCTGCTTCTCCCTCTGCCTGCCACTAACCCTGCTTGTGCACTCTCTCTCTCTCTCTGACAAATAAATAAATAAAATCTTAAAAAAAATACAACTGATTTGTACCTATGGATTTGTATCTTGAAACATTGCAGAATTCATTTATCAGCTGTAATAGTTTATTTGTGGATTCTTTAGGACATCCTACATATAACATCATACTGTGAACTGAAATTTCGGAGCTTAGTAATTTGAGTTTTTCCTTTTCTCTCATTCAATCTAGCTAAATATTTTTCTGTTTTCTTGTTATTAAAAAAACCTTTGGTTCTGTTAATTTTCTCTTGTTTTTCTATTCTCTGTTTACCTCTTCTTTAATATTTTCTTCTTTCTGCTAGCTTTGGGTTTAGTTTGCTCTTCTTTTTCTAGTTCTTTAAGATTTACAGTTAGGTGATACATAAGAGGTTTTTCTTCTTTTTTAAATATAGACATTTACAGCTATAAGTGTGCCTTTTAGTACTGTTTTCACTGCATCCCCCAAGTTGTAGCATGTTGTGTTTTGTTTTCATTCATCTCAAGGTATTTTCTTTTTTCTTTCTTTCTTTCTTTTTTTTTTTTTTTTTAAGTAATCTCTAAGCCCAACACGGGGCATGAGTTCCGGATCTCAAGATCAAGAGTCACATGCTCTATCTACTGAGCCAACCAGGTGTCCCTGCTTTGGCACTTCTTATAGGGCAGATCTACTACTAATGAACTCCCTCAGCTTTTGTTTATCTGGAAATGTCTTCGTTTCTTTATTACTCATGAAGTATAGTTTTACTGGATATATAATTCTTGATTGATAGGGTTTTTTTGTTTTTGTTTTTGTTTTTTTTTAAGACTTTAGATATGTCATCCCACGGCCTTCTGGCCAACATGGTTTCTGATGAAATACCAGCTGTGAATTTAACAAAGGTTTCTTTGTACATGACAAGTTGTTTTTCTCTTGCTGCTTTTTCTTTGGATTTGACAATTTCACTATAATTTGTCTTGGTATGGATCTCTTTGAGTTTTTCCTGTTTGGAGTTTGTTGAGTTTCTTAGATGTGTATATTTGTGTCTTTCATCAGACATGAGACTCTGTCAGCCATTACTTCTTCAAATATTTTTCCATCCCTTTCTTTTCTCCTTCTAGAACTCTGAGGTGTTTGTTGTTACTCTTGGTGCTGTTCTACAAGTCCTTTGGGTTTTGCTATTTTTTTTTCATTCTTTTTTCTTTTTGTTTCTCAGACTGGATTGTTTCAATTGCCTTATCTTCAAAGTTGCTGATCCTTTCTTCCTGCTGAAATTGATTGTTAAACTCCTCTAGTGAATTTTTCATTTCAGTTATTAAATTCTTTCACTCCAAAATTTTTTATTGGTTCCTTTTGATCATTTCTATCTCTTTATTGATATTCTCATTTTGTTCATACATTGTTTTCTTGATTTCCTTTAGTTCTTTGTTCATGGTTTTCTTTTTTCTTTTTTTTTCTTTAGGCTACTTTACATTTATTATTATTATTATTAAGTTTAGTTATTTACTGTTTTTTAGTAATTGCTACAGCCACTGTGAGGCTTGAACTCACAACCCCAAGATCAAGAGTTGCAGGCTGTACCAACTGAGCCCGCCAGGTACCCCTCTTTGTCCAAAGTTTTCTTTGGCTCATTGTGTATATTTAAAATATTTTATTTAATATCTTTGACTAGTAATTCCATTGCCTTAACTTCTTCAGGGATAATTTCTGTCAAATTCTTTTTTTCCGGGGCACCTGGGTGGCTCAGTTGTTAAGCGTCTGCCTTCAGCTCAGGTCATGATCCCGGGGTCCTGGGATCGAGCCCCGCATCGGGCTCCCTGCTCCGCGGGAAGCCTGCTTCTCCCTCTCCCACTCCTTCTGCTAGTGTTCCCTCTCTCGCTGTGTCTTTCTCTGTCAAATAAATAAATAAAATCTTTAAAAAAAAAAAATTCTTTTCCCCCCCCATGAATAGCTGTACTTTTCTGTTCCTTTACATGTTCTGCAATCTTTTGTTGAGAAGTGGACATTCATTTGTTATTATGGGGTAGCTCTAGAAAATCTGATTCTCTCAGGGCGCCTGGGTGGCTCAGTCATTAAGCATCTTCCTTAGGGTCAAGTCATGATCCCAGAGTCCTGGGATCGAGCCCCACATCGGGCACTCTGCTCAGTGGGAAGCCTGCTTCTCCCTCTCCCACTCCCCCTGCTTGTGTTCCCTCTCGCTGTCTCTCTCTCTGTGTCAAATAAATAATAAATAAAATCTTTAAAAAAATATCTGATTCTCTCACTTCTTAGAGACTGTTGATTTTTCTTGTTGAGGACTAGAACCATCCATTTTGTGTCTTTTACAAACTTTTTATAAGGTGTGTATATCTTATTTCATGTGGTCACTTAAATTTCTTTTCCATTATCTCTGCAGTCAGCCAATAACCTAGAAAGATGTCGACTTCCCCTCTCAAACACCATCACCCCCCAAAAAAGACTGTTCCCTTAAATCTTTCAAAAGATTCTGCCAGAGAAGCGCTGCTGTAGCCTAAGGGCAGGGTGTGTGTGTGTGTGTGTGTGTGTGTGTGTGTGTGTGTGTGTGAGTGTGTATGCAAAACCAAGATAAGTGTCTACAGTAGTCCCCTCAGGTAACCACCAGACTAACCGAAGTGCACAATCCCAAATTTTTGAGGGACAAGATCCCCACTGCCCACCCTGGCACCAGTCCACCCTCTCCAGAAACACAGGCGGCTGTGCCCACAGTCATGGTGGGGGCTGAGAAACGGGCGAGAGTAGCTGCTTTGTGCATGCTGGTTACGAAACAGCAGCCTGTCCCTCATCAAGCACTCTTCTGGTTGTTACAAGGGTTTGATCAGGCTCCAGAGTTCTGAAATAGTTGATTACAGTCCTTCTTTTCAGCTCAGTGTTTGCTTCAGTGGAAGAGGGACTGAGCCCCAGAGCTTCCTACTTAACCATTTTGTGTGACCCTGGAATGGATTTTTTTTTTTTTTACTGGTCATAGGAATTTATTTTTTATGTTTTTGCCAACTTTATGGAAATATAATTGACATAACATTGCATAAGTTTAAGGCATACAACCTGATGACTTTTATGAAATCATCAGGTTATCATAAGGTGAAATGGTTATCATAGTAAAATCAGTTAACACATCCATCACCTCGCATAGTTACCTTGTGTGTGTGTGTGTGTGTGTGTTTGTGTGTGTGTGTGTGTGTGTGTGCGCCTGCGTGTCCGTGCTTGATGAGAACAAAATGGATTTGTAAAATTAACTTAAATACACCCATTTTAAGAGTACAGGTCTTTGGGGCGCCTGGGTGGCTCAGTCATTAAGCATCTGCCTTCGGCTCAGGTCGTGATCCCAGGGTCCTGGGATCGAGTGCCACATCAGGGTCCCTGTTCGGCGGGAAGCCTGCTTCTCCCTCTCCCACTCCCCCTGCTTGTGTTCCCTCTCTTGCTGTGTCTCTCTCTGTCAAATAAATAATACAATCTTTAAAAAAAAATAAGAGTACAGTTCTTTTAGTTTTGACAAATACATGATGACCATTGTCATCAAAGTATAGACCACTTAGGGGCGCCTGGGTGGCTCAGTCGTTAAGCGGCTGCCTTCGGCTCAGGTCATGATCTCAGGGTCCTGGGATCGAGCCCCGCATTGGGCTCCCTGCTCGGCGGGAAGCCTGCTTCTCCCTCTCCCACTCCCCCTGCTTGCGTTCCCTCTCTCGCTGTGTCTCTCTCTGTCAAATAAATAAATAAAATCTTTAAAAAAAAAAGTATAGACCATTTGTAGCACCCCACAATCTCACTTGTACTCCTTCCCATTCAATTCTCTCTCCTTACTCCCAGCCCATGAATCCTTTCTACACCCTAGATTAAAATCATCAATCTTGGGGTGCCTGGGTGGCACAGTCGGTTAAGCATCCAGCTCTTGGTTTTGGCTCGGGCAGTGATCTCATGGAAGTGGGATCAGGCTCCACATTGGGCTCTCTGCTCAAGCTCAAAGTCAGCTTGAGATTCTCTCTCTCTCTCTCTCCCTCTGCCCCTCCCCCCGCCCTTGCTTGCTCTCTCTCTCTGAAACAAATAAATAAATAAAATCTTTTTAAAAATCAGGATTCTGAAACAATAATGATATAGAAATTGCTCACAGCATATCCTGAGCAATTACAAGCAGGCTATCAATATGGTATGTCACTTTATTTATTTTTTTAAAGATTTTATTTATTTATTCATGAGAGACAGAGAGAGAGAGAGAGAGAGAGAAATGCAGAGGGAGAAGCAGGCTCCCAAGGAGCAGGGAGCCCGATGCGGGACTCGATCCCACGACCCTGGGATCATGACCTGAGCCGAAGGCAGACGCCTAACCATCTGAGCCACCCGGGCGCCCTGGTATGTCACTTTAATTAGGATACACAAATAGAGGGGCACCTGGGTGGCTCAGTCAATAGAGAAGGGGACTCTCGATTCCGAGGTCGTTGAGTTCAAGCCCCACCTTGTGTGTAGGGCTTACCTAAGGAAAAAAAAAAGGTATGTACATAGAAAATGAGTTTGGAAGAAATACCAAAGTCTGTGGAAGTATTTTGTTTGAGTGTTTTTTTTTTTTAAGATTTTACTTACTTATTTATTTATTTTTTTAAAGAGAGCATGAGTGGGGGAAGGGGCAGAGGGAGAGGGAGAGGGAGAGAATCTCAAGCAGACTCTGGGGCTGAGAGTGGAGCCAACATGGGGCTCAATCTCATGATTCCTGAGATCATAACCTGAGCTGAAACCAAGTGGAGGCTCAACAGACTGAGCCACTGAGGCACCCCTATTTGAATGTTTTTGTTTTTTAATTTTTAAAATTTTTCTTTTTTAAGATTATTTATTTTTTTAAAGGAAGTTGAGGATTTTTTATTATTTATTTATTTATTTATTTGAGAGAGAGAGCACATGAGAGGGGGAAGGGTCAGAGGGAGAAGCGGGCTCTGCAGGACTCGATCCTGAGACTCCAGGATCATGACCTGAGCCGAAAGCAGTCGCTTAACCAACTGAGCCACCCAGGCGCCCTAGGATTATTTATTTATTAATTTGAGAGAGAGAAAGAGAGAGAGCACAAGCAGGGGGAGCAGCAGAAGGAGAGGGAGAAACAGATTCCCCACTGAGCAAGGAGCCCGACGTGCGATCTGAGGTCCTGAGATCATGACCCAAGCCCAAGGCAGACACTTAATTGACTGAGCCACCCAGGCACCCCTGAATGTTTTTAAATAGTCTCTTATATTTTTAATCTTCTAACTTTTCTATAATGAGAATATTTCGTTTTATTTTATTTTACAATTGGGAAAAAATGATAAAGACCTCAGTGAACTCTCCATTGAGATTTAACTTCTTCCTTCTCTGTTATTTTACAGCTCTGTATAAATCTGTTAGGATACCTTTTTTTTTTTTTAAAGATTTTATTTATTTATTTGACAGAGAGAGACAGCGAGAGCAGGAACACAAGCAGGGGGCATGGGAGAGGGAGAAGCAGGTCTCCCGCTGAGCAGGGAGCCCGATGCGGGGCTCGATCCCAGGACCCTGGGATCATGACCTGAGCCGAAGGCAGACGCTTAACCGACTGAGCCATTCAGCTGCCCCATGTTCTATCTTGTATTGTAAATATCTGTGTCCTTCTCGTTGTGTTTATTTGATTCTAATTTCTTGAGATCAGAGATCTCATCGCCTTCATTTCTTGATCCCCAGTCCTGGCCCAGGGCAAGTACCTGTCACATGACAAATGCCTGATTAAATATGAGTCAGCCAATTGTTCCCAATTAGAAACATAGGTCCCTTGTCACCAGATTTTCTGATTCAGAGAAGTCAGAAATTTGGATTTTGGTAGAACTCTCCTGATTTCTAATCACAAAATACTCAGAGTTCAAAGTGAAAGGAAAAAGAAACATGAGAGGAAGGAGTTTACAAATGAGCATTACTGATATTGGAATAGTGCTAGTCCTTTAGCTTGCAGAATGAATGGGCTGGTTTTCTGGGATCTGGGATTTTCTGGGATCTGAAAATGACCCTGGGCCTCATTTACCAAAGAGGCATTCTTGTGTGTGTTCACCTAGTCACATTTAACAGCTAAACATCATTTACTGAGCAAACAAAACAAGCAACCAGAAGGTGCTAACTTAGAAATGAACTATGGGAACATTTTTGTTTCCACATACCATGGAGGTGTTCATCTTTAAAAGGTATTTGTTTTTTAAACGAATTTGTAAGAACAAATTGAAACAATCACATTGGGCAAAATCCTAAGAAGTCAATCAATTAAAATATATCTGGGTAATAGCACTCAGCCATAAAAAAGAATGAGATCGGGCGCCTGGGTGGCTCAGTTGGTTAAGCAACTGCCTTCGGCTCAGGTCATGATCCTGGAGTCCCGGGATCGAGTCCCACATCAGGCTCCCCGCTCAGCATGGAGTTGGCTTCTCCCTCTGACCTTCCCCCCTCTCAAGATCTCTCTCTCCCATTCTCTCTTTCAGATAAATAAATAAAATCTTAAAAAAAAAAAAAAGAATGAGATCCTGCCATTTTTGACAACATGGATGAGCCCAGAGGGCATTATGCTAAGTGAAATAAGTCAGAGAAAGGCAAACACCCTATGATTTGATTTACATGTGGAATCGAGAAAAGAAAACATGAACAAAGAAAAAAAGCAGAAACAAGCCCTTAAATAGGGAGAACAAACTGGGGTTGACTAAGGGCAGAGGGCGTGGGGGGGATGGAGGGGTGTGAGGTCCGGGCTTCGAGGGATGGAATGAATAAGTCCCAGGGATGAAAGGTACAGCGTAGGGAATATGGTTGACAGTGTTGTAATCGGGACCTGAACTTGCTGTGAGCCCAGACAGGGTGTAGAGCTGTGGCATCACCGTGCTCTACACCTGAAACTAAACTAATGTAACAGCTCCATGAAAAAGTAAGAGTAACATAAAATAGATACAGGTAGGGGCCCCTGGGTGGCTCAGTCGGTTAAGCGTCTGCCTTCGGCTCAGGTCATGATCCCGGGGTCCGGGGATCGAGCCCCGCATCGGGCTCCCTGCTCGGCGGGAAGCCTGCTTCTCCCTCTCCCACTCCCCCTGCTTGTGTTCCCTCTCTCGCTGTGTCTCTCTCTGTCAAATAAATAAATGAAATCTTAAAAAAAAATAGATACAGGTAATCTTATAGATTACTGTAGAAGAACAAACAGATCTGAAGTGTCGACTAGCTGAAACGAAACACCTTACATCAGTTTTGGGAGTACAACTCAGCGACTCTACAGCTGTGTGACATACTGTGCTCCCCACAAGCGTGGCCCATCTGTCCCATACAACACGATTACAATACCCTTGGTTATATTCCCTGTGCTGTGCCTTTCATCCCCAGGACTTAGTTATTTTATAACTGGAAGCTTGTACCTCCCACTCCCTTTCACCCAGTTTGCCCATCACCCCCATCTCCCTCCCAAACCAAATTTTATCTCATTGTCACTGTTTGCTGGCTTAGAGAAGCTAAAGGGCAAATGGATGAAAAGCCCCTCCTTTATTCTAGAAAAGGTGCTGAAATTTGGCTTTGTCACGTTAACCTTTTTACTGATATATGCCAGGCAAGCAGACAAGAGTACAGACCGGTGAATAGGTTTATAAACTTTAACAGTGAGCACACCTATGGGGTCAGAACTCAGGCCAGGAGGGGCACCTGGGTGGCTCAGTCAGTTAAGCATCTGCCTTCTGCTGTGGTCATGATCCCGGGGTCCTGGGATTGAGTCCCACGTTAGGCTTCCTTCTCAGTGGGGACCCTGCTTCTCCCTCTCCTTCTGCTGCTCCCCCTGCTTGTGCTCCCTCTCTGTTAAATAAATAAATAAATAAAATCTTCTAAAAATTAAAAAAAAAAGAACTCAGACCAAGAAATAGGACAGTGACAAAGTGCCAGAAGCCCCCCAGCTCCCACCATAATACCCACTGCCCTGATTTCCTTGACCACAGATCCACTGTGCCTCTTTCTGAACTCTTTTTTTTTTTAAGATATTATTTTTAAATAATCTCTGCACCCAACATGGGGCTTGAACTCACAACCCTGAGATCGAGAGTCGCGTGCTCCGGTCGGGTGCTCCACCTCTTTCTGAAATTTATGTAAATGGATTTATGATGGCTATATACTCTTTTGTGTCCTTTTTCTTCACTCAATATTATGTTTATGAGATTCACCCATGTTGTTATAAGTAGCGATAAGTTGGTTTCATCATACTTTGATGATAGGTTTAATTCTTATAAAAGCATAAAGTAGAACATAGGTACCAGTTTCCCAATTGCGTTGTTCTGGGTGGTATCATGAAGTAAGGTAGTGTAACACAATTCTGTCTGTTCTACCAATAAATTGGAAAGGAAGAGAAAACCGGTCACACTTGGCTGCAAATCAAAGGTTATGCTTTGTTTTCAAGTCAAGTGAAATTATCTGTGAGCAATTTCCTAACATATTGCAGACAGACATAGGAAATTAAAGATTTTTTAAAAATCCGACTAGGAAAGTTGACTCTTTCAAAATCAAGTTTCAAAGAAAAGGAGATGGACAGAACCCCAACAAATACTGGAACATTTACTGCATTCCAGCCCTGTTCTAGGCACCCCCAGAGCCATTACATTTATGCAAGGTTCACATTCTAGGCAAAATGCATAAACCTCCATTAACAAAATCAAAATTTTTATAATAAAATACAAAACCTGGCTGTCGCTATAAATAAGCCCAACAGAAAACTATGAATCCGGGGCGCCTGGGTCGCTCAGTTGGTAATAAGCATCTGCCTTCGGTTCAGGTCATGATCCCAGGGTCCTGGGATCGAGACCCGCACCGTGCTCCCTGCTCCGTGGGAAGCCTGTTTCTCCCTCTCCCACTCCCCCTGCTTGTGTTCCCTCCCTTGCTGTGTCTCTATCTGTCAAATAAATAAATCTTTAAAATTTATTAAAATCTTTAAACAACAACAACTATGAATCCACTGGCTAAATTAATCCCCAAGGTCCATAGCTGGGCTATGCTGAAGTTCGGTGGGTTAGGTCCCTCCACGGAGGGGGGAGGAAGAGGGAGCCCCTGCCTGCACTTAAGGGTTCATGCCGTTGCAGACTGCAAAGGGGAGGAAAGGCCACCCAAATTCCTTCATTCATTCACTCATGTTTCCACTCGGTGTATGCTTCCCACTCTCTGTGAGCTTCTCTCCTCTCTGAGCTCACGGAAGGCAGGGACTGAGCTCCACTCACTGTCCTACCCTCTGCGCCCGACGCCAAGTGATGCTGCCTCCTGCCTTTGAGATCTTCGGCATCATCGCCTGAGCTCTTGGATCCACATTTCCTCATCTGCAAGTTGGGGGAGAATAACATCTATGTGTTTAGGAGGGTTGTGAGAATGTATTTAGCAGACTTATTTAGGCCTACTGTATTGCACAACCGGCATTCAGGAAAGGTGCTAGGTGCTTTGGGGGGTGCAGAGGGAAATAGGGCACCATCCCTGACCTCAAGGAGGTTACAGACTGTGGTGGGACAGAAGAGTAACAGGTTATAACACAGTGTGGCTAGTCCAGCCGTAGGGAGAGCCCAGAGACTCCGGGGAGGGTGGGGAGACACCGGAGTCAAGCTCTCAAGGATGCATGGAACCTCCCCGCAAAAAGGTGGGGGGTATTGAAAGCAAGGAGAGGAGCAGGTCAAAGACAGGGAAGTGTCAAGGTGCACGGCTCACAGAGGGAATGGCCGGGGCTCAGGGCCAGGTGCAGAATAAGCTGGAGAGAGACTCTGCTCTGATCACAATGGGCCTTCTGTGCCACCTAGTCTGTGCTGGACATGTCGGTCAGGATGCCTGTCATTCCAGCTTCCGCCTTCCCTTTCCAGGCAACATGGTACCACCCACTCGGGCAAGCTGGGCTAAGCTGCCTTTAAAAAAAAAAAAAGACAAAAACAAAAAACCCTTTATTCAAGTATTTTATTTACACAGAAGAAAACGATTCCTTTTTCTGTGTTTCCTTCAACGTGTTTTTGACTGATGTGTTTACCCGTGGAATCCCCACCGCAATCAAGATACAGAACATTTCCATCACTGACAAAGTGCCGTTGCGCCCCCTTGCTTGGGTTAATCCTCTCCCTCCACTCACCCCCCAGGCCCCGGTGATCTTTGATCTGTTTGCTGTCACTAGTTTGCCTGTTCCAGAATTTCCTGTAAAGGGACTCATCCAGCCCATACTTTATATGTCAGGCTTCCTTCCCTCACTCAACCTAATGCTTTGGGGGTGGGATTCATGCAATTGTATGAATTAGTAAGGCATTCCTTTTTATTGCTGAGTGGTATTCCTTTGAATGGATGTGCCATGATTTCTCCATCCGCGATTGGAGACATTTGGGATTGTCTCCCCGGTGGGGTATTATGGATTAAGTGGCTATGGATGGGATACGAGTCTGTGTGGACATGTTTTCACTTCTCTTGGCTAAATGGCTCGAAGTGGGATTGTTGATTCTTAGGGTGGATGCATGTTTAACTTTTAGGAAACCGCCAAACTGTGAGAGAAGAGGAGGAAAGAGAGAGGGAAAGGGGGGGAGAGAGAGGCCCTCAAAGGACAGTCGGCCAGCTTCCCTTGGCTGGTGGGGGATTATGGGGGGGCACGGGAGATGTCACTCAGCCCCACACCCATATTTCTGTGCCAACCCAAACCCCCATGGCCACCCTGGCATCCTGAGGAAGTCCCTTCTTCCCCTGACACTTGGAATATTACATCGGACCAGAGGAGCCCCCAAGAAAATGCCAGGGTGGGTGCAGCAAGTCCCCAGAAGGCTGAGGCCCCTGCAGGTTGGCCGGGGGTGGGGGGAAGGGGAGGCAGCCTAGGGCTGCTGGGAATGAGGCCTCAGGGAAGGTAGGCAGGGCTGGACATGGGCGAGGGGCTGTGTGGACAAGCAGTGCCTGATAGGAGATCCGGTGACCCCACAAGCCCCACATCTGCCATGCCCCACCCCCTGCCCCATGAGCCCACCTGCCAGGCCCCAGAAGTGGCCCATTGTCACACCTGGGCACTGGACACCAGTCCCTTGTAAGCCTTTATGGTTTAAAAAGGAAGGATAGAGGGGCGCCTGGGTGGCTCAGTGAGGCATCTGACGCTTGGTTTTGGCTCAGGTCATGGTCTCAGGGTCGTTAGATCGAGCCCCTTGTCAGGCTCTGCGCTCAGTGTGTGTCTGCTTGAGATTCTCTCTCCCTCTTCCTCTGCTCCTCCCCCCTTAAAATAAATACATAAAATACATCTTTAAAACAAGGAAGGGTAGAACTCTCCAGACAAATGGCACAGCAACAAAGTCCCGAGGCCTCAGTGAGTGCCCTCCCCACCTGCATTCCTGACGCCCCATCTCAGGAACATGGGTGAAGCCACACATCAGGCCGCCCGTGTCCTCTGGCAGTGCAGGTCACCCCAGCTGCTGGCCTGTGCTGGGCCCCACTCTGGCCCTGCCCCTAGCGGGGCTGCCAGCAACACCTTCCACCGCAGAACAGTTTCCAGAACATTTCGTCAAGTGAGAACACTGGTTTTCTGCATGGAGACAGTAAGAAGTTGTTGCTGGCGGGCTTCCTGTCAAAGTCCTCAGGACACCTGCTTCCCAGCTCCTCCTGGACCCAGCCTACCGTGACCCTGGGCCAGGTTGGCATGGGAGGTGCAGATAACAATGGGGAAGCCCAAGAACGAATTCTCAAAGCCAAACCTGCAGAACCAGACAAGTCTTTTGTGAAATTCCCAGGCCAGAGCCCCGATCCCCCAAGGCCCCTCTGCACACACCTGGCCTGGGTTTGATCTCTGAGGGGGCCCCTTTGCAGCTGGTTTCATGTCGGGTTTCAGTTCCAGGCTGCGTCCTGAGAAGCCTCCCTGCAGGCCCGTTCTTGTATAACTTGAAAGACCTTGACCCTTGCCAGTTGCCAAAAGCACACTTTTCCTTTCTGCTCCTACAGGTGAAACGCGGGGGGGGGGGGGGGGGGGGGGGGGACCGCAATTTCGCTAAACAGGCCTCCGGTGGCACCCACGAATGCACTTCGTCCCACGCAGCTCAACTCTATATGGTGCATGTATCTGCCAGTCCGTGTGTACGTGTGAGTGTGTGTGAGTGTGTTTTACACACTTCATCGTAAAGTTCAAACTTTCAGATCTTCTGCTCCCTGGTGGTGCCTCTGATGGGATGAAGGTGTGGTTGAAAACATTCTGCTTCCAGGGGCGCCTGGCTGGCTCTGTTGTTGGAGGTGCAGGCGACTCTTGATCTTGGGGGGTCGGGAGTTTGAGCCCCACGTTGCGTGTAAAAAATTACTTAAAGAAATAAACTTTAAAAATTTTGTTTGCTTCCACAAAAAGACAAATGCTGTATGATTCCACTTATATGCAATACTTAGAGCAGTCACGTTTCTGGAGACAGAAAATAGAATGGCAGTTGGCAGGAGCTGAGGGAGGTGAAATGGGGAGTTGTTTAATAAATATGGAGCTTCACAGGCTCCTAGGTGGCTCTGACGGTTAAGCGTCGGCCTTCGGCTCAGTTCATGATCCCAGGGTCCTGGGATCGAGCCCCACGTCAGGCTTCCTGCTTAGGGGGGAGTCTGCTTCTCTCTCTCTCTCTACCCTCTGCAGCTGCCCCTGCTTGTGCCCTCTCTCTCTGTCAAATAAATAAACAAAATCTTTAAAAAAAAAAATAGGTACGGAGCTTCAATTTTGCCAGATGAAATGAGTTCTGGGGATCAACTGCACAACAACGTGGTGTACTCACCGCTAATGAACTGTATACTGAAAAAGGGTTAAGATGGTACGTTTTATGTTATGCACACTTTACCACAATTCAGAAACAATCTGCCCGGTCTGCAGAGGATGGTGAATATTTTGTGGCTTTGTAAGACCTGATACTGGATGGCTTTGTGTGTAGGGATTGTTGTCAAATGCCGTCAGCAGTTAGAATGGGCTATAGAGGGACGCCTGGGTGGCTCAGTCAGTTAAGGGTCTGCCTTCGGCTCAGGTCATGATCCCAGGGTCCTGGGATCGAGTCCTGCATTGCAGAGTCCAGCTGAGTGGGGAGGAGCCTGCTTCTCCTTCTGCCTGCTGACTGCTCCCCCTGCTTGTGCTCTCTCTCTCTTTCTGACAAATAAATAAAATCTTTAAAAACAAAAAGAATAGAATGGGCTATCGATGTGGTTAAGACGGTGGAACAGGGGTCCTTCAGGTATGCAGTGTGGCCCCATCCCAGGGGACGTGTGGCCCCTACTAGAGGAATTCTCCGGCCCCAGCAGCCTGAGTTTTGCTTTTGGCCAGAAGTTGTGACTGTGGACTGCTGCACTCTGGTTTCCAAGGCTCTAGGAAGAGAGTATCTCTGTTTTGAAGAGGGGAAGTTTGGTGCACATTTATTTTTTTACCACACTTTACAAGAAAGCCTGGAAAGGGAAGTGGTATGAAAATTGTTTTGGTTTTAATACAGAATATATATATATATATTTTTAGTTTAGGGCATATTTAGGAAAATTATAAGTTCAGTTCAAATATATGCAGATACCTTCCAGAAAAGGGTAATATTACAGTAAATTAGTCTTGATTAGGCAGCACAGAGAAAATTTCTGAAATAGTCACATTCGAAGATTCCTATTTAATGAATGCCTTTGACTTAAAACTGATTTAACCAAGGAGGGAAAAAAAGAGAGAGAGAGAGAGAGAGGGAAGCAAACCATAAGAGCCTCTTATCAATAGAGAACAAACAGGGTTGATGGAGAGAAGTAGGTGGGGGTGGGCTGGATGGGAGTTGGGTATTAAGGGGGCACTTTTTAAAATATTTTATTTATTTCTGAGAGAGAAAGAGCATTAGCAGGGGGAGCGGCAGGCAGAGGGAGAAGCAGGCCCCCGCTGGGCAGGGAACCTGATGCAGAACTCGATCCCAGGACCCTGGGATCCTGACCTGAGCTGAAGACAGATGCTCAACTGACTGAGCCACCCAGGCATCCCTAAGGAAGGCACTTTTTATCATGAGCACTGGGTATTGTATGAAAGTGATGAATCACTAAGTTCTACTCCTGAAACCTATATCGCACTATATGTTAACTAACTAGAATTTAAATAAAAATTTGAGGGGCGCCTGGGCAGCTCAGTCGGTTAAGTGTCAGGCTCTTGATCTCAGCTCAGGTCTCGGTCTCCAGGATGTGCTTTCAAGCCCTGCGCTGGGCTCCACTCCGGGCACGGAGCCTCCTTAAAAGAAAAAAAAAATCTTTTTAAGGTTTATTTATTTATTTGGGGGGGGCACAAGCGGGAGGGGGAAAGGGAGAGAGAGAATCTGAAGCAGACTCTGAGGCTTGATCTCATGATCCTGAGCCAGGACCCGAGCTGAAAGCAAAAGTCGGGTGCTTAACCAACTGTGCCATCCAAGTGTCCCCCCCAAAAAGAATAAAAAAAAAGTTTTTTGAAGAAAAAAAATTAATGAGATCTGCAAAATATAAAAAACAAAAAAACTGATTTAACCAAAAACTGCTAATATTTTCATCAGAGGGGCTTTATACCTAGGTCACAACAAATGAAGTACTTAAATTAGTAAAAAAACAAACAAGCAAAGAAACAAACCCACCTGAATTGAAGCATCATTTTGGGAAGGGACAGAGAAGAGGGAAGGGAGGAAGGCATTGAAGTGATGTATTGGAATTGTCATCTAGTGCCTTTGGTTATTTGGACATTAATTTCAGAAGTGTCCTTATAATTATAGTAAATTAAAGATCTTGCAAAGTATAGGTCACGGATCTCCGCTTTCAGTGTTGAAGAAGTCTATAAAGATGCTCGCGAAGATGCTTCTCTAAGCCCCGAACGAAAGTATGTCCATTTAACTCAGTGAGGTCAGGCTGGCTTTATACCCCACGGGATCCGCGAGGGTGAATTTGAAGCAGCTGCTTAACAGATTCATTTAAGCAAAATCGTTGGTTTCTTGGCTGGCAGTGTCCTTAGCGAGGAAACCACGGGACGGCTCCGGGTAAGGCAGAATCCCTTCAAGGGCATTCAGAGGGTTTGTCAAGTGGCTGCCTCAAGTTCATACCCCACCCACAGGGACTGTGGCCATTGCCCTGGCCTGGGACGAGGGCTCCCTGGTGATTCTGGTGTGAAGCCAGGGAGGACAGCCAGCCAAAAATGGATTGACTAGAGGATTAGGACTTTGATTTTTATTTCCATCGTCTTTCTGGTGTGGGAAACAGGCAAAGGGGGAATAAAAAAAAAGCCAGCGGGGAAACATTTGGATGGCCTGGTAAAATATTTGGTGTAGCTTCCACTAACTTGGACATTCTCCCCTTTGCACCCTCCGATCCTGTGAATAGGTATTGTTGTCCTTCTGTCTGTGGTTGAAAAACACTAGCTCAGAGATCAGGTGAGGGCCCAGCTGCTAAGAGGCGGAGCCAGGGCTCAGACTGGCCTAATCCATCTGCCCCTTTGTTCTGGGACTGAAACAATTCTCTTCTGTGAGGGCCCATCCTTTCCACTTTTTGTTCTCCTGCTGCACTTTAGCTAGCTGGGCTCCTCTCTTATACTTGTCTCTTACAAGCGTAAATTGAGATCGGTGCAGATGTCTGAGAAAATAGAAGTTAACAGGGCATCCTGCCGGAGAGCGGAGAGTAAGGGACACACTCACTTGGGGTGAAGCATGGAACATTTCCAGATGCCAGAATCACTTACCGCTTGCTTCACGTTGCTTGGCAGGGCTGACATTAAACACGGCTTTCTAGTTGCTGTGGTGGGAATCGCATTTTGCTTCGTTCAGTAGACCGCTCGGAAATGACCTTGAGAGGTAGAAGGAAACCTCGGTCCGCCTGCGTGAGCTGATAGAGAACAGCATCGAGAAAATTCCAGAAAATAGTGACACTTGAAACCAGTTTCGTTCTGTAAATCAAGGAACTTTTATTTTATTTTTTATTTTTTTAAAGATTTTATTTATTTGACAGAGAGAGATACAGTGAGAGAGGGAACACAAGCAGGCTTCCCGCGGAGCAGGAAGCCCGATGCGGGGCTCGATCCCCGGGACCGTGGGATCATGACCTGAGCGGAAGGCAGACGCCTAACGACTGAGCCACCCAGGCGCCCCTGTAAATCAAGGAATTTTTAAATCGTGGATTTTATTCTAAGGTAGGCAAAGTTCAAGTGCATGAAAGAGATCTCACTTTAATGGCAAAAAAAAAAAAAAAAAAAAAACAACCAAAACCCCACCAACAAAAAACTTGAATTTTCAGCCCATATCCTTTTCCACGACTCCTTGAAGAACTGCTGCCACCTCATGGAAAATTTTTATAAACTTCCAGTTGAGGCAGGAATCCATGTTTACTGTCTTCGGGGTCTTCTGCTTATGGCTGCTGCGTGAAGTGCTCTCACACCAAAAAGCCCTTGGAAGTCTTTGACCTGCAAACTGCAGTTTTTATACCGTTCTGGGTCCATTTCAAAGTGGTTAGAATACCATAGACACAATGTGATTAGAAATCAGTAAATAATATTTCTCTTAAAAATATTTTAGGGGCGCCTGGCATGGCTCAGTCAGAGGAGCGACCAACTCTTGATCTGGGGGGGTTGGGAGTTCGAGCCCCAAGCTGGGTGTAGAGATTATTCAAATAAATTTTTAAAGATATATTTTCAGGGGCGCCTGGGTGGCTCAGATGGTTGGGCGTCTGCCTTCAGCTCAGGTCATGATCCCAAGGTCCTGGGATCGAGCCCCACATCGGGCTCCTGGCTCAGCGGGGAGCCTGCATCTCCCTCTGCCTCTCTCCCTGCTCATACTTTCTCTCTCTCTCTATCTCTGTGTCTCAAATGAATGGATAAAATCTTAAAAAAAAAAAAGAAAGAAACCCCAACCTTTAAAAAAAAAAGATATATTTTCAGTGTGAAGTTTTTTACTTTAAATTTTAAACATTTTTAATATTTCTGTTTTCAATAAAGAAATATTTCAGTTGTAATTGACATGAGCAGAGAGAGAGGACAGTGATTTAAAAAAATTGTTCTCTGTAGCTCTTCCTCCCTGTTATTTTAAGGAGAGCACTTCTGTAACAAACAGACTGATGCTAACTGGACACCCTGAGCCCCTTCACAGCTGTCTGCTCTCACACAGGCTTGAAACAACCTTCCCACTGTTGAGTTCTGGTGAATTCTTTTTTCAAGGCTCGGCTAAAGAACGGTTCCTCCGCGGAAACATCCTTCAACGCCTCCAGGTAGAGTGGACTGTTTCCCTCTTTGTGTCTGCAGGACTCTGCCCACTGCCGGGGTCGTATTTATCATTACTGTATTTACTGCTGTGGCACTTTATTTGTTCTTTGGGGACGGTTTTGTAGAGGGAGTGAACAGCACGAGAGCTAAGAGCTCTGGCTCAAGGTTCAAATCCTACCTCTGCTCATTACTGGCAGTGTCACCTTGGGTGAGTTTTCTCTACTGCAATAGGGAAAAAGAAGTACCACCTCTAAGAGATGTTAATGAGCTTTAAATGAGTTCATCTTCATCAGGTGCTTAGAGCCATTGAAGTGTGACCTCCCACTGCTCCAGTCCTCATGTAATTGCCCTCACACAGGTCTGTCTCTCTCACCAGACTGGCTTCAGCAGAGAAGGATGGCCCAATTCATCCCTGAAATGCCCTATGCTTACAAAGGGTTTCAAGCAGGGCACCTGGGTGGCTCAGTCAGTTAAGCATCTGCCTTTGGCTCCGGTCATGATCCTAGGGTCCTGGGATAGAGCTCCACATCGGGCTCCCTGCTCAGCGGGGAGCCTGCTTCTCCCCTGCCTGCCGCTCCCCCTCCTTGTGCTTGCTCTCTCCCTCTCTCTGTGTGTCAAATAAATAAAGAAAATCTTAAAAAAAAGGGGGGGTCAAGCATTGATCAGTTGTGGGTTGGTGAATGCAAGCATATGCGAATGAGACACACTAACAGTGTCACAATAAAGATCTCAGAAGGGCTCCTTGCTGGCCCATTCGGTAGAGCATGCAAGTCTTGATCTCGGGGTTGTAGGTTCAAGCCCCATGTTGGGTGTGGAGATTGCTTAAAAATAAAATCTTAAAAAAATAAACAAAGATCTCAACAGGCTGCCTGGATGGCTCAGTAGGTTGGGCATCTGCCTTCAGCTCAGGTCATGATCCCCACTTCAGGCTCCCTGCTCAGCGGAGAGTCTGCTTCTCCCTCTACCTCTGCCCTTCCCCTTGCTTGTGCTCTTTCTCTCTCAAATAAATAAATAATCTTTAAATATATGTATATATATATTTCAATCCAAAAATGAAATTAAGGAAGCAATTCTACTTATAATAACAACAAAAAGAATAAAATTTTTAAGAATACATTTTTTAAAGTGTAAGATTTGTACACTAAAAACTATAAAACATCATTAAAGAAATGAAGGAAGACGTCAATAAAGGCATCCCATGTTCATGGATTGGAAGATTTAATATTGTTAAGATGGCAATCCTCCCAAATTGATTCCTAGATTCAAAATGATCTCTATCAAAATCCTAATTAGTTGTGGTTTTTTTATCACCAGAAATTGAAAAGCTGATCCTAGGATTCATATGGACATATAAGGGATCCAGGATAGCTAAAACAATCTTGAAAAAGGAGCACAAAGTTGGAGGACTCACTACTTCCTGACTGCAAAATTACTACAAAGTTGTAGTAATCAATGGAGTGCAGTACAGGTGTGAGGATAGACAGAGATCTGTGGAATAGAACTGAGAGCCCAGGGGAGCCTGGCAGGCTCAGTCAGTAGAGGATGTGACTCTTGATCTCAGGGTTGTGAGTTCAAGCCCCACATTGGGTGTGGCGCCTATTTAAAATTAATTAATTATTTTTTTAAAAAAAGAACTGAGAAGCCAGATATAAACTCTCACTTTTATGATCAGTTGATTTTTCAACAAGGGTGCTAAGACCATTCAGTGGGAAACAAATGATCTTTTCAGCAAATGCCCTTTTACAAGAGATCCCAGAGAGCTCCCTCCTGGCTTCCATTATGTGAGACTAATAACAAGAAACTGGCCTTAAAGAGGAAGCAGTCTCTCATTAGACACTGAACCTGCCACTGCCTTGATTTTGGACTTCCCAGCCTCCAGAACTGTGAAAAATAAATTTCTGTTGTTTATGTGCTACCTAGTCAATGGTATTTTCACTTTTTTTATAGCAGCATGAATGAACTAAGACAGTATTTATAGTAGCCAAAAAATGGAAACAACCCAAATGCCCATTAACTGACAAATACATTTTTAAAAAGATTTTATTTATTTATTTATCTGAGAGAGAGAGAGAGAGAGAGCATGAGTTGGGGGGGAGGGGAGGGACAAACGGAAAGAGAGAAGCAGACTCCCCACTGAGCAGGGACCTGACATGGAGCTCGATCCCAGGACCCTGAGATCATGACCTGAGCCAAAGGCAGACACTTAACCTACTGAGCCACCCAGGTGCCCCGAGATTTTTTTAAAATGTAATCTATCCATACAATGGAATATTATTCAGCAATGAAAAGAAATAAAATACTGGAACACACTAGAACAGGGATGAACCTTGAGAACTTTATGCTAACTGAAAGAAGCCAGTCACGAAGGACATGTATTTTATGATACCATTTATGCAAAACATCCAGAATAAGCAAATCCATAAAGATAGGAAGTCCATTAGTGGTTGCCTGGGACTATGGGAGCTGAATTGTGGTGTGGCTGCTAGTGGGTACCGGGTTGCTTTCTGAGATGATGACAATGTTGAAAAATTGATAATGAAGACAGTTGCACAACTCCGGGAATATACTAAAAGCCATTGAATTGTACAGTTTAAATGGTTGAATTGTATCTCAATAAGCTGTTGTAAAAAGTAAATTATGGTATGTAACTTGTTAGACTATTATATGGCCATTTATTTATAAAAATTTAAACCATAAAGAATATGTTCAGGGGCGCCTGGCTGGCTCAGTCAGTAGAGCATGCCAACTCTTTTTTTGTTGTTTTTTTTGTTTGTTTTTTAAGATTTTATTTATTTGAGAGAGAGAGAGAGAGAGAGAGAGAGCGAGCACGAGAGGGGGGAGGGGCAGAGGGAGAACCAGACTCCCTGCCGAGCAGGGAGCCCGATGTGGGACTCGATGCGGGACTCGATCCCAGGACTCCAGATCATGACCTGAGCCAAAGGCAGTCGCTTAACCGACTGAGCCACCCAGGCGCCCCGAGATGCCACTCTTGATCTCGGGGTTGTAAGTTCAAGTCCCGTGTTGGGTGTAGAGATTACTTAAAAATAGAATCTTAAAAAAAATAGAATCTTTAAAAAAAAGAATATGTTCATAATATGACATTCCGTTGAAATAATAAGGATATAAAATTGTATCATATCAACTATCTAAGTATATTTGTATGGGAGACACTGTTGGTAGCCATCCAACCTTTTCCTCCAACCTAAATGACCATGCGACTCAGGGGAAGCTGCCGCAGCTCTGAAGGTAATTTCTCTAAGTCAATGGCCACCTCTTAACTAGGTCTATACTGGTCAGTTAGCCTATAGCATTCCCAATGATGGCATCTGGTTCGGGAGTGGGGGCGTGAAGCAAGTTGGCCCAATCAGACTGCAAGGAAGACTTTCGGCTCCTCCAATCATCTCCCTGCCCTAAGGAGTGAATGAGATGCTGCCCTTGCCATAGCAGGACGCTTGGGATGAAGTCAGCGTTTGGATGGCCTGGAGAAGTCACCTGGGTCCTTTTGAAAGTCATTGTTCTCAGGGCGCCTGGGTGGCTCAGTCGGTTAAGCGTCTGCCTTCGGCTCAGGTCGTGATCCGAGGGTCCTGGAATCGAGTTCCGCATCGGACGCCCTGCTCCGCGGGAAGCCTGCTTCTCCCTCTGCCACTCCTCCTGCTTGTGTTCCCTCTCTTGCTGTGTCTCTCTCTGTCAAATAAATAAATAAAGTATTTAAAAAAAAAAAAGAAGAAGTTCATTGTTCTCCACCAACCCTAACATCTGGCCATCTCTAGGTTTCCTGTTTCCTGGGGTCCTGAATAGCTTTCCTTCTATTTTGGCTTGTTTGAGTCAGGGTCAGGGTGGTTTTTGTTATCTGAGGAAAGCATCCTAACTAACACAATATGCATAGAAGAAAGAGTGGAAGGAAATGTATAAAAATGTAACCTGCCATTATCTTTCAGTGGTGGGGTTATGAGGGTTTGAGATATCTTTTGTATATTTTTCTGTGTTTTCAAGTTTTTCTAAAATCAGCATGTATTATAGGGGTGCCTGTGTGGCTCAGTCGTTAAGCGTCTGCCTTCGGCTCAGGTCATGATCCCAGGGTTCTGGGATGGAGCCCCACATGGGGCTCCCTGCTCCGCGGGAAGCCTGCTTCTCCCTCTTCCACTTCCCCTGCTTGTGTTTGCTTTTTGGCTGTCTCTCTCTCTCTCAAATAAATGAATAAAATCTTTAAAAAATAAAATAAAATAAAATAAAATCAGCATGTATTACACTTTCTCTTTTTTTGTATTACACTTTCAATCAGATAAGTACATTATATTTTTGTTTGTTTTTTTTTAAAGATTTTATTTATTTATTTGACAGAGAGCAAGAGAGTCCAAGCAGGGGGAGTGGCAGAGGGGGAGGGAGAAGCAGATCCCCCTCTGAGCAGGGAGCCCGATGCGGGGCTCGATCCCAGCACCCTGGGATCATGACCTGAGCCGAAGGCAGACGCTTAACCGACTGAGCCACCCAGGCACCCAGTACATTATATTTTTAAAAGGAAAAAGGCAGGGCACCTGGGTGGCTCAGTCGGCTAGGCGTCTGCCTTCCGCTCAGATCATGATCCCAGGATCCTGGGATGGAACCACGTGCTGAGCAGGGAGCCTGCCTCTTCCTCTCCCTCTGCCTCCCCCCACCTGCTTGTGGGCAAGCTTGCACATTCTCTCTCTCTCCCCAAAATAAATAAGTACAATCTTTAGGGAGAAAAAAGGCACCATAAAAGAATGTATGTCCACATATCTATAGCCAGCCACTGGGGGAACATAGCCCCCAACGTTCCCTGCCTCCTTGTATTCACACTCTTGTGTGGTCCTTCTGCATATGTACTAGGGCTGTTCTGTGTGATCAGTAGCATAAGGCGGAAGCAATGACATTACGTTATAAAAAAGACTGGCTTCTGTCTTGGGTGCTCACTTTCTCTCTCTCTCTCTTTTAAAGCTTTATTTATTTGAGAGAGAGAGCACAGGGGAAGGGCAGAGGGAGAGGGAGAGAAGCAGGGGAGCCTGACTCAGGGCTCCATCTCATGGGTTGAAATTGAGAATCAGATGCTTAACTGATTGAGCCACCCAGGTGCCCCTAATTTTCTTTCTTAAATCACTCTCTCGTGGGGGGAAGCATGCTGCCATGTTGTAAGTAGCCCCGTGGCGAGGTACAGGTGCTGGGAGAGTGAAGCCTCTGGCCAACAGCCATGCAAGTGAGCTTGGAAGCAGAGTCTCCTGTCCCCATCCAGCAGATGACTGCTGTCCAACCATGGCTTGAGTACCATTTCCTGGGACACTCTGATCCAGAACCATCCCTCCAGCTGCTCCTGGATTCTTTTTTTTTTTTTTTTAAGATTTTATTTATTTATTTGACAGAGAGAGAGACAGCGAGAGAGGGAACACAAGCAGGGGGAGTGGGAGAGGGAGAAGCAGGCTCCCCACTGAGCAGGGAGCCCGATGCGGGGCTCGATCCCAGGACCCGGGGACCATGAGCCGAAGGCAGATGCTCGACGACCGAGACACCCAGGCGCCCCTACTCCTGGATTCTTGACCCTCAGAACCAGTATTAATCAGTAAGTTTATTTATTTGGTTTAGTTTAGTTTAGTTTTTTAAGAATAACCTCTATGCCCAACATAGGGCTCTAACTCACGACCCTGAGATCAAGAGCTGTATGGTTTACCGACTGAGGCAGCCAGGTGCCCCAGCCCCAATGAGTTTATTATTTTAAGCTATTAACTTTCGGGGTCATGGTTCCATGGTGATCGAGAGCAACGGACATGCCACTCTTTCGCCCAGTAAGCCACTTTGGGGGAAAACTGAACTTCAGAAACAGAAGCACCAGCACTGGAGGATGTATCTACAAGGGTGTTTATTGCCCCTGCCTTTACTTTAGGAAAATATTGGGAATAACTAGAAAGGAGGGCGATACCATTCTGTGGGACTGTTATGCCGTTTTGGGTAGGTCCATAAGGTTGACCTGGACATGAATCCGGAAAGATTCATGGCCCATCGAGTGGGGAGCAAAACGGTTGCAGAGTCCCACGTATGGTATCTGTGGGAGGAGTTGCTGGATGTGGCTCCCCAACATCTCTCCTCCCCTCCTCCTTATTCACAGGCCGTGTTCCCAGCTTCAAAACTAAATCTCGATTTCTTAGCTTCCCTTGCAGCCGGGCACAACCACAGGACGTACTTCTGGCTAATGAGGTAGAAGCAGAATCCCCAGGAAAGAAAATGACTGGTTTTCTAGTAACATGTATACATTTTTTTAAAAACAGTTTTTAAAATTTTATTTGAGAGAGAGAGAGAGAGAGAGAGAGAGAGAGAGAGAGCGCAAGTGCGGGGGAGGGGTAGAGGGAGACAATCCCAAGTAGATGCCCCGCTGAGCATGGAACACGATGCGGGTTCGATCTCATCACCTTGAGATCATGACCTGAGCCAAAACCAAGAGTGGGATACTTAGCTGACTGAGCCACCCAGGTGCCCCACATGTATGTGCTTTTAGTCAGAGCCAGCTGCTATGTGCCTGTACCCTGTTGCCTTCCCTCTCCTTCCCGGTGGAACACAGACTCGGTCTGTAGGGGGCAGAGCCATCTTGTGACTGTGGGGACCAAAACACACTGTCAGGTTGGGGAAGCACGGAGACATGGCCATGTGCCTTCGCGGCTGCAGCACCCTGCACCGTGTGACCCCATGCTTGTTGTCCCCCAAGAAAAAGGATATATACATGTATTTATTTAAAGATTTTATTTATTTATTTGAGAGAGGGAGAGAGAATGAGCACAGGGAGGGGCAGAGGGGGAGGGAGAAGCAGACGCCCCGCAGAGCAGGGAGCCCGATGCGGGGCTCGATCCCAGGACCCTGAGATCATGACCTGAGCTGAAGGCAGATGCTTAACCGACTGAGCCACCCAGGCGCCCCAATCTGTTCTCATTTAAAAGAATAAAGAGAGAAAAGTCCGGGGTTGTGTATGTGTGTGAGTACTTGTGTGAGCATAATGACGTTGAAGGATGCGTATCTGACTGTTAACACTGGCAGCTAACAGCAAGGGGTAAGACTGGAGGCAAAGGAGAGGTTGCAAAGCTTTTATTTTTACTCTGTTTACGTTGTTGTAGCAAACATTTGTTAATTTTGTGATACACTATAATAATGTCCACAAACCTTATAAAAAGAGAGGAAGAATCAAATACACTAATATATATATATATATATATATTCCTTTCTTCCTCTCCTATATATATATATATATATAGGAGAGGAAGAAACAAAAAGGGTACAATGGCAGAACATTCTGGAAGCACTGGTTATCGCTCGGCCGGTTCTGGCTCAGGGTCAGCTGGTCCTCAGTGACCGGGCAGGTGCTGTACCGGGTGCAGGGAGCCGGGAGTGGACAGGCTGAGGAAATGGTGCGGATCAGTAGGGCTCTGCTGTTCGAGCCAACACGACCAGCTCCAGATTTGTTCCACGGGCCTTGGTGTGGAGGCCCAGCCATTCGGGAGACCACTGGGACCCCATCGGGGCACAGGAGGCCCAGAGGGGCAGGTGCAGCCTGGTCAGGAAGGGAAGTAGCCAGAGGAAGCTGGACTCTGGGATCCGGGGCCTGGGGGTGCAAGGCGGGGGTGGGGGCGCCCTGCCCTGTGACCGGGCACGGCTGTGGCCTGCGGTGCTGGTCCCAGGCTCCCCAGACATGGGTCCTTGCTTTCAGGGGCAGGCTTCCACTCCCTTCCCTGCTCCAGGGGACCTGGGCTTGTGGCTGGATCCCACCTTATAGGCTCTGAGCAGGGTCTAGACCAAGTCCACAGTGTCATGCTGTGGACATGACATAAGTCTTCTTAGTCTGTGGCTCTTTGCTTCCTGGAGCCTTCATGGCCCCCACTCAGTGCTGGGCCCCTGTGCAGCCCAGGGGCTGGGGGCGACAGGGCTATGGTCTTGGACCCGCCTTCCCCTCTCCCCCACCCCCTCAACCGCCTCCCCGCAGGATTTCCTCTCTTGTGGCAGCCAGGGGTTTCCTGTTCTCTCTGGCTGTCTGGGCAGCTTCCTCATTTCCCCTTGCAACATCGTGCAGCAGGTGTCTGGACGGCTCCTGCTCGCCGAAAACTCCAGCAGCCAGGGACCAAGCAGAGAGCCTCTGGGATCAAACAAAGGTGTGCCATGGAAGGGCTGGCAGCTCAGCTGAGCCGGGCCCAGCTGGGTTCTGGAGGAGGCCGAGGAGGGAGGCTGCCATTTTCCTGAACTGGGTTATGACCCACATATCACACGGCACATATTTACGCTCAAGAATTCTTGGTCGCTTATCGAACATTTCCACTTAACCGAACATCCTGTATTTTTATTTGCTAAATCTGGCAACCCGATCCTAAGACGGCTCAGCTTTCAAAGTTCTAATCTGATTTTCCAGAAAGGGAAGCGAGGGAGGAGAGGAGAGTCGAGAAAAGAAACTCCCCATGGAAAGAGCCTGTGTGTGACTCACCCGCTGAGAAGGCAGGGCTGGGAGGGGTACCCCGTGCCAGTCCTGGCTCAGCCACCGACTTCCTGCGGGTCACTCTGGGCCGTGGCTGGGCCTCCCTGGGCTCCCAGGCTGGTGTCTGTGGCCTCCAGCCCCCATACGTTCATCAGAGTTGTCCCAAGCACACCCTCCGTGGGCCAGACCCGGGTCTGGGAGAGGAGCCGGACTCCTGGGCCCTTGAGCAGCTAGCTGGAGGTGGCCCGTGGAGGATATAGACATGAAAGTGGAGCCTCATGATCCAGGAAGAGAGAATTTCCACTTCCCTCCTTCAAAGGGAGAGCTACTCAGTCCCCACTCAGCCCTGCACATGCCTTCTTCCTCTTCCTGGCACCAGTGGCTGCTGGGGGATCTGCGGGGGCTGCAGTGGTGGCCTCGGCTCTCGTGGCACTTCTCATAGACCCAGAAGTGGTACTGCCATCCTCAACAGGAAGCCCTCCACAAAGCCACACTGTCTCTGGCAGCCCCCAGAATGCTGGGGGTGAGCTTCACGAGCCGTGAAATGTTCTGCGGGACTTGCTTCCCTGGGACCAGCGTGTTGGGTTGGCTCAAGACAAGCTTGGGTCTCTCAGATGCCCACCTGCATGCCCAGGGGATTCAGATCACCCAGTGGGCTCAGGAGGAGACAGGCGGGAGTCTTCGAATGGCCGACCCAGGATGGTAGGCTTCATACTACTGCTTTTTACCAGCATGTGTGCATGGCAGGAAAAAGGGAAGGAGAGAATTTGATCTTGATGACCGGGGGCTAATCTAGAAGCCACCATTCTCCTCCACACAGCAGCCAGGGTGCTTTAAAATATAATTTTTGGGGGGCACCTGGGTGGCTCAGTCAGTTAGGTGGCCAACTCTTGGTTTCGGCTCAGGTCATGATCTCCACGGGTCCTGGGATCCAGCCCCGCATTGGGCTCCATGCTCAGCCAGGGAGTCTGTCTGTACCTCCCCCTGCTCTCTCTCTCTCTCAAATAAATAAATAAATACATCTTAAAATTTTTTTTTTTTATTGTGGTAAAAATATAATAACGTGGAGGTGCCTGGGTGGCTCAGTTGGTTAAACGTCTGCCCTCAGCTCAGGTCATGATCCAAGGGTCCTGGGATTGAGCCCCGCGTCGGGCTTCCTGCTCAGCTGGGGGCCTGCTTCTGCCTATTCTCTCTCTCTCTCTCTCTCTCTCTCTCTCTGTCTGTCTTAAATAAATAAATAAATAAATAAAATCTTTTTTAAAATGTAGCATAACATTTACCATCTAGGTGCACAACTCAGTGGCATTAAGTACATTCCTGATGTTGTGTAACCATCACCACTATTTCTAGAACTTTTTCATCATCCCAAGCAGAAACTCTGTCCCCATTAAACAGTAATTCTCCCCTCCTCTTCCTCCCCTCCCAGCCCCTGGTAACCTCTAATCTGTTTACTGTCTCTGTGAATTTGTTCTTAATACCTCATCCAAGTGGAACCATACCCTATTTGTCCCTTTGGGTCTGACTGCTTTCACATCGCATGTTTTCAAAGAGCTCCCGTGTCGTAGCAGGTGTCATTCTGGCTTATGGCCGAATCATATTGCATTGTGTGGCTAGACTGTATTGGGCTTATCGATTCATCCGTGGGTGGACACTTGGGTTGTTTCTGCCTTCTGACGACTGTGAATGATCCTGCAAATGAACGTGGGTGTACAGATACCTGTTGTTTGAGTCCCTGCTCCCAATTCTTTAGGGTATACACCTAGAGCAGAATTGCTGGGTGACAAGGGACCACTCTGCTCTTCTCCACTAAAACTATACTTCCGGTCGATGCTTCTGGTCACCAGATAATGTGGGGTTTTTCCAAAACTAGGCATAGGCATGAGTGATTAAACCATTGACGTTGGTGATTAATTCAATCTCTAGCCCCATCTCTTCCCTGGGAGTCAGGACCGGGCCATCCTTAGGGGCTTTCCAAAAGCTACTTCATTAATATAAATTTGGGTGTGGTTGAAGGTTGTTATGAATAACAAAAGACACCTTTGTTGCTCTTATCAGAAAGTTCCAGGGGCGCCTGGGTGGCTCAGTCGGTTAAGCCGCTGCCTTCGGCTCAGGTCATGATCCTGGAGTCCCGGGATCAAGTCCCGCGTCGGACTCCCTGTTCGGCAGGGAGTCTGCTTCTCCCTCTGACCCTCCCCCGTCTCATGCTCTCTCGCTCTCTCTCTCTCATTCTCTCTCTCTCTCAAATAAATAAATAAAAATCTTTAAATTAAAAAAAAAAGTAAGTTCCAAGGATTTTAGGTGCTGGTATCAGGAATGCAGGTGAAAACCGAAATACGTATTTTTTATTAGATGACAGTATCACGTCGGGTCATATGACAATTCTCTGTTTAGCTTTTTGAGAGGTTGTTTCCCACAGGAGTTGCATCATCATTTTACATTCCCACCAGCAATGCATGAAGGTTCCAATTTCCCCACATGCTCGCCAACACTTGTTGTCCTGTTTATTTTATTTTTTAAAGATTTTATTTATTTATTTGACGGAGAGAGAGACACACACAGCGAGAGCAGAAACACAAGCAGGGGGAGTGGGAGAGGGAGAAGCAGGCTTCCCGCTGAGCAGGGAGCCCGATGCGGGGCTCGATCCCAGGACCCTGGGATCGTGACCTGAGCCGAAGGCAGATGCTTAACGACTGAGCCACCCAGGCGCCCCTGTTTTTTTTTTTTATAACAGCCATCCTAGTGTTACCCATAACTGGGTTCGCCTCTTGGTGGGTGTCGAAGCCAAAAGACAACCGAGCCAAAGAATAGGAAAACCAAGTGTTTTGCCTGCAGCAAGTGAAGGACACTGGGCCCATTTCCCAAACTGGCGTCTCCTGGAGCCACAGAACTGGAAGTTTTAAGCTGGGCATGCATACAGGTTCACAAAGGGGCTTGCGCAATGGGGAATTCAGCAAGGAATTGGGGCAAAATTCATCTTAAGGTGATCTGTCTGTCCGGGTCAAGGCATGAGGGCCTCAAGGGTCGGCACCGCCAATTCTGTGCCTCCATTTGAGTTTTAATCTGGTAGAGATAGGTCAAGAATGTGTGTCAGGTCAATCTTTACTTTTGAATCAGCACTGGGAGCTTTACCACCGATTTATTGTCCCTGATATGATTAGGCTATCTCCTGGTCTGACAGTGGCTGTTTGTTCTTACATTCTTTTGTTCCCTTAAAAAATCATTATCTACCGGGGCCTATTCTTCTGCAATTTGCAAGATATCCCCGGAAGTTCTGCAAGAAATATGCTCTGGGCAAATAGTGCTGGTCAGGCATAGATCATAAAATGGCGGGGATTAGGGGTTGTGGGCCCTAAAATGACGTATCTTATGTCAAGAAAGCCATGCCTATGGGCGCCTGGGTGGCTCAGTTGGTTAAGCTCCTGCCTTCAGCTCAGGTCATGATCTCAGGGTCCTGGGATCGAGCCCCACATAGGGCTCCCTGCTCAGCGGGGAGTCTGCTTCTCCCTCTCCCACTCCTTCTGCCTCTCACCCCAGCTCGTGCTTGCTCTCTCTCTCTCTACTCTCAAATAAATAAATAAAATCTTAAAAAAAAAAAAAGAAAAGAAAAGAAAGCCATGCCTCATCTTTCTTTTTTCCAGGGACCCCTACCTCTTTCTGCTCACACTAGTGGGTGTGAAGTGGTAACTCGAGTGGTTTTGGTTTCTATTCCCCTAATGACTAATGATGTTGAATATCTCTTGTGCTTATTGGCCATTTGTATATCTTCTTTGGAGAAATGTCCACTTCAGCCCTTTGCCCATTATTTTTAACTGGGTTGTGTGTTTTCTGTTGTGTTCTGGAGAGTGGTAGGAATGCTTTATAGTCTCACAGCAACCAGAGTGATTGATTGATGGATTGATTTAAAGATTTTCTTTATTTATTTGTCAGAGAGAGAGGGAACACAAGCAGGGGGAGCAGCAGGCAGAGGGAGAAGCAGGCTCCCTGCTGAGCAGGAATCCTGACGCAAGACTAGATTCCGGACCCTGGGATCATGACCTGAGTTGAAGGCAGATGCCTAGCCGACTCAGCCACCCAGGCGCCCCTATGAATGCTTGTTTAATGACCAGATGAGCCAATGAACTGTCTCTCCAAAGGGCTCATGGCCTTTTGGGAAGACACGGTCGTCACTTCGATCTCCTGCCCTTGACAGCCAACCCAAGAGGCCATGTCTCACAAATCTACTGAAGACACAGCAGGTAACTCCCCTAAGTTCTGCAGTCCCTTCCCTGTTTCCAGATTTTCTTCAAACTCTTCTCTTCCTTTGGACCCAGGGAACCACAATGCTGAGGCCCTGAGGATGCCCTGAGGATGCCCAAGGTCCTGGAGCAGAGGAAGCCCCTCACCTAATGGGTGTTGTGAGCATGTGAGCTCACCCAGAGCACTAGGAGCATCTCTCTCTCTCTCTTTAAAAAAAAAAAAAAAATCTTTTACTAAGTAAACTCTATGCCCACGTGGGGCTCGAACTCATGACCCTATAATCAAGAGTCACATGATTTCCCGGCTGAGCCAGCCAGGGGCCCCTAGGACCATCTCTTTTGATAAGAGGTGGGGCAGTAGCAAAACAGAGAGTGAGAAAAGGAAAGAACCAGAAGCCAAGGAGACAGAAGCAGACTGCGGCTGCAGGGTGGGCCAACTACAGGACTGCACAGGAGGGCAGAGCAGGGAAAGCTCATTGGGAAGGACATCAGAGACCAAAAAAAAAAAAAAAAAAAAAGACTTCAACAACCTCCTGAGTGGGAGAAAATATTTGCAAAACATATATCTGATAAGGGATTAGTATCCAAAATATCTAAAGAACTCATACAACTCAAGAGCAAAAAATCCAATAAAAAAAAAAATGGGCAGAGTGGGGCGCCGGGGTGGCTTAGTCCTTAAGCGTCTGCCTTCGGCTCAGGTCGCGATCCCAGGGTCCTGGGATCGAGCCCCGCATCGGGCTCCCTGCTCAGTGGGAAGCCTGCTTCTCCCTCTCCCACTCCCCCTGCTTGTGTTCCCGCTCTCACTGTCTCTCTCTGTCAAATAAATAAATAAAATCTTAAAAAAAAAAAAAAAAGGGCAGAGGATCCGAACAGACTTCATAGCATGACGTGTGCAAGGCTACAGGGAACAAAAGAATATTCTTCTTGCTGGGGGATATTTAGGAGATATTAGGAGCTTGTGTTTTAGGCCGGGTGTTCAATATCTTTTTCAGGGGATGATGGCGCAGGGTGTTGAGAGCACCTGGGGTCTGGGTTGGGACGGCCTCCGGAGGACCTTTCCACTGGTTCATAAGGCAGGACAGACCCTTGTCAAGCAAAGGAAAGGGGAAGGGTCCGTGAGGCAGAAGGCCTGGGCAGAGGTGTGGGGGTATGAGAGACTCTAGAATGTTCTGAGGACAGTGAGGGCATGGTTTGTTTGGAGCCCAAGGCACACCGGGGGATAGGAAGGTGCTGGGGGCTGGGCCTTGGATGCCACAGGGAGGCCTGTGCCTTTCCTCCTGGGGCAGCAGAGGCGAGCACGAGCAGCGACGGCGCATGCTCAGATCTGCGGCTGGGCGCTCTCCTTGATGCTGCGTTTTCTTTTTCCAGAAGCCAATTTCTGAATATCCGTAAGCCAAACACTACACAGCAATTGGGGATTGTGACACCTCCTCTAATTAAGAAGTTTTTAAGTGTGCGTGAGTGTGTGTCTGCATGCACGTATGTGTGCGAGTGTGTGAGTCTGTGAGTGTGCATATGTGAGTTCGTGCGTGTTTGGGCCAGTGTGTGACCATGTATTGTGTGTACGTGCATGTGCGCGAGTGTGAATGTGTATGTGTGTGACTATATGCATGAGTGTGACTGTGTGTGATTGTGTTTTGTGTGTGTACATGTGCATGCATGAGTGTATGTTTATAAGTATATGCGTGAGTGTGACTATGTACGTGTGGGTGGATGTGATTGTCTGTTGTGAGTGTGTGTGTGTGTGTGTGTGTGTCATGAGACCGTGTGTGACTGTGTATGTGTGAGTGTGTGGCTGTGTATATGTGTGTGCATGAGTGTGTCCCTCTAGTCCTGGCCTCCTGTTGATGTCCCTCTCCTGCAGTGTCTGCTCTGAGCAAGCCTGAACTAGCTGGTACTCATTTCTCCTTTTCAAATGAACCTGTGTTCTTTAAACAAGGGGAAACCAGAAGAGAAGCTTCCCCCAGCCTGAAGGTGCCCGCTGCTTTCCCAGTCCCACCAGGAAGGGAAATATTGGGTACAGGATCCACCCTGGGGTGGACCTGGTGGCTTGAATCTTTGCTTTTTTTTTTTTTTAGGCACTTTCCCCCCACCCCCCAAGTTTATTTATCTCTTTATTTAAGTAATCGCTACACCCACCATGGGGCTCAAACTCATGACCTGGAGGTCAAGAGTCGCAGGCTCCTCTGACTGAGCCAGCCAGGCGCCCCTTGAATCTTTGCTTTGTCCTGGCTTGGTGCTTAGTTTTTCCTGGTTGTGTAACCCGGGATCTAGCCCTTGATCTTTCTGAACCTTAGCTTCTTCATCTGTGGAAGGAAGAAAGGCTATTTACTTGGCAGGGCTGTGAGGATTAACAGTATACACGGAATCTTGCCTAATGGCTGTGAGATTGTAAACATTTGGTATATAGTAGTGTTTTGACCATAATCTGCAAAAGTGTGAGCAAGGCAGAGTGCTTTTGGGGCCCCCTTGGAGCCGCCTCCTCTGCCTCTCTGGCCCCTAACATCTCTCCTGAATCCTATCCCCTGCATCAGGTGGGCTGTTTCAGGGACATGGGTGTGAAACCCGGGGCTTCTGGAGTCCAAACACTTGACCAGGAAATGAACAAAGCAAGCTTTAATGGTGAAAGAACGGGCCGAGGCACCTGTCATGGTTCCCCCATAAGGGATTCTGGGGGTGGAGGCAAGGCTGGGGGGCAAGAAGAGTGGAATCACGTGGAAGGAGGACTTAGAGCTAAGGGATCATGCAGGTTCTGCTCCCAGGAGGGGTGAGTGAGTATGATTGACTCATGCATCCAGGTGGCTCCCGGTGAGCAGAATGCCCGTCCCGGGCTCTGGGGTAAGTACTAGGGCGCCACGGTGAGCCGGGTCGACGCCCTCTCTGCCATCATAAAGCTGAGAGCAGGGAAGACAGCCAGAAAATGACCGCCCAGAGAATAAATTAGGACACATGGCAGTAGTAACGTGATTCTATAAAAAGGAGATGAAACGTAAAAATTATGGGGTGGGGGGCATCTGCTTTAGACTGGGTGTTCTGGAAAGGCCTCTCTGAGAGAGGGGACATTTCAGTGAGAGGTAAAATAGAAAAGAGGTACGACTCTGAGTTGGGAAGGAAGGGAGGTCGTTTTGAGGAAATGGAAGAAGGACCCCCAACCCCATATGCAGACAGCCCTGAGGTTGACCTCTGAGGGGCACGGGGAAGAGCCCAGATCATGCAGACAGTCTTAGGGTCGTTGGGTCCTGTTTTAATCCACACCCCAGCTTCTTCCCACATCCCCACTTGGTACCCTCAGACATCACTCAGGACATTGCTGACAAGAGTGGTGCATCCTGAGAGCCACCTGCCCTGAGACTCACCAGACTCCAGCCCTGCTCCTCCACTGACCTTGTGCCTCAGTTTCCCCACTGAAAAATCATTAATATTTTCCCAAAGACCATCCCCCTTTCATTGGGCCACTACATGAAGCATTAAGGGGGGGGGGAAGGAGGAGACACTGCATCATGGGGCTCAGTAAACAGCCCTTAATAATTTTTTAAAATTTATTTTTATTTTGGGGGTGCCTGGGTGGTGCAGTGGGTTAAGGGCCTGACCTTTGGTTTCGGCTCCGGTCGTGATCTCAAGCTGGGGAGATCAAGCCCCACAGCAGGCTCCATGCTCAGCGCAGAGTCTGCTTGAGATTCTCTCTCCCTCTCCCGCTGCCACTCCCGGGTGTGCGCTCTCTGTCTCTTTTAAGATTTTATTTATTTGACAGAGAGAGACACAGCGAGAGAGGGAAAACAAGCAGGGGGAGTGGGAGAGGGAGAAGCAGGCTTCCCGTGGAGCAGGGAGCCCGATGCAGGACTTGATCCCAGGACCCTGGGATTATGACCTGAGCCGAAGGCAGATGCTTAACAACTGAGCCACCCAGGCGCCCCTAAATAAATAAATCTTTAAAAAAAAATTTATTTTTACGTAATCTCTATGCCCAACGTGGGGCTTGAACTCACAACCCTGAGGTCAAGCGTCACATGCTCTAGGGACTGAGCCAGCCAGGTGCTCCATAAAGTTTTGACCCCTTAAAGGAAGACCCTGCCACCAGAGCTCAGGATCACCCTCTTCTTTATAGCAGAAGGGATGCACCTGGGTGGTGAGGGAGCGTGGCTGCAGGGGAGCTGGTGTCTGAGAGCTGCCCCTCCCTTGCCTCCCCTCCCGCCTCACCCTAGCTTTGTCCCTGCGCTGATTATTGCTTTATTACTGTTTTCAGTCAGATATAATTCTGGCATTTTCTATAATCTTGATCTTTTCACTGATACCAGCTTTTTGTACAAAGATTTGTATATAAAATGATTATGTACCCACCAGAATACATTCCCCAGCAATTAGAATGTTTAAGATGCAGCTCCTGACACTCCTTCGGCACATTCCTCATTTATTACTTTTGAAAATGTTTTGTGGTTGTTTTTTTTTGTTGTTGTTGGTGGTGGGTTTTTTTTTTTTTCTGGTGGATGTGTTTACAAATTCCAATAACAATCCTCATTTAGAGTTGCAAAACACGAAGCCATTTTGAACCCAGACAGATGGCAGCTAAATGAACTTTAATTAAAGAATGAGTGCTTTGAATCAAATCACTTTAAAAAGTACAGTACACTGAAATTCTGGAGAGGTTGCATAAACAGCATCTGGGCTCTTCTGCAGGAAGGAGGCCTGCCTGCGGGGAAATAGGAAGGCATCCCCATCGGATCCGGGCTGGGCGGGCACCGCGGGCAAAGCGAAGGGGGGCGGGCGGCCCAGCGGCCCCCAAACACGCCCTCTGCCCTCGGCCCGGACACACGGTCCAGAGGGCAGAGCTCCTGAGACAAGGGGTGGAACGGACAGAGGCCACCTCTGGGTTCAAGGGCTTTGCCTTGGGGGGGGGGGGTTGTGGGGGGGGGGGGGTGGTTCCCCTTCTGCTTTCGTGCAATGGGGTGGGACCCCAAGGCGCGAGGCTTTGCTGCACCACCGGCCTCATTGCACGCGTCGGCACAGCGCGAGCACAGGCAGACAGACGGCGGAGACTCGCGAGCCGCAGCGCCGGGCTTCCCGGGCCCTCCCCGGGCGCCCCGCCTCCCGCGCGGCCGCCCGCCGGGCAGGAGCCACTTCCGGCCGCGGCCGCGGGTCTGGCCGGGGGCGGTGGCTCGTCTCTAGGCGATCGAGAGGCGCCAGCCGGCCCCCGGAGCGGGCTGCGGGGGGCTGGGCCCGGGGACGCGGTGGAGAAGGAAGGGGACGGGCGGTGGGGTGAGAGGCAGGGGAGGGGACGGAGGGGAAGAGCCCGGAGCGCCGGGTCGGAGACGTTTGCACTGAGTGCTGGGGGGCAGGAAAAGCACCCGAGGCGTCTAATCCGGGGGAGACGGGATTAGATCCGGGGAGCTTGGCCTCCAGGAGCAGGGGATGAAGGCCAGGTGGCAGCAGCCAGATTGTCTTCGATTTCGGAGTTTCTGCCTTAAGGGCGGTGGTGAATGTGTGTGTGTGTGTTGGGGGGGGGGGGCGGGCGCCCCAGCCCTGATCCTGGAGAGAAAGGGGCAGGGGTCCGCCGGTGGGGTGGAGGGTCCTGGTGGGTTCCGGGGCCCCTGGGATGGGGGAGGGAGGTGGTGGCAGCAGAAAGGAGCAGTTGGGGCGCTGCGTGCCAGCCTTGTGGCTTCTGGCATCTTTCCAGGAGGAAGCGCAGTCCAGAAGGCTGGGCTGGGGCCTTCCCTCCCGGTCTGGGCACGGGGCTGACCCCACCGGTTGGCAGAAGCTCCCGGCCTGTTTTGATCGTGTAATTAGCTGAGTCAGGACTCAGAGCTCCTTCGAGTCCTGGGCCTGCTTTTGGCCCTTGGCTAGACCCTGTGGTCACCGTGACCCCTCCATGGCCCAGCGCTCCTGTCCAACTGAGTTCCAAGTCCTGTTGGCTGACCTCCTTGTTATTCTCCACCTGGCTGGGCCCCCGGCCAGCTCTTCTGGAACAATTACAGGAGCCTCCCTGCGGTCTTGCAGCTTCTCTTTCGGGAGATGGGCCCTTCTATAATGCAGATCCGGTGGTGGCCCCCCGCCCCCCCCAAGGCCTTACACACTTCCACAAGGCCAGTGGAAAAAAGGGATGCCGGCTGGCCCCAGGGTGCACGCCTCAGCCCTCAGCCCAAAGAACCCAGGCTGTATTTCTGCCCCACTCACCCCTTCAGCTGGGTTCCGCACAGCCCGCCGAGCATCCTCACCGAGCGCTAATCTCACCTCCAGCCACTCCCTGTTCCTGGAACGCCCAAGGTCTTGGGCAGCCTCCCAGCCTTGGCACAAGTGACGCTCCTAGGTCACGGTCCTGGTCCTCCCCCAACCGTGCTCTTCGAGTCTCCGCTTCAGAGATGGTTCTAGATTCGGCGCTGCCTTGTGCTCCCAGGGCACCCTGCCTTCCCCACCCTCAGTGAACGGGACCGCGGCCCACTGTCGGGCCCTCCTGACCTGTCCTTCTGCCTTCAGTCTTACCCCTTCCTTCATCTTCTCACGTGCCACCAAAGTGGCCTTGCCGAGACACAGCTGTGACCCATCACTCTGCTCAGATGCCCTTGAGCTCTATCAAAAATCCACCCCACCCCTCCGGGCCCAATCCAGAGCCCCTCGGCCAGGGTGCCTTCTCTCCAGCCACGGGGAGTCCAGGCATGATGATCGTACTTAACGCTTGAGATGTCTCCTGTTAATTCACCAAGACAGCCCCGTTCCACCCTGTGCGCTCCCTGAGGCCAGGGGGTCAGTCTGCCACCTAACCTTCCGTGCCACCTCATCAGGAGGCCACGCGGCCCCAGCGGCAGAGAAATGAGGGAAGTCTGTCCCCAGACAGCAGGGCCCAGCGGTCAGGGACACGGCCTCTGCTCTGGCAAGGAAGGGGGACCTTGGCAGGCCATCTGAGCCGGGTTTCCTGACCTTGTCCCAGTGACAGTTGTAATTCCAAACGAGAATACGCAAAAGTTATGAGCAAGGGCCAGGCTTTTTTTTTTTTTTTTTTTTTTTTTTACTTATTTAAAAAGGCCTTGGTGGCAGGAATATAGTGTAAAAATCATTGGAAAAACTAAAAGGCATCGATACATATCCGAATATACACTTTGTACATAAATTACATTTCCTTTAGTCTTTCTGAGTGAGGTCCTGATTCAGCACTGAGGTCTAGTAATTCAGAGGTCCCGGGAGCTGCACGTTCAGGCCGGCATAGTCCACCATGTACATTGGCCATTGCTAGAGAGAGGGGGACAAACGGTCTGGGTTAGGACTCCGGGTGACACGGAAAGACCGCCAGACCACTTAGCAATGCTTTCTGAAGGGCCTTCTCAGATGCGATTCATTTTGAGGCACTGAAGGTCCAGAGAGGGGAACGTGACCTGTCCAAGGTCACACAGTTCACTGATGGCCATGGAGCCTGGGCTCGGGCCTTCTGACCTGTTCCCACCTGTGTCCCAGGGGCTATTCATGTGGACCAGACAAAATTGAGGAGTGGCTCAGAACGGGTGGTCATCCCCACACACTCAGCCCCCTCCGGGCCTTATGCCCCAGAGAGTCTGTCCCTCTCCCTCCAGGCCGCCTCTGCCTGGCCCCAAGGCCTTCCACACTTCTGCAAGGCTCTTGGATGGGGGAAGAGCTAGGGACCCCGTGTAGGCACTCCTAGGTGGGGAGAAAGGTACAGCCTGAACTTTGGGGTTTTTTTTTCCAGGAAGGGGGGGGCACAGTCAAACGATAAATCCCCAAATCATTTTCAAAGGTGCTCCAATATTCTCCCCCACGGGGCTCAGGATTTCAAAGCTAGTATTCTGAAGTCAGAAAGCACTGTCACGCGTGTGTGCCCCTCATGAGGTTTTCCTCTTGGATGGGAGAGAACCCAGGCCTACCTACCACGGGAGGAGGAGGCTGCAGGTGGGTCCTCCCTCCGCGGAGGACCGCAGTGAGGCCACCGTCAACTAGCCGCTGACCCCTGTTTCCCTCCTCCACGCCCTGCGGGTGACACCTACACCTCACAGAGCTGTGGTGAGGCCCGGGGCTCGTGACGTGAGTGCAGAGATTAGCCTAGCCTCTGACAGCCTGGGAATCGAGAGTCTGTCTCTTCGGGGTCCCGCTCTGGCACCGCCCAGCGGAGTCCCCCTACCCTCTCCCGGGCTCCCGCTTGCCCACCTGCCCGGTGGAGGTGTGACTTCCTGGCCCCGGGGGGGGGGGGGGGCTCGTGAGCAGCCGATGACAGGGCTGGACTATCTCTTGAGGAGATCAGGCAGACGTGTCTGCCACCCTGAGGCTGCGGAGCCCCACTCAGAGCCCAGTGCCTCCCTGCACCCCAAAGCCGCGCCCCAGAGTAGACAGCCCTGCCTGCGTGCGGGGTGAAGGCCAAAGAGCTGAGCGGTCAGGTCCGGATCCGTGCAACTTTACCACGAGTGAGATCGGGTTGGTGGACGCCACGGACTCCGGGTTGGAGGAGGAGGAGGAGGAAGACGAGCACGAGGATGAGGAGGAGTTCCCTTCGGAGACCCTCTTTCTCTTGCGTTTGGGAATGCCGCTGTCTTTGGCTGGGAGACGAAAGGTTGCTGCTGGGTCTCGGCTTTGAACCCCTCGGCAGAAGGCTTTTGTTTTCAGGTTTCAAGCCCCCTTCTCGGCATTCAAGGCTCCAGACCCCCCCCCCCACCCCCCCCCCTCTTCCCCACCCGCGGCCGAGGCCCAGCCCTGCAACCTCCGTCCTTAACCAGGCCCCACAGCCCCCACGGCTCTCTTGCCTGCCTTTGCTAACCTGAGCCTCACCCCCCAGGTGTGCCTCCCGAGCGGGCTCAGTTCAGGCCCACGTCCTCCTTACTCCATCCCCAGACCATCCAGCCTGTGGGGGCCGGCCTCCCCAGCACTCCCAGGGCCCGGCATCCAGCAGCGAAGGGCTCGGCCTCCGGCCCTGGAGAGAGTCACTTCAAGTCACTCGGCCTTGTGCCTTCATTTCCTCGCGAGTGAAATGTTGAGGGAGACCCAGGCTCCCGTGGGTAATATGCCTGGGCCCCCAGAAATACTCAGAAGCTGAGAGCTGGTATCCATGTTGTCGCTACTGTTTAACTGTGGATGTGTGATGACCCCAACCTGAGAATGCGGACAGATGACAGTTCACAGCATGCAGTGTGCCCGGGGAAAGAGACTCAGGTTTACAGTCAGAAGTTCCAGATTCCAATTCCCATTACTGCCAACTCTCGCTGTGTGACCCCGGGCAAATCGATTAACCTCTCTGAGCCAAATGGGGAAAACCGTGTGATGTGAGACTCAAAGGAGGTTATTGTGTATGAAAGAGCCCAGCACAGGGCAGGACTCAGCTGGGGTTCTGTTGCTGCAGAATTAAATTGAGAGGAATATATGAGACTTAGAAAAAAAGGTTTGCAACCGTGCGCCACACAAGTAGGGTTTGGTGCTTGACTGAGCAGGCCAGGTCACTGAGTAGAAACCAGACTGGGTGATAATCACATGGCACGAGGGCTGGCTGAGCCCATGAGGTGGCTGTTTGTCCAGCTGATGAAGAAAAACCAGAGGCTGGGGGTCTGTGACTCAGGCATAAACAGACATCCTGGGAAACAGAAGATTCTGGGGGCGGAAGGAGCTCAGCCAGAGAAAAGGGATTTTTGTAGGGGGCCCCACATGAACAGGAAGGCAGAGGTGCTGGCCCAGGGTCACGGCCAACCCGGGGTCACTGGAAGACCCTAAAGATGGCCATGGTGGGAGGGAGTGGTGGATGCAAGTCATGGCATCCGTCCTCTGAGCATCTGTCCTAAACTCTCCTCCTGACGCCTCGGCAGGGCCTTCTGCATCTCTGCCTTTGACCTGGGAACGGCTCCCAAACCCGTCACCTCCCTACCCGCGAATCTGGTGCCACGCCTGGCCCCCGTGATCAGCACAGGACAGAGGGAGGTGGCTCCTGGCTGGGCTGTGCCACCCGGGGCCGTGGCGTTCCAGGGGGACCCGGACCCAGCTGGAGTTGGGGCCTCGGGTCTCAGGCCAGGATGGGGGCCCATCACGGTCCCCACTAAGCACTTGCTGGGCCTGCAGTTCGGATGGATGGCTTGAGGTGGCCACCAACCCCCCACGTGGCCCTGCCAAGCCCCTTCCCCTCTCTGGGCCTCAGCTTCCCAGCTGTACAATGTGGTTGGGACTAGATCTGTGTATTTTAATCAGCGGCGCGCCTCCCAATCGCTCCGAGGAACGTTCCCCCGTTTCTATGGTGCATCTTCTCAGGCAGAACCAGGGCACCAGATGGTCTCCCAGCTTCCAGTGCACTCAAGGGTTCTAAGAGACAGTGTCTGGTGCAGGTGTGTGCCCTGCAAATGCAGGCAGAATGGTGGGGTGCCCCCCTCCCCCGGCCCCAGCCAGCCTCAGCCATGCAGCCTGCCTCCCCCCGCTGGTCACACAGCGTCCTTCTCCTCCCCACGTGGCTTCCATGAGCCCACCGGCCGCCCCCTCCTCCTGGCTCCAGCCTGCCCCTCCTCATCTCCCGTTGATGTGACACGCTCAGCCGTGCTGTGACCGGGCCCCCTCCGGCGGGCACGTGCAGGCTCCCTGTGGACCCACTGGGCAGGGAGCACTATACCCCCTCTGGGTGGTCAGCTACCAACTGCAAGCCACCCGGACCAGATCTACCCACAGACCCTGGTCCCAGAGAGGCGACTTTTCCAGCCTCCGCCTTACCTGGCACCTTGGCGTCATTGCAGATTTCTGCAAAAGGTCTAAAAGAGAAAGAAAGGAGGTGGCAGTTAGAAAAATGGGGTTTCCCCTCTTCCTTCCCACCTGCCCCCTGAAAATGGGCGACACCTCTCACAAGAGGAGATGCTCCCACTGCCGCTGGAGCGTGATGTAAGACCCGGATGGAAACAGCGGGCATCCCCCCCAGACCAGGCAGTGCCCTGCCAGGCCAGTCGCCCCTTGGGGCCCGCTTTCCTGGTCTAGAAGTCGAGGGTGTCACCTGACCAAGTGGTCAGAAATGTGTGCCTAGGGGTCCCCAGCTGGCTCAGTTGGCAGAGCATGTGGCTCTTGATCTCGGGGCCGTGAGTTCGAGCCCCACACTGGGTGTGGAGATTACTTAATAAACTTAAACAAAGTGTGTGCCTAGATTTATAGAAGTGGATATTCATCACACTGTTATTTTTTTACGTATGTGTTAATTTTTATTTTATTGTTTTACTTTTAGCATTCTTTACATGAACCCCCCCCCCCCAAATGAGATGCAGCCAAATGTCCATCCGAAAAGGACATCGTGGTCTATCTATTCAGATGACTGGTCAGTCACTAAAGGGAATCCTCAGGGATGTGGATAATGTTCGAGCGTGTACAAGACAGCCAGACAAGAAACAGAAAGTTTTATTTACTGTCTACAGATAAATACCGTATGATCTCGGTTTCATTTGCCACAAATGAGAATCTAATAGGCATTAAAAGAAACGTGGAAATGGGGAAGGGAAGTTCTAGAATGTCTTTGCGGTTCTTTCGGGGAGGTATGCCTATGGGGGGGGTGAGCATTTTTTTGCTGTGGTTTCTTGCACTGTCCACTCGTTGCTTCAGGGGGTGGACGGTTAGGTGGGAGGGAAAATGCTTTTTATTTGAAACCCTTCTGAATCATTTCATTTTTTTTTTTTGGATATATACAAATATTTTAATTCTCAAATGGTCAGTTCTTGGTTTAGGGGTTAGGTCGTGATCTCAGGGTTGTGAGATCAGGCCCAGCATCAGGCTCCGTGCCCAGCACAGTATTCTTGAGACTCTTTCTCCCTCTTGCTCTGGCCCCCTACCCTGCGCTCTCTTTCTCTCAAATAAATAAATAAAATCTTTAAAAAATTTAAAACACCTAGTGTAAAATTGAAAAGAAAATGTGCATAGGGGAAAAAGTTAGAAATCAGTGCATCACAGTGGTAGCCCTGAAGAGGAGAGTTACAGTTATGGTTACCTTCTTTTTTTCTACCTTTTCGTGTTTCCCAAGTTTGCTGTGTGTATTTTCTTTTTGTCGAGGTGTAACTTCTTTTAAAGATTTTATTCATTTATTTATTTGAGAGGGAGAGAGGGAGACAGCACAAGCAGAGGGGAGGCGCAGAGGGAGAGGGAGAAGCAGACTCCCCGCTGAGCTGGGAGCCCGATGTGGGGCTCGATCCCAGGACCCCGGGATCATGACCCGAGCTGAAGGCAGACGCTTAACTTAATTCAGACCCTGCATCTGCCACCACCTTGATCTTGGACTTCCCAGCTTCCGGGACTGTGAGAAGTCAATGTCTGTTGTTTATAAGCCTCCTGGTCTGTAGTATTGTGTTACAGTGACCCGGATGGAGTGAGAGAGCTGGGTTTGCGTCCCAGCCGACCCACCATGACTTACACCCGCCCTGTCCTCGCTCTGGGTATCGGTTTCCTTATGTTGAAGATGAGAGTGTTAAGCTATCTGTCTCTTGGAATCTGGGCAAGCAAGAGGCGCCTATCTGTCTGTCTGTCCATCTGTCCCCGTCTCCCTCGTCTCCTGGCTGGGCCTGCTCTGGGAATTTCCCCACCGGATGCAAGCAGTCCCCTCTCCCATGGCCCCGGCCCATTGTGCCCACCCCACCCTGGGTGCTGGGGGCACTCACTGGAGCTGGTTGATGATGACCATGCGCACGTGCTCTCGGGCCTTCAGGATCTTCTCCAGCCGGTGGATGTCGTACGTGTTGGGGTTCCGGAAAGGGATGTCGTCGGGCAGGCCCGTGACCTCGACAGCATCCGGGCTGTCCCGGATCAGTTTGTACGGGACCAGCACAGGCCGGTTCAGGCCCAGGGCCTCGCCTACAAGACACGGTGGGTCAGCTCGAGGGGAAGAGGTCCCTGTGAGAGGCCACGCCCCCCGGGGAAAGGGCTGGATCCTGGGATGGTCCAGCTTGGCAGCCACAGTACTGCAGAGTTTAAAAATCAATACACACACCTTCTTCTTCTTCTTTTTTTTTTAAAATCCACTTAGCAAAACTATAAACCTAATACCCAGTGCTGACAATAAAAGAGGCCCTTTGGCACGTGCCTGGTGCAATGTTAAGTGTGCGTACCCGGAACTGATGAACAAGAGATGTGATATCTGCTTAAGATCTACTATTATGGTAGAAAAACTACAAAGTCCTTACTTAAATTATTTATGGATGGCAGGACAGGGTGTCTTGGGTGTGTTTTCAAAAATTCCAAAGTGTCTACATGGACACCAAAGAAGTCAGGTTGGCAAAATGTTGGTGATCACAGGGGCCGGCTTTGGGTGACGTGGCAGGTCACCAATACCCATTTTCGTCCGTGTCTGAATTTTGATTTCCCAATGACAAGTGAAAGAGACGACCCCACCAAACACCAGCGGGGCTGCTTCTCACTCTCAGAACAAAACCCCAACTCCTCGTTAGGCCTGCCCGCCCCTCCCTGTGCACTGGGGGCCTCCCCCGGCTGCTTACCCCAGGCCCTCTGGCCTCCTTGCTGGTCCCCGGTCACCCAGCTGTCCCTGCTGCCCGGCAAGCTTTTCCTGGAACGTGTGTCCCCTCCTGACATTTGAGTCTCTAGTCACGGCTCACGCACGTCCCATCCTCCCAGGGGCCTTCCTGCCCCACCCCCCAGGCAACCCCTTAACCTGCTACTGTTTTGTCTTCTCCATTATCACTCTCTGAAATTCTATTTAAAAATATTTTTTATTACGTCTGTCTCCCTGCTACAATGCAAAATGGAAATAATACTAAATTCATCAAATAAAATGTAATGGATACAGAGCACCTAGCATAGCTTGGCACTCAATGATCTAGAAAGCTCGACTGTAACCATATTATTATTATTATTATTAAGATTTGATTTCTAAGAATTTATTTTTAAGTAATCTCTACACCCAAGGTGGGGCTCGAACCTGTGACCCTGAGATCGAGTTGCATGCTCCACCCACTGAGCCAGCCAGGCCCAGTAACCATATTATTAATTGTCCCAACTGGGCTCTGCCCTGGCACCCTGGGTGCCTTCACCTAGCATCTCATGGCCCTTACCTATTCCATGACCACCACCCTGCACAGATTCCGAGCCCCAGGATGGCAGGGATCGGACGCCCTCCCCCAGAGTCCTCACGGCTAAGTGTGTGTTGGGCAGATGCACAAACAAGCACTTGGCCGTGGGCCATGCATGGCCTCTGCCGCAAGGCCCAGCCCTAGAGCAGCGGAAATGCTGACCCGCAATCTCTGCCCTGGGCGCCCCAGATGGGTTCTTTCCCAGTGTTCCGACGGGGAAGTGAGGGGTCAGCTCCCACCAGTCACGGGCAGGGCAGCTGGGGGTGGAACTGGAGGCAGCCAAGGCTGGTTGTAGAGGGAGGGGCTGCCCAGGAAGGCTGGCCCCACAGACCCTGCCCCACAGACCCTACTCCTCATGCACTGACCGTATTTCTCATTGAAGAGCTCCTTCACCTGCTCGCGGAGGATCACCTTCTCCCCTAGTCTGTTGGCATCATCTTCATCTACGAGAGGAAGACAAGGGGGCCGTGAAGGTGGGCACGGGCCGGACCCTGGACGGACTCCCATGTGGCATCCCCTGCCCACCGCGTTTAGTATCAGGCAGCCTTGTTTCTGGCCATGGTTTTCTGTTTATCAATCCATCTGCCCCCCCTTCCCTGAACCCGGCTTCCCCAGCACGGGCCCCCATATCAGCTGTTCGAGTGTGCTCTCAGAAGGCAGGCAGGGGCTTCTGATGGATGGGGTGGGGTGGGAAGAACTGGCCCAGGCCGGTCTGTTGGATGTGACAGAAGCACGGGGTGGTGCCAAGGGCACTGGCTGGACTGAGCCGGGCTGCCAGAAACTCACCCCGGCTGCCTGGACGATCCTGAGCCCGAGGCTCGTGACTGGGAAGACAGGTACGCTGTGGGAGCATGGGGGCTGCACACTCTCCCCACCCAGGGCCCAGGGCAGACCTCCGTGGACACCTGCTGTTGGACCCTGGGCTCCCCTCGCCTGTCTTCGGTCTAAAGTGGCAGTGGGCCAGGTGAGCCCTGAGACAGGGCCTGGGCCGGGCAGGGGGACGTGGAGGGTGTGGATGGGATGCAAGGGTCCTGGGGGTGGAGGGGCCTGCAGGCTCATGCCCTGGGCTGGGGAGGGAGCTGGAGTTCCAGGAAGGGTGCCCTGAGCTGGCCGGGCCTCCGGCAGACGGGTGGGAGTAGAGTGGAAGCAGGCGGGGAGCCAGGGCCTGGGAGATGTGGGGCAGAACAGACAGAATGCGTTTGTGGAGAAAAACAACTCCTGTTTTAATCTGGAAAATCTCACAGAACTCAGTTCAAGTTTGGAGGCCAACACAGGAAGTCTGCGCCCCCGCCAGGGAGGAGCCTCCCTCCCCAGTCCGCCTACTGCCCCTGCTGCTGGGGACTCCCGATGGCCCGCCGTGCCTTGTGTGGTCCCAGTCATGCCCATGCTCCCGACTCTGGAACGAGATCTGCCATATCTCAGAGTTCCTGCATATGTCTCTTCAACCGTGACCATCCAGCCACCCGGGTGCCCCGAGACCCTGCATCCCAGGGTCCTCCCTCTCGGGGGGGAGTCATGGCCCCATCAGTCGGGCCAAGACACTGAACTGAGCCCCCCTTCTTCCCATATCCCCCCCCCAAAACACGGTCCTTCTGGATGGTCTTCAGGACCCCACCATGGCAAGAGTCAGCCTGACCCTTCTCCAGGTCCTGACAGAGTCCTGGGCCCAAGGGCCACCTAGAGCCTGCGGGGAGGTGGCAGACGCTGTCCATCTCCCCCATGGCCACCAGGCATTCCTCTGGTGGCCAGGATTCCGCACAGACATGGCACCCACAGGACAGGGAAGTATGGCCTGGATTCCCATCGGTGATGCTGGCAGCATTCCTGGGCACAAGCATGACCACCCCTCACCACAGCCGAGGACACCAGAGGCTCAGAGAGGTCAAGTAACTCCCCCAAGACCACACAGCTGCCAAGTGCCAGGAATAGTCCATCTGTCTGACCAAGAGCCCTGGGTTCCCCGAGATCTCTGTTTCCCCGTCTGTAGAAAGAAGGGTTGATCCTCAGGTTGTTTCCTCTAAATCTCTTGTCCTATCAGCGCACAGTCTGGAGTCTCTGTCTCCTTGGGGCCCGGGGCAGGGCCGACACAGGCATACCCCACAAAGCCGGCTGGGTTGAAAGGCAGTGCACGGCCCCTCAAGGATGGGCCCCGTAAGTGGCGGTCGCTGTGGCTGGGGACACGGCCGTGTTGTGTCTCCCCTACCCTGCCTTGGCCTGGAGGCTCCGGCGGCTGTGTAGGTGAGAGACACACGCCGCGTAGGCCTGAGCCTCACACGGTCCTCGCCCTGGCAGAGGCCACACCAGGCCCCAGAAGGGCAAAGAACCTGAAGCCACACACCTGGGCTCGTGCTAGCCCTGCTGTGCGGGCGTCACGGGATGTCCCCTCTCGGTGCTCCTGCTCACTGTCTTGACACGACATTTGTCTGGGCCCAAGATTTCACAAAGACCATCCCATCTGGATGTGGTGCTGCCCCTGGACATTTAGCAGAGGACAGAAAACAGCCCTGGTCCAAGGCAGGGGATGGTGAGGGACGCTTAGTGACCCACTGGCCTTGATAATTATCAGTGCAGGGCACGTGGAGGGAACCTAACCCAGCTGGTAATCAGGGAGGGCTTCCCAGAGGAGGTGCTGCTGCTGGGTATTAAGCACCTCCTATGCGCACAGCGCCAGGCCTCAGAAAGGGTGCCTCTTGACTCCTCTCCCCTCTTTGTTTTTACTGAATAATTTTTTAACTTTTAAAAAAATTCTTAATTTTTTTGCTTTTGTTTAATTTGGAGGAAGGGAGTTACATTTTTTCTTAAAGGGTACTTCTTTTTTTTAAAGATTTTATTTATTTATTTGACAGAAAGAGACACAGTGAGAGAGGGAACACAAGCAGGGGGAGTGGGAGAGGGAGAAGCAGGCTTCCCGCCGAGCAGGGAGCACGATGTGGGGCTCGAACCCAGGACCCTGGGCTCATGACCCGAGCCGAAGGCAGATGCTTAACGACTGAGCCACCCAGGTGCCCCACTAATGGTACATTTTTGAGTGAAACAGGCGAGGGTAGATTCTGGTGTGGGCTGGAGGGGAGAGAGCCCCTGCCCCGTCTGGGGGCTCAAAGGAAATGGGAGGCAGCTCCTCGAGGTGCGGGGGCAAAGTCAAACCACAGGTGGAGACTCCTCCCCCCGCCCCCCCCGCCCCCCCGCCCCATGTCCCTGCTCCAGCCCCGAGCTGGAGAGCCAGGCTCCCTGCTGGCTTGGGGCTTCGGTGGGAGCAGCTGTCCTGCTAGCCTGGGCTGGGGCAGGACAGGCCCCGGGGATGTCCCCTCTGAGTCTGTTCTGCTTGTGGGCAAAACAAAGACCAGGAAACTCCCTTGGAGAACACGGGGTGGGGCGGAGAGCACAGTCACTGTGGGGCCGTGTGGGGCCTCGGCCATAAACCCAGTCTGAAGGGCAGCCGGGAGTTAAGAGTGTTTACTTGGCTATCTGACGGCTGGGGTTCAAATCCTCTGTTATTAGCTCGTGACCTTGAACAATTCTCCGAACCACCGTATTTCCTTGTTTGGAAAGTCGCCACCACAACAGGAGAGACCAGGTGGGGCTGCCATGAGAACCCAGTGCCTGGCATGGCCCTGGGGCTGGTTTTACTGTTCTGAAGCCTGAGTCACCAAACCTATTCTGGGGGGACCGGTCTGAGCTCCCCTGAACCCAGGCTGGCTATAAAGAACACCGACCGGTGTTGCCAAACATTTCAGAATGTTCTCCATTTGGAGATGTCACTGTTAGGGCTCCATGTGGAGTGTGGTTCCCCGCACTGTACCTGCCTGAATGCCTGCCCGCAGCGGGGAGGAAGGGGGTCCCCAGAGCCTGTGACACGGGGGTCCCTGGCTCAGCAGACTGCAAGGCAATCTTGATTCTACCCCTAAAGCTATGTGATGCTTGGAAAGTCACTCAACCGCTCCGGGCCTGTTTCCGCATCCCTCAGATGGGACTCCTGGCTTGCCAGGAGGATCCCATGGTGTCACAGATAATAACGGTGAAGGCCCCCGCCATCAGAGTCAGGTTGTCGCTGACGCTATTAGATCAACGCTTCTGTTATCCTGGAGCCTCGGGGAATTAAGCTTCACATATGAGACTCTTCCAGATAACGGATGCTTATCCTCTCCAGTCCCCTGGGTTTGTTGTACCCATTGTGGGCAGGCCGTTTACTAAAATGCATCAAGTACCCCTTTCTTATGTAGCACACGGTGGGGCAGAGTGGGGCAGGGAGGAAGAGAGGTCGACCTGAACCCCCCCTCCCGGGGCAGCGACACCCCTCAAGGAGAGGCCCACCCTGTCAGCATTTCTGGCCCCCTTCCTGCTCATTCCAGTTTATTGGTCTCTGTCACTCCATCTGCCCCAGTAGCTCTCATCTGGTTGTTTCTAATCTGCCGTCTGTTAGCCTGAGGATTAAATGAATTTTGTCTGGGGGAAGAAAGGAACCAAGCTTACTAAGTCACAGCCAAGCTGGGTACACAATTAGAAACCAGCGGGCTCGGGGTGCTTGCTGTCGGCCATGGCCCCACAGCCCTCTCCCCGGGGGGCAAAGTACGAGAACCCCGAACAGCCTGGGGCCTCTCCCCACCAGCTTGAGGTCCGCAGCTCGGACTGGTGTCTGTACGCTGACATCCAGGATGGTAAGGGGCCAGGAGGAGCCCGCAGCAAGGGATGGGCTGCTCGGAGGGGGACAATTCCCCCTCTCCCAGCGCTTCCGCGGGACCCCTCCTCTCTGCCAGGCCTGGGCTGGGCGATCCAGGCGTCATGCAGACCCTTAAGCCAACAGAGGGTGGATGTCCACAGGGATCCCCACGTTGATGGGACAGCTGCCCCCGCTTGTCCCCTGCTCGGGCTCTGCAGCTTGCACACCTCCCTTTCCGGGCTCCAGACCTTCATCAAAATGAGAAGGCATGCTCAGCTTCACCTTTTCACCCCCTCTCGGCCCGGCACGCAGGTGCAGCGGGAATTCTGTCTTTGGTTTTTGAGGTGGAGAAACTGAGGCTCAGAGAGGCCACACATGCATGGCAGCGGGGTGGACGGCCTCGCCCCTGGGCCCGCTCTCACACACCCCAGAGAAACTTCTTACACGTGCCAAAGAAAATATGGTCAAGAGCGCTAACGGCACTCTTATTAACAAGAAATCCACAAAGCCACCTGAGTGGCCGAGGACAGCAAAGTGGCACGGTCACCTGCCGGAACCGCACGGAACAGGGGACGCGAGCTGGCTTGGCGCTGCATGTCAGAATCACCTTACGTAAGGCCGAGTGGGAAAAGTTCAGACTTGACACACGAGGTCACACCTCGCTTAGAAAAGTAAAAAGTGGGACTCCTGGGTGGCGCGGTCGGTTAAGTGGCCGACACTTGGTTTCGGCCCAGGTCGTGATCTCAGGGTCGTGAGATGGAGCCCCAAGTCAGGCTCTGTGCTCAGCGGGGAGGAGTCTGCTTGAGATTCTCCCTCACTTCTCCCTCCGCCCCTCCCCGACCCCTCTCTGAAATAAATCTATATATCTTAAAAAAAAAAAAAAAAAAAAGGAAACAATTTTGGTTTCGGCAACTATTACACGTAATAAAGCCACTTAAGAAGTCGGCCTGTGAACAGTGAGTCAACCTTAGACACACCAGGTGATTTTCCCTATACGTACACACCGACGATAATGTTTAACTTAGGAATTAGGCACAGTAAGAGATGAACAACTCTAACGATAAAACAGAATTATGACAACGTACTGTATTATATAACAAAAGTCACGTGAACGTGGTCTATTTCTCTCTGAAAATATCTGATTGTATTGCACTTCCCCTTCTTGTGATGATGTAAGAGGATGAAATGCCCACGTGGGGAAAAGAAGTGAGATGAGTGGTGCAGACGTCAGGATGTGGCATTAGGCTACCATCGACCTTCCGGAGCTCTACTGGAAGGACAGTCATCTGCTTCTGGACCGCGGTTGACTGTGGGTGGCCGAAACGCGGAAAACGAATCCGCGGATAAGGGAAACTGGCTGTATCTGTTCTGGAGAGAGAGGAGAGCAGGATGAGGGAAACACGGGGGCGGAGGGCACGTTATGGGCGCTGTTCTAATTCTTGGATGGTGGTGGGCTCACGGGGTTCAGTGCGGTATTGATTAACAGGTAGACCCATGGGCAGGAATACGAACGAAAGAATGAAAAATGAATGCGTGCTACGTGCACTGTGGTATCCTAGAGTGGATTCTGGAATGTAAAAAACATTAGTGCAGGAACTCACGAAACCTAAATATAAGGCCTGCAGTTTCGTTATGCGTATTGTACCGATCGAGGTTAAATTCTTAGTGTTGACAAAGGTACGCGGTTCTGCCTACCCTACATGGGTCAAAGGGTCTATTTGGGGATTCTATGCGATCTTTGCAACTCTTTGGCAATTAAAAGTGATTGCAAAATTAAAAAACTTATATCAATCAATGGAACGATGGTCACATGCAGGGGATGGTCAATGGCACAGTGGGTCCCGAACCAGGCATCAGGACTGGTCTGATCAGTGCATGAGGTCCAATGGGACCGGGAGAAGGGAGGGAAGAAAGCAAGCCTTCTCCCTCAGAGCTTCCTCGGACAGGCTCTGTGCCCCCATCCATCCATCTCCCTTCCCCTCCCTGGGGCCCAGCTTTGTGACCTCTAGCTGACGGGCTGCACACAAAGGTCTGGAATAATGGCTGACAGGGGGCTCGCTGGCTGGAGCCTCCCCTGCTGGGGCTACCACACCCTTCTGCCCTCTCAGCAGCTGGACACTGGGGTACAGACCCCACATCTGCTGAGGACCAGCCCACCGGAGACTGTGCCTGGAAATTTGCCCTTCACTCCTCATGACAAGCCTGACTTCTAGGTGTGACGGTCCCCATTTTACAGGTAAGGATACTGACGCTCAGAGGAGTCAAGGTGCCTACCCAACGTCACCAAGGCCACAAGGTCTGTGATCAGTGGCGCTAACAGTAAAACCCGGGTCTCTCTGACCCCTGGGTACTGCTTTCCCATTTGGGAACAGCCCAGCACCTTCTCAGGGCCTTCTTACAAACTTGAACCTGTCAGCCAGGCTGGGCAGATTAAACACCAGGTCTTCTTGTGGGGGTTCACCCGGGATCCTGGCGCCAGCCATGCACATGGCCCTTCCCAAGGGAAATCACGTCCTTCTCTCTCCTCTCCCGTTCCTTCCTCCGAGGTCCCAGCTACGCGGCAGACATCACTGACATCACTGACCCAGGGCCGGCCAGACCCTAGGCTGAACCGTGGCCATGACCAGCCAGGCACAGAATGCCGCACACTGAGCCTGATGAGCAGGACAAGAGCGCCCCTCCTGGGAAAGACGGACAGACCTGGGCACTTGGCTGCACAGGCCAGGACACAGGACACATTTCTGCTGCATCCCCGGGGGTGGGGGGCTGCTTTCGAGGACACGATCCAGTGGTTCTACAACAGCAGCTCATGCTGCAGCCGAACACATGAGAATGGTCGCTCCTTGTTGGCTGAGACTTGTCTGCTTCCATCCATGTGTGCACGGTTAAAGCCCCGGCGCCCACCATGGCGCCCAACACCACGGACGCTCCGTTAAGTAAGTGTTAAGAGAAACCAAGCTCTTGCATGCTTGGGCACTGTTCTCACAGCTCCGCACGGATTCATTCCCTTAATCCTTCCAACAACCCTCGGTGGCTGGGCCTGTGACTACGTCCATTTTACAGACAAGGAAACTGAGGCACAGAGAGACAGCCACCCGGCCCGGGTTACACAGCGAGTAAGCAAGGGCTGGGACTGGCCCCAGACTTCTAACTAGCGGGCACGAGGACAGTGTCCAAAACCCAGGCTTACGATCGTGCTGACTGTATCAGGACCTCATTTCCATGCTTGGGGGAAGGAAGAAAGAGCAGGTCCTCCTACTCTGTCCACACTGCAGGTTTCTCTCCCCCTCTCTGTGCCCCCAAGCCCCAAACCCACATTTCCAACTGCCTCTCGGAGCACCTTTGATTTTGCACGTCCCTAAACAGCCTCTCCGGGGCTCCCTCAAACCTGTCCCTCCTCTCTGGGCTTCCTTCTCTGGGGTCCCCCCCTCCTGGACGCCCAGAAGAGAAACCTCGGCTGCTTCCAATCCCGGAGCAGGCTGAGTCGTGACCCCCCAAGCTTTCCCCGTCCTAGTCTCCGGAGCCTGTGACTACGTTTCTTGACACGACAGAAGACACTGGCTGGTGTGATTAAGCTAAAGATCTCGAGATGGGGAGGTTATCCTGGATTGGCCAAGTGGGCCCTAAATGTAATCACTGGAGTCCTTCTAAGAAGGAGGTAAGAAGGTCAAAGGCAGGAGTTGGGGCCGACAGAAGCAGAGTCAGCGTGAAAAGCTTTGAAGCCGGAGGAGGAGCCACACGCTGAGGAATGCAGGCGGTTTCTAGAAGCTGGGAAAGACAAGAGCCTCCAGAGGGGAAGCTGCCCCGTTGACACCCTGACTCCAGCCCGGTAAGACTCATCTTGGATCTTTTACCTCTACAACTCGAAAGGGAAAAAAACATCCGTGTTGCTGTAAGCCACTACGTTGGGGTAATCTGGTCGGGCAGCCACAGGAAACCCGTGCCAACCCCATGTGTCCCCCTCATCCACAAATGTGGGTGGTCACCACGATGGGCCACTTTCCCAGAGAAACTTCTGGCAGGCCCAGCCCATGGCCAGTTAGGCCTCAGAACGGCTCCTCTCACTGCAGCAAGAACTTCCCGCTTGGCCTCCCCAAGACCATTCTCTGCTCCGCAAGTCGTGTCGATTGTTCTAAAGAATCTAGGGGACCCCATCATTCCTTTGCTTAAAACCTGCTGAGGACTCTTGTGTTGTCCGTGGGGCAAACCGCTCCTCCTTCCCCTGGCGACCGAGACCCTCTGCTAGGGCGACTTTTCCTGTAATCCCACCCCCAGAGACCACACCGGGCACCTCCTCAGTTGCACAGAGCACATGCTGGGAGCTTGGGGCTCCCCCACCTCACGGAGCGTGCAGGGGGGGGCCTGGGTCCTGCGGAGAAGCACCCACCGCTCGATCCCAGGACCCTGAGATCATGACCTGAGCCAAAATTAAGAGTCAGACGCTTAACTGATTGTGCCACCCAGGCGCCCCAAAAGTCAACGTTCTCATCCAGCCTCACACAATCTGCCTTCTCTCCCCATTTCCACCTCATCTCCCACCACTTCCCCCACATGCTTCCTCCGACACCCCTGGCAGGTGACCCCAGGGCCTTTGCAGTCGTTCTCTCTGCCTGCACTGCTGTTCCCTAGCCCCCTGGCTCTCCAAAGGCCCTCCCTGGCCACCACCTAGCTCATGTTGCAACCCCCTAAAAATAACCCCAACCTCCCCCATCCGCTCCCCTGCTTCTCCCGAGCACACATCTGACACACTTTTACACTTTGTGCGTGATTCTCTGCATCCACACCACAAGGTCAGCGCCATGAGACAGGATTGTTTTTTTTTTTTTTTTAACTGGTGTTGAGCAAAAGCCCAGCACCCGGCCCAGTGCCTGGCTCCACAGACGCCCCGGAAGTACGCAGCGCCTGAGCTCCCGGAGGGGAATGTCCCGCTCCCCGGGCCTGCTATGAGCTTCAGAAGGACAGGGCTGCCTGCCCCCTACTCTCCACTCCCACCCCAAGGCTTCTTTTGTCCCAGACCCCTCCCTAGCACGTTGGAAAGATGGAGTCCACCCAGTCAACCCCACGCGCTGAACCACACTTAGCCCCCAAGCCCCCGGCTCAGAGATGCATTTCTCGGCCAGAGAGAACTTCTGTTCCACATGCCGGGCCTGGTGACCCTTCGAGCGGATCTCAATCCAGCCCAAATAAAGGTGTTGGTTGTTCCTGTGAGCTGGGGAACCAGTTTCGGTGTGGTTTTCTGGAATGTTGCAGAAGAGTCTGAAGCCGCCCCCCCCCCCGCTGCTCCCTTCTGAAGAGCCCCCCAGCTCTAGGAACCACGGGGTCCCCCTCCCCAACCGGCAGGGCTCAGAGAGGACAGGGTTGGGGACCGCTAACCCAACCTAGGGGCGGGATGGGGGTGTGGGGACCCAGCTGGGTCCCCATGGGACAGGACAAGGTAGGGGCCTCCCAACACGACATTGTTCAGCCTCTCCCTGGAAGAAAGAAGGCAGCGGGCCAACGGCGCCGGGCCTGGCAGCCCAAACGGGCGTCTGCCCACAAAGGCCTCCGGGCCCCGCCCTGCAGATGCCACAGCATTTCCTGGGAAGGCAGCAGGGACACTGTTACTGGAGCCTAATTAACAAAGAAAAGCAGAGATAATTAAGTGGAGAAACATGTGGCTGGCGCTGGAACGGGGATATCTTTAGAAACTCGAGAAAGGACGGCTTTATTTTGAGCTCTCAAGAGCGGGACAGGGTTGGAAGGGTGGAGAGGGGGTGGGGAGGGCCCGCAGATCGGGGGGGGGGGCCGGGGCCAGAGGAGCAGGTGCGTGTGTGTGACCACACCGGGAGGAGGAAATGACCCTCGGGGCGGCTGAAGGGAGGAGGGCAGGAGGACCGCGGAGGTGTCCCCGCTCCGTGTGACCTGGAGGAGTCTAGAGACTGGAGGTTCACTTATCCCCGATCACACAGCTCAGGAGTGGTGGCATCAGTTCCTGAGGGGGCCGAGGGGGACTCACCACTGCCGCCCCCTCCCCTCTCATTCTGTGCTGAGAGCAGCCCCATGCCGGCCCCCTTCTCCAGGAAGCCCACTCGGCATAGCACCTGCTGAGTGACAGGGGGCCCCACAGAGAGACCTGGCAGTGCCCCCCGCCCTCCCCACTGCAAACAGGACCTCAGCCCTCTGCTTGAGAGGCCCTTGGCCCACCCCACAGCTGAGCTTCTCATGTGGGCCGTCGGGCCGAGCTGGGGGTGTGATGCTGGGGACGTGACGCGGGTCAAGTGGGATGATTTCTTTTCCTCAGCAGAACGTAACTGAACACGGTTCCTTCAGTCAAAATTAATCTTAAGTGCAGAGTTTCGGGAGCAGACCGTGTGGGGACTTCCGAGATAGAGCGTGGGGGGGGGGTGCCCCCCTGGAAACTTCGGCCCCCCCTGGAAACTGCAGGGGTGCTGGGGCTCCGGCCGCGGGGGACGTCAGCGGAAGAGCTTGCCAAGGCCGGGTCTGCAGGGTCTAGTCCACGCTGCAAAGCCAGGCCTTCCAGGCCCTCCACGCTCCGCCTGGCCGGCCTCTCCACCTCGCCACCTCGCCACCTCGCCACCTCCCGCGCGCGCGACGGGCCACCCAGTCCTCCCCTCCCTGCCCTGGCTGTGAGCCGCAGGACGGCACCGGCGTGGGACCTTCCCGCTTTACAAGGAGGGAAACCGAGGCCCAGGCAGGCAAACCTGACTTGCTGGAGTCACACAGGAAGTCGGCAGCTCTGCTCTGTCTCTGGGACCCGGAGCCCCTGCTCTGGGGTGGGGAGTGGGGAGGAGAGGGGCCTGCTTCTTGGCTTCTGGCTGCTCATCGGAGAGTCCCCAGGAGCTGGCAGGGAGGGCTGCACCGCTGGGGTGGGGGTTGGGGGGGGGAATCAGAACAGAGAACAAGGGCCTGGGTCCCGGGGCACCTGCGTTTGCCCAGGAGGGAGCTGAAGGCACTGGGAACTGATGAGTGAGTGAGGACCCTCCCTCTGAGCCCTTTCTGGTTCTCAAAGGCCAGGGTCCCCTTTCTCCAGGCAGGTGACAGTCAAGCCAAAGGCGGCTCCTGCTGGGAAGTGGCTGCTCGATCTCCACTCAAATGCCCCCAGTGACGGGGAGTTCACTACCCAACAAGGCACTTTTTTTTTTTTTTTTTTTTTTTGCCACTGCTATTTGAGAATAGTTCTACAACGTTATTTCCTTGATCCCTCTGGTGTCTCCCAGAAAGGCCCCCACTCTCAGCTCTTCTTAGCAGCAAATTCCTCCACCTCCTTTCCTCGGGCTCCACCTCCCTCTGTTCCTTCACAGGCTCTTTTCCTGCAAGGTCCCTTGGAGGTCAGTGTGCCCCCCTGGGCCGGCTCTGTTGGCGGCACAGTGGTCTGAGGGGTGGCGGCAGTTGCCACCTTCACACGGGCCCTGCCCAGCCCATCGCCACCCTGCGCTAAAGCACTGATCCGGTCCCACTAATGCTATTGGCCCCCGGATGTTTCATGGGCCCGGAGACCCAGCCTGGGGCCTGGGTATCACCATCACCCTTCTGGAACTTTCCGCCGGGCCTCCCTCCCACACGGCTGCCACCTCTAGATCCTAGCACCACCCACCTCTGCTGGGTCCTGCCGCCTGCCGCGTAGGGTCAGCCTCCTCAACCCTCCCCTGGCCTCACTGGCCCAGTTCTGCTTTTCCAATCCACCCGTGGTGGGCGGAAGCCTGGTTACCATGGTAATCGTAAGACAATGCAAATCTGATCCTATCATTTTGTTGACTGAGAAAGAAAACCTCCAATGCTACAAGCTAAAGCTTGAGTCACCAGCAGAGTTTTGGTCCAGGCCTTTTCTAATTCTGGCCTCACTGTTTTGCTACCCTCCTCCCCCACCACCCAACACTCCCTGCTGAGGCTCCACAAGAGCACAGACCTGGGTATGACTTGGGCCCCCTGCTAACCCAGGCTGCCTCTTGCAGCCTCAGTGTGCTCAGCTGTGAAATGGGCACGACCACGTCATCTACCCGACAGGCTTGTGAAGGGCTCCATGAGGCCGCGTGAGAGACACAGGGCCTGGCATGTGTGGGCGCTCAGCAGGAGATGGACACAGCTTTCTGCCTTTGTGGGTGCCACCCTTTTCCACCTGGGGAAGGTCAGCTTGCTGGGGAGCTTTCCCTGGCCCCAGATTCAGGTGGCCTCCTGGCAGGGAGCTAGGTCTCCCGGGGGAGAAGGGCTGGTCTTTGCCGGTAGGTGACACAGAGCTCATGGTGCCTGGGGCTTGGGACACCCACACTGCTCCCGTCAGATTTCCTGGGGATCAACCCGCAGGCAGACATGCCTTCCAAGCCCCTGGTCCTCCATGCCTCGACCAGCCATATCTAAACCTCTTGGTCATCCACGGGACTGTCCCTTCCATCTTTCTAGCCCTTGCCTCTAGGACCTGACTCTACCAGTCTCTCATCCCCACGGGGACCCACAGCCCCCGCCCCATCACCTCCCTGTCCCCCTAGGAGGAGTCGGCAGGGGCTCCTGCACCAGCTCTCAGCTCCCCTCTTGCACCCATCCTGTTTCTTGGGGGGAGGGGGGCGGCCGTGTCCCTCCCTCCTCTTGCCCCTCCCCACCCCCATCACTCATTTCTCTAAAATCACGCTGTGGCTATTCTTACCTCTAAAACCCGCTCCTGATCCCGTTTCAGCCTGCAGACCCGCCCCACCTCTCTCCTGGCCCTGGAGCGACCCATTTCTCTGCTCTCATTCCCTCCTACTCCACTCAAGTCCCCTCCCCGGAACGGCTCCTAACCGCACTGCCCATGACCTCTGGGGGTGGCTCAACCCCATGGGCCAGGCCAGTCTCAGGTCTCCCATACTTGACCTTGCACGCAGCATCTGGCTCAGGTGGCCACTCTCCAAGTCTCTCACTTGGCTTCTGGCCGCCTGTCTCTCCTCCTCTCTCCAACACCCGAATGCAGGAGGGCCCAGGACTCATCCTTGGACCGCTCCGAATTGTCCACACTCATCCCCACGGTGATCCAGCTTCCTGACTAAAACACGCGACGTGCGGAATGGCCCCCACCTGCATGTGTGCAGCAAGATGCCCTCTCTGATTTAAAGATCTGCCTGTCCAACCCGGCCACTTGGGTGTCTAATTTGGTGACACTCAGATCCTGACCCCTCTCGCCCACTAGCTGCTCAGGACAAAATCTTTCGCTCACACCCCACACTCACTGCATCAGCAATCCCGTTAGCCCTACTTCCAAAATATGTCCAGGGCCTCTGGGCCTTTGCACTGACTCCCTCTCTAGATGCTTCGACTGGGGTCTCTACATGGCTCATACCCTCACCTCCTTCAGGTCTTAACTCCTTCTGACCTATCTGAAATTGTCCTTCTGATAGTCCTGTGTTGTATGTCTCCATGGCATTTGTCACTATTAAATACATTGCTCTTTGTCCTTATTTATCTCATTTATCTCCCTCACTAGAAAATAAGCTCCACGAGGGTAGAGATTTTTTGGTCTATTTTGTATTCCTAGATTCTGCTTGCCATAAAGCAGGCAATATACACATATATATTTTTTAAATCTATTTGAGAGAGAGAGAGAGAGAGAGAGCGCACAAATAGGGGGAAGGAGCAGGAGAGGGAGAAGCAGACTCCCTGCTGAGCAGGGAGCTCGACGTGGGGCTCGATCCCCAGGACCCTGGGATCACGACCTGAGCCGAAGGCAAACACCTAACCGCGAGAGCCACGCAGGCGCCCTTACATATTATTTTTTTTTAAAGGAATCTCTACACCCAACGTGGGGCTCAAATTCACAACCCTGAGATCAAGAGCCGCACACTTGTCTGACAATGTATTTTTGTTGTGCATATACATAAACCCCAAGGATTAACTGGGAGTCTCAAGGGTGAGAGAGGCAGGGCCCATGTTAGAGAGGCCGGCAGCCAGGAGGGGGCAGCAAAGAGCCACCCAGCGTGGATGAAAGCTCGGGGAGGCACGGGGCACCAGCTCTGTGACCTTCAGTGAGTTTCTTAACCTCTCTGAAACTCAGTTTCTTCCTGTAAGATTGGTTATTGGGGGAGATCCCGTGTGCTGCTATGGGAAGGCCTTGTGACCGGCAGATCACAAGCACGATGTAGAGGTTAGGTGTCCACGGTGTGGGCAGTTGTCCAACGTCCAATGGTTGGGGGACAGGACCAGTGGCATCACTGTCATAAAAGCCTGATGAGGGAATGTCGGAAGGCATCTTAAAAACATCAGAAAATGCTTATGTTTTCAGCGTGTATGCATGTAAATTTACAGAAAGAACAACAGCGAGATGTACAGTTAATAAGCTTGGGGGAAAAGCTGGAAGAAATGTATCATCCTAAAAACGAACGGCCATCTGGGCACTTAAGATTTCTATGTTTTCCAAATTTCCACCGTGGGCACCTATCTGCATTTCCCTTCAGGTTTTTATGACTTACTAGAATGTTCTGTGATTGTTACTACCCCAGCCCCCTGGGCGGAGGGCCTCTCCTTCCTGTGTCACCACAACCAGCATTACCCCGAACAGCCTGCATTGCTGGGCTGGGTGTTCACGGCTGTGGGCCCCTCGGTTTGGAGAGAGTGCCTTGAGTTGGTGCCAGGCCCACCCAGATCCCCCTCCGGAGCAAACATGACCACTGCGCTCGTGTTTGCGGAAGTGTGGCCTGTGGCCCCTGGTGCACATCTGTGCCCGAGAGCAGGATGCCTGGGGCTCTGAGGGACTCTGAGGGACTCTTAGTGCTGTCCCCAGGCACTTGCCTCCCTGCTTTAACACAGCAGCTCCAATGGCGTGGATCTCTCCTGGGCCTCACTCGCTAGGGCTCCTGAGGTCACACCTGGGTCGCCTGGGCCCACTGAAGGCAGGACTGGAGTTCATGCTGATACAAGTGGAGGGCCTGGCCCCACCATCCCTCTGCAGCCGCAGGTCCCCCCACCAGGATCCCTCCAGCCAGCATTCCGACCCCCTAGGGATCTGTCAAGCCACTGGCCCACAGGTCCCCTGACCAGAGGCCCCCAAATCCCACCCACCGTCCTCTGAGACTTGGTCCAAGTCCATCATTAGCCAGGCGCCTGGGGGGAAACTGAGGCCCTGAGGGCGGACATGATGTACCCAGTTGGGACAACACTAGAGGCCTTGGGATCATCTCTTTTGACCCAGAACAAAGCTGGCTCAGGAATGGCCATAGCCTCTCCCCACTCTGGCCTGGCCCACGATTCTAGGAAGCATTGTGAAAGCCCTAGGTTTAACGACCGATTTATCTTCAAAGGATAATTTTCTTTAGCATTCACTTTCTCAGATGGTTCTCTTAGCAAAGGCTTCTATGGGAGCCTTCGATAAATCACCTAGAAAATCTCAGAGCCATCCTTAACGGGCCTCCCCTTCCAGGGAAGCCCCCTTCTTCCCAAGCCTCACGCCCCTGCACCTCCCCACCACACTCCCACCCTGTACCACCCCACTGACCAGGCCTTCCCCAGTCACTGGTCTGCTCACACTCAAACCTTCCGCAGTATGGAAGTGGCTACACGGATGGGCTTCTTAGAAGGTTCCAGGCCCTGGGGAAGCCTCAACAAGGAGGAGCAAGGGGCATCTCTCCAAAATCTGCATGGACGTCTTGTGGGTACCAACGTGGACACACGATATTCAAGACTTGGTAGGCACCCTGACCCTAACTCCTCGGCACTATGAAGCCTTCTGGAACCTGGACACGAGCCCAGGGAAAAGGGGAGGAAAATGGATCAGATTCTCCCACTATGCAGTGCGGGCTTTCGGTAGAAATCTGGTTCGATTTTACATGTCTTACGCTTCTGAGTTTCCGTTCCGTATTTTTGGAAGAGGGCAAAAGGACTAGGAAAGTGTCTTGAAGGTCCTGCTGTGCCCAGGATAAAGCCTGTGTCTTTGCCATGACGCGGCCAAGCTGGTTTCACTCCCTACCCCTGTCCCAGCCACGTGCCCTGATGGCCCCTCCGTCTGTGCCTTCACTTAGGCTGGGCCCTGCGTCAGTACCACACAGTGTCGTGCTCATCTCCGAGACCCGGCTCAATGCCACTTCCTCTGGGAAGCCTTCCCAAGCCCCAGGAATAATCACCACCACCCCCACTGGCTGATCACTTCCCATCACAGCTGGTCCAGGGCTGAAGGATTCACAAACGTCTCACCCAAGCGTCGGGATGAAGCCCCCCCAGGACAGCAGGGGAAAAACAGTCCTCCACAGCCCGCCCGTCACTGCCCACCGTTTATCCAATTCCTATCACCGCGGGAGGCTGGTATGCGTTTCTCCATCACACAGATGAGCAAGCGAGGCTTGGGGATGATAAATAATGAGCCCAGAGTCACAAGGGTAGTAAGGTGGGGGGGGGGGCGGTGCAGGGATTTGAACCCAGGTCTGTCTGAGCAGCAGCCTGTGCTTTCCCACGGCCAACGTGCTGCCACCGACCCCCAACCCAAATCAGATTATCTGCCACCCCTACCATCCATATGCCCAGGGCACCTGCGTCTGGTTCAGCCCACCTTCCTCTAGACTACGGCATCTGCTAACGTCCCGCCTCCCCCAGACACCAGAGCTCCAGCTCCAATTCACCTGGGGACCCCAGGAGCTGGCCTGTGTCAGGCTTTGGTGATTGTCTGCTGGAGGGCTTGGGGACAGGCCGTGACCTCTTGTGAACTCCTGGAGGCCCCCGCGAGCCTGGACACCTTCCCAGCGCAGTGTGACAAGTGGCTTGAGTAAGCACGGAGCTGGCCGGCCGGCCCTCCCGGGGACCACCCAGCCCGGGATGCCAGTGCCTGGAAAGGCGTTGGCAAGCCCCCCCTTAGGGCTGGGCCAAGGGCTACTTTCCCATCTCCTCTTTCAGGCAGCCTGCCACCCTCTTCCACACCACGTGGACAGAGAAAGCATTTCCCAGGGCTCTCTCTGCACACGGAAGAGCCAAAGCACAGGCCGAGGGGTGGGTGGACAGGCAGACTGGCCTGGAGACGTCAGGAAGCTGCTCTAAGCACCAATGGGCCGCCGAGCTCCCCGGGCCGGAGGGCAAGCCCTTGTCTGAGGAAGGGCCTGGAAGCCCTGGGGTCCACGGGAAGGTTGCCGGCCGACCCTCTGCCCCTGCAGTGTTCCTCCGCAAAGGTACGTAACCACTCTGTGTTACATACCACCCAGATCACTGGGCTTCCCTGCAGGGAAGCCAGGCTTTGGAGCCAACAGTCCCTTCACTAGAGATGGGGCATCCGGGGGAGTCACTGATGTTCCCTCGGCCTCAGTTTCCTCCTCCGTAAAAAGGAGACGGGAAAAGGTCATAGTGCAAAGCGCTGACCTAGTAGCATACATCAGGTATCAGAACTGACTTCCTTTCCTGCTTCCCGAGCTCATTAATGACTGTGCCTGCCCCCCGAGCAGCTGCATGCTCAGGCCCCCATGGGGACCCTTCCTTCTGGAAGGAGGGGCTGGGAGCACACAGATTGCCTCACTGCGTTTCTGCTCTCCCTCAGCATCTCCTGGGATGCGGCACGGGCCGGCCAGGCGCCCCTCTCCTTCAGGGTTTGGGAGGGCCTGGACACAGCCCATGGAGGAGATGGACGTCAGGAGAGGCAGCTTGCCATCTGAGGCTGAGGAAGCACTTACCCCCATCTCACCACCAAGTTTGTGGAGCCTGATGCAGAAACCCCTCCCTCTGCGATTAGGAACCGCCTGCCACCGAGCTTACCCACGCACTCAGGTCAACCAGGCCCCTTCATCGGGAGGGGAGGGCCGGGCGCCCGCCCTCCTGAACCCTGACCGGGTAGAGCACACGAGTCAACCCGAGCCCCCCCCGCCCCCCTTTTCTCGGCCTGAGGTTCCAGTGTGGCCTTCCTCCTCCCCAGAGGAGGTGGGAGAACAGAAGGGCAGGGCCTGGCGTCCCACAGTAAGCTGGGCTCTGGCCTCTGGCCCCCAGCATGGTGGCCGGCCTCCCACGCCAAGCAGCTCCCCCCCGCCCCACAGCCAGCGCCTCTTACCAGGCTTTGGGATGAGTCCTTGAAAAGGCCTGAAAGAGAAAGAGAGATAGGAGTGTCAAAGGGGGGACCGGGGAGCTCTTCGGCAATGTCTGGGGCCCACCCCACCCCGGCTGCCTCAGAATGGCATCTGAACAAGCTGCTCAGGGTGCCACTGCTCGGGCCGGACACAGTGACAACGTGGCAGTGTGCTGTGCGGGAGGGTGACCAGGGCCTCCTGCTGGCCCTGCCCTGGCTGGCTCTGTGACCCCGGGCAAATCACCTGTCTCCGTGTCCTCCCCTCTGAAGTGGGCTGACCGCCTCTCCCAAGGGTTGGGATGGGAGGGCAGTAAGGTGACGGGAAGGCCACCCCTCTGCTGTGGTGGCTGACGTGGCGTTCCCTGCACCCTGGCCGGCCTGCAGTCACCCTTCTGCATGCCCCCCCCCCCTCCCCGGGACCCAGGATGGCACCAGAGAGCAGAAAAGGCGGGACCAGACCAAAGGCAAGGCCAAGGGCCCTGCCCATGCTGGTCTGGCCTCCTCACCCTTCCCCTGAGCACCTGGTGACCGTGAACTTGATCTTGTCAGCCACTGCGAGGATCCTCTCCAGGTTCTGGGAGCCAAAGGTGCAGGGCTTTCGAAATGGGATTCCTGGGGGGAGCCCCTCAATGATCACCGAGCCGGGGTTACTCTTGATCCGCTTGTAGGGGACCTGGACGGGGTACTTGATGCCCAGGGCTTCTCCTGTGGAGGAGGGATGGAGGACAGGTCATCAGGAGCCAGAGCAGGGCTGGTGTGTGGACGCAGGGCGCAAGCGTGATGGGAAGGTGTGTGCGTTGGGGGTGGGGGTATGGCGGCTGGCATGTAGCCCCGTGGGAAGGCACAATCGGTGGGGGCTGGGAGTTAGGGAGTGGGTGGTGCAGGGGTACTGAGCGTGTCCGGGTGGGGTGGAGGAACGGGCAGGGCACGTGGGGCTTCAGCCACAGGGGAGAGGGTAGTGGCTCAGGTTCCTCGGCCTCTCGGCCTGAGAATCTGCAGGCCCACATGGAGGATGGGACCTGTGTGCATGGCTGGCCCTTTCCTACAACGCCTGACCCTCCATCAGCCCCCGAGGGCTCTGCCTCACTCTGGTTCGGGACCCGCCCGGCCTGAGGGCAGACTGCATTTGGGGTCCCTCCTGGACAGAGGGAAGGAGCTCACTGCGATCCCTCCAAGGGGCCCACTGAGAGCGTCATCCCTGCGTTGCAGGGTGTCCCTTTATGAAGACAGGATGCAGAAATCTCTGCACCTCTCAGCATGAGGAAGAACAGTTGGAACCCTCTCTGTGCAAGAAGCTAATTTTTATCTCAAGGATACGGGGACTGGTATAACTGGACTCATTTCCCTTTTTGCTCTGGCTCCTAGGGAACTCAGAGCCTGATATGTCATCTCCATCCCCCACGTACAGAATCTCAGTGGCTTCCTATGACCCCTGACCATTGTTCCTGCCCATTTTTGTGTTTTTTTTTTTTCATTGAGATAAAATTTCCATACCATAAAGCCGACCATTTTAAAGTGTACAATCCAGGCATTTTTTCGTATACACATGAGGTTGTGAAATTCTCACCACGAGCTAGTTCCAGGACACGTTCATCACTCTGGGAAGAAACCCTGTGGCCATCTGCAGTCTCTCCCCGTCCTGCCTCCCCGAGCCCTGGTGGCCGCTCACCGACTCTGTCTTGACGGATCTGCAGCCTGTTTTTAATTCTTTATCCTGACCATGCTGCTGACTAGGTTATATGCGATGGCGAAGAGATCCTCACCTCCCAAACGGCCCTTGCTACAATGACCGATGGCCTCCGTGTAGCCAAATCCAGTAGACACCTGCCCTTCTCTCGACAGAGTTTGGCACAGATGACCATGCTCCCCTCCCTGAAGCCCTCCCCTTGAAGTCTGTGACCCCATGCCGCCACCTGGACCTGACCTCTAAACACCAGGGCTCCTTAGCCTTTGGTCTGGGTCCTCTTTTTTGCTCCTCTACCCCCCTGGCCTAAGTTTTACATCCAATCCAGACACTTCTCCTGAACAGCAGACTGGATCCCCACTTGCCTATGGGTCATCTCTACTCAGCCCTCATACTCAACACATCCAAGATGGCACCCATCCTTTCCCCCTCAAGCTACCCCTCCTTGATGAAGGCGCTGCCCCTTCTCTCTAGCTGACAGTGTGGGGTGGGTGTCTGCCTGTCTGCGGGCCCGTGTGCTCCAACCCCCCTCTCTCCCTTGTCACAGTGATAGGTCCCCATCACCCAGTGAGCATGTGGTGTTTCCCTGCCACAGGGACTGAGTGAGGAATGGACATGTGACTCAGTGGGGACCAATGAGAAACAAGGGGAGGGAATTCTAGGAAAGAAACCCCTGGCTCTCTGGAGAAAGGCCTCAGAAGAGCCAGCCCTCTCCTTCCTTACTCAAGGTGTAGGTGGGATGTCTCAACCTGCTGTGGCGGGAAGCCAGCCTGAGACTGATGCCAACATGGTGGAAAGACACCAAGGATTAGCTCTGAACTGCTGGATCCAGTTGATCCTGAAGGCTGCTCTCCTGCTAGACTTCCCAGGCTGTGAGCTGTGGCCATTAATACTGTCCAGAGACAGCTGCACCAACATTCCTCCCACCCCACACACTCCTCTTAGCGTCACGTCGACACTCCCTCACAGAGAACTGGGGGTCTGTGTCCCCTCCCCTTGAACCTGGGCAGGACTTCGTAATTACCTCGACCAACAGAGTATGGCAGAGGCTCTGAGGCTGGGACACAAAAGGCGACGGCGTCCACCTGGCTGGCAAATCCAGCCACCGTGGGGTCGCTACACTGGAGAGTCCATGTGGGAAGATGGCACAGAAACGGGGACAGAGGCCTGAGGGGCCCAGCCATTCCAGCGCCGGCTGGGTCCCCGGCCCAGGGGTCACACAGGAGCAAGAAGCTGTCAAGGTGACTCCAGCTTCAGCCACCTTCTGACTACAACCCCAGGACAGACTCCGAAGGCGAGCCACCCCCTGAGCCACTCCCAGACTCCTGACTCACGGACACCACAAGAATAAAGGCCATTGTTACTTTAGGTGGCCCGGTGCAGGCTGATCTGGTCTGTGGTTGTAGGAACTGAGTCAGGAGCCTGTTTGTTTTACTTGAGGCCATAAAGCACCTTAACCGCACGAGCTTGTTTTCTTCAAGCCAGATTCTACGGGATGCCTCCCCCCCTCCCCCCGCCTCCCTGCTCCCCACCAACTCGGCACCTCCCGACTCTACCTCTGCAGCTCAGCTCCATTCCATCCACCTTCCTCCAGCATCCCTGCCAGGGCCCAGCCAGCCTGTCATCACTACAGATTGTGTGGTTCCGAGCTGATCGCACAGCCCTGCCCTCTCGCACCCGTTCACCTCCCTTGTGGGCAGCCAGGAAGATACTTTAAAACTACAGAGTGCCTTCTGTCACTCGAGAACTCCCAACAAAAGACAAAAGTGAGACCATGGTTCCTTCGAAGGCCCTAGGTGACGGGGTCTGTGTCCCGGCCACCTCTCCAGGGCCCCTCCCCTCCAGCCCCACTTCCCCACTTCAGCTTCCTGTCCGTTCCTAGGACAAGCCTCAGGGCCTTTGCACATGCTCTTGCCTCAGCTGGCCTGCCCTTCCTTCTCTGAGAGATGAACTCCTTACCCACCCTTCAGTTCTTTGTTTAAAGAGGCCTCCCTGGCTCCCAATCCAAGTTATTCTCTCTTGAGCAGCTTGCTCTTTTCCTGCGAAATCGTGGAACGGGGCCCTTTCGTTACTGGATTTGGTGTAGTTACTGAATCTCTGTCTCACCTCGCTGGTCTACAGGGCCCAAGAAGGCAGGCTCTCTTTTTCCTTCAATGCTTTATCCCCAGCGCCTGGCACATAGTAGGTGCTCAAGAAATGTCCGAACGTGAGGGAGTGGTTTTCCCGGAAATGACCACGGCTACGAGTAGGAAGCTCCCGCCTCACTTCCCATGGCGGCCGGGCTGCCCTCCCTCCTGGGCACCCCGGGGCTCACCGTATTTCTTATTGAACAGATCCTGGACTTGCTCCCTCAGCGTGTTGGCGATGTCGATGCGCGAGAGTCTAGCGTCATAATTTTCTGCAAAGTGAAAAACAATTATGGATTGGGGCTGTTAAATTAAAAGGCACTTGGGGACTTTTGAGGAATATGATTTTCTAATGATGGGGAGCTCCTTCTCTGGCAATTATCAGATCCTCAGAGTGGGGCCCTCAGAGTCCTTCAGAAGGAACATCCAGGCAGAGATGTGTGTTTTTCCGGAAGGACCCACGCGGTTGTGACAACAGCCATGAGTGGGAAATTAATTGTTGACATTTGAAAACCGCCCAAGCAGTCAATCAGCCCAGGCAGTGAGAGGCCCCATGAGGGGGAGCAGGTTCTGGGGCTTTGGTGGGGCCGGTGCGGAGGGCCACCCCTGGTCAGTCCCTCAGCCGGGAGGCGTCGGTAAAGGAGTCCACGTGCCAGCCCATGCCGTGGGGACCCCGGATGGGCCCCTGACCCCGAGAGACTGCAGCCTGGCACTGCCTGGGGAGAGAGAAAGGTGAGGGAGGGAGGGAGGGAGTGGACCTCTAGGCGGCTGGGGGTGGGGGGCGTGGTGAGGACTCCCATCTGCTGTGAGGCTGTGCATGAGGAGCCACGGATGGGTTGAGCGCTGTGAGGACACCTCATTGTAGCCAGTTCCGGCTGCCCGGCGGGAGACAGAGAGAGAGAGAGAGAGAGAGAGAGAGAGAGAGAGAAATGGGGCAGGGAGCAGCCCCCCTCCGGGATCTGGGTCCTATCTCTGGACGCCCTACTCCCTGGGCTGGCCCCTCCTGTCGCTGGTCTCGCTGACCTCTCTCTCTCTCTCTCCCCTCAGAGCCACAGGGACCAGCCAGGGGCCACCTGGGGAACAACCCGGCCTCGGGGACTCATGGCCACACCCTGGAGCTGTCCCCACACGCATGTGGGACTTCCTGCTTCTGTCTCTCCTGCCTGCCAAGCCGCTTGCATTGGTTCAAGCTTCTCCTACCTTCCATCCAGCTTTCTCCCTGCTCACTGCCTCTCGGCCCTTCCTGGCCCAGCCACAGTTCTCCACCACAGAACCCCCCGGCCCTCGGGGCCCTCGCCCCCCTTTGGCTTCGGGCATTGAGAAGACAGCTGACTGTCTGATATGGAGGGCCGGCTCCTGCACCCTGCTGCCCCGACACCCTTATGGAGCCTCTTCTTCCTGCCCCACCTGACAGCCAGCCTCACACAGACCCCCAGGCCCTGACGTCGGGGGCCAGCCCCTCCCACCCACAGCCTGGTCAACCAAGCCAGGTCAAGGTCATGGAACTGGGACAGCTGACCCCATCCTGAGCTGCCACCTTACCTTGGAAACCCTGTCTCTTCAGGCTCTCGTCCACAAGAGGGTCCCCGGAATCCCTCTCTGGGGGCGGGGGAGGGGGGGGAGAGAAGCCAGGGTGAGCAGCCAGCTCCCGGACCCCGGGACGGAGGTGGTATCTTTGGGGGGCGGGGAACCTGATGGGGAGGGCGGTGGGGGATGCTAGGGGAGGTGGGACCAGGCTAGAGGAAGGATGAGGGACGGGGGCACAGAGCTGGGACCCCTCCCGCACCCGGCTAGCGCCTCAGCCCGTGACCCTGCGCGGGGTACCTTGGCTGTCCGTGATGGGCTCTTTGACTCCCTCGGTGAGCAGCTCGGGCCTGGAAAACACCACAGCAGGGCAGTTATTGAGGCCCCTCTGGCCCTCCTTGTACAGCCTTATTCTGCACCAGAGCCTCCGTCTACACAGCTGAGCAACAGGCCCTCCCAGCTCTGGACAGCCCAGGTCTGGGGTCCCCGTCCCTTCCCCCCCGCCCCCCCCCAAGCCCCTGCACCTGTCCTGCAGACCCACACCCGAGATCGGGGGGCTGTGCTGGGCTCTGAGGATCCAGCCCAGAGGGAGGGTGGCCCGACCCAGACCAAACGGAGGGGACACCGTCACTCGGTTCCGGGACGCTTCCCACGGGGCCAGTCTGAAGCACAGAGAAGCAGCTGGGGCTGACCATGTGGCAAGATCTCGGAGGGGCAGGGAAAGTCGGGGGTTTCTGGGGGACATCTGAGAGCTGCCGTGGGCACTCGGAGTCAGGGCCTTGGGGACCAACCCCCGCTTTGCACTCACGTCTGTATCTCGAGACCCCACAAAGCCCTTCCCAGATGTCGTGGAGCCCTCTCTGCATGCTGGAGGCGGGTACTGTTTCCACCGCCTCATTTACAGGATGAGGAGACAAGCACTGAGAAGGTGAGTAAGGGGCCCAAAGCCACACAGCGGGAAGGGGCAGGGGTCCATCAAGGCCCGTGCCCCCTCACCTGGCCACCTCTCCGGATACCCAGGTCCTGCTGCCAGAGAGGCACCAAGTCCTCATCCACTGGCCGCCTGACCTCCCCGAGGCCCCCAGTTTGCCACACACTCCAGACCATGCCTCCCTCTCTTAAGCAGACAGGCTGCTCCAGCTGGACAGATCTGTAGTGAAAACAGGGCATTCAGAGTCAGTGCTGTATAATAAAGAGTTTGGCCCTTGTCCTGGGTCCTGGAAGGTAACCTCTCATCTTTGGTATTTCTCGAGGGACAGGAATATCTGAGTTCTTATTCCTGGTGGGACGCTGGGATCACACCTGAGTTTATGCTAACGAGATGACCGAGGATTCTGGAAGGCGGACCCTATGATCAGAGGACTGGGGCTTCGAGCCACCTGATACCCGCCCACCCCCCTGATTTCTAGGGAGGGGAGGCGGCTGCAGATGGAGCTCAATCACACAGCCCATGACCCAGTCAAGCACGAATCCCAGTAAAAATCGTGGGCACTGAAGCTCGGTGCTGGAGGGTGACATGTCCTGATATCATGGGGACCTTGGCTTTTGTGTCTCTCTATTTGGCTGGTCTTGATTAGTATCCTTGATATAAAACTGTAATTGTAATGCAGCACTTTCCTGAGTTCTGTGAGGTTTTCTAGCTAATTATTGAGCCCCGGGGAGCCATGGGGAGCCCTGGACTTTGAGCCATTTGCTCAGAAGTGTAGGTGGCCTAGGGACCCCTGAACTTGCAGCTAGGGTCTGCTAATGCCGGGTGGTCAGTATCGGAACGCCCTGTAGCACTACATGAACCAGAACCTTCCACCTTGACTTCCGTGGGTAGCGGTCTCCTGTCTGTGTGAATCCACCCATGATTTTCAATTTCCAAAGGGTTTCTTAACCTTGGAGAATTGGATGAAAGCAAGGGACCCTCTGCCCAGAAGAAGGTATAGAAGAATATGTTTAGAAGGAGGTGGAGGTCAGGTGCAAGCAGAAAGAGTGACAATCGGTGAGTGATGTCTCCTGCAGGTGGTTTCTCATATATATAAACACGCAGCTAACCCTTGAACAACACGGGTTTGAACTGCATGGGTCCACTTATATGCGCGTTTTCTTCGATACAGTACTGTAAATTCGTTTTCTCCTCTTTATATTTTCTCTTTATGTTTTCATTTTTCTAGCTTACTTTATTGTAATAATGCGGTATATTATATATATAACATAAAATACATGGTAATCACCTGTTTATGTTATTGGTAAGGCTTTTGGTCAACAGTAGGCTATTAGTAGTTATGGGTTTTTTTTTTCTTTCTTAAAGATTTATTTATTTATTTTAGGGGGGAGGGGCAGAGGGAGAGGGAGAATCTCAAGTAGATGACCTGTCAAGCGTGTAGCCTGGCACGGGACTCAATCCCAGGACCCCGAGATCACGACCTGAACCAAAGGCAGATGCTTAACCAACTGAGCCACCCAGGCGCCCCTTATCTGCTTATAGTGATAATGTTACATTTGTTTCAGATCTAAGTAGCTAGGTTTTTGGGGAGTCAAAAGTTATACACAGGGGCTCAGAGGGGGGGTCGGCACTCCTAACCCCCATATTGTTCAAGGGTCAACTCTCTGTTTTTATGGCCTGAACTGTGTCCCCTTCAAATTTCAAAGCCCTGACCCCCCTGCAGTACCTTGGAATGTGACTGTATTTGAAGAAGGGGTCTTTAAAGAGGTGGTTAAATTTCAATGAGGACATCATGGGGGGCCCTCATCCCCTGCCTGGTGCCCTTATAAGAAGAGATTAGGTCACATGGAAAGAGACACCAGGGATGTGTGCACACAGAGAAAAGGCGACTTGGAGGCACAGTGAAGACGACAGGCCTCGGGAGAAACCAAACCTGCCAGCACCTTGACCTTGGACTTGCAGCCTCCAGAACGATGAGAAATAAATTTCTGCTGTGTCAGCACCCCCCCATCTGTGATGTTATGTTATGGCAACTCCAGCAGACCAGTATGCACATACACACAAATATACAGAAGATGAATATGGATGCTCTATTGAGATGGAACTTACATGCCATAAAATTCACTTTCAAAGTACGCCAATCCGGGCGCCTGGGTGGCTCAGTTGGTTAGGCGACTGCCTTCGGCTCAGGTCAAGATCCTGGAGTCCCGGGATCGAGTCCCGCATCGGGCTCCCTGCTCAGGAGGGAGTCTGCTTCTCCCTCTGACCCTCTTCCCTCTCGTGCTCTCTGTCTCTCATTCTCTCTCTCTCTCTCTCTCTCTCTCAAATAAATAAATAAATAAAATAAAAATCTTAAAAAAAAAAAAAAGTACGCCAATCCGTGGTTTTTAGTGTGTTCATGAAATCATTGATACAGCTGTACTTCCACCTGATTCCAGAACATTTACATCACCGCCCCCCAAAGGCACCCTTCTCTAAAGTAAGATCAATGACAAGTGGCTCTTTTATGCTTCATATACCCAACAGTATTTTCTGATTTTTATTTTATTTTGTTCTGCCGATTTTAAAAATGAGAAACGACAAAATAAATATACTAAGGGCTCAATCTCTCAGAATCACCCAGCGAGGCCACCCCCGAATGCTGCGCCCGGCAAAGCTCATCACGCTCTCCTACGTGAGTCCTATTCTTTGCTTCGCTTTCAGGAAACTGGAATCAGTTAAACTTACTTTTTAAAACGGATATATTTTTAAAGACACGAAATCCAAATCCAGGCAACCACATGAATGAATCTCAAAAGCTAAGTGAAAGGAGCCAACTCAAAAGGCAGCCACCGAATCACTGTACTTGTAGGATGTTCTGGAAAAGGCAAAACGATGACAGAAGATACGTCGGCGGTTGCCAAGGGCTAGGGTGGCCCACAAAGGGACACAAGGGAAGGTTTCGGGGTGATAGGACTGTCCCATATCTTGATGGTGGTGGTGGTTATATGACATACGAGCTTGCCAAAGTTCAAAGGGGTATACACCTAAAAACGGTGAATTTTGCTCTATGTCATTAAACTCCAATAAACCTGACGTTAGGAGGGAAAAAAAAAAAAAAACCAAACCCATCTCGATCGAGTACTGAGTGTGCCAGCCCTTCGCTGAGCCTCGACTTCCACTGCCACTCTGGGAAGTGGTACGGTGCTTCCTGTTTAACACCCTGGAGCAAGCTGCCCAAGGTCACGGGGAGGAGCGGGCGGTCCGGACTCAGACCCAGGAGCTGGTCTCTCAAGTCTGACAGAGAGCCACCAGGGTAACCCACCTCCCTTTCTAAGTATGAAGTGGCGTGAGAAAATGCTCGTGAGCACAGGAGACTGAGAAGCTGTGTCTGCACTGAACAATGAGAAAGGTCAGCTCGTGAGGATGTGCCGTGAACTTGGCTCCCCCCGCTGAGCCGCCCAAGTGCTTCTGGTTCTCCGTCTGGAGGATGGATGTGGCAGGCGGCCGCCCTGTGGCATGTCCCTCCTGAATCAGGACATTCAGGACATTTAGCTCCCGACATCCTGTCTCCACCCCATCCTCTCCCCTGAGCAGGGGTGAGTCCCGTTTTCCACCTGCCACCACCCTGTGTCCGGGGCCAGAGCAAAGCCTTCTTGCTGGTCCCTGCTTCCGCCCCTGCCCATAGCCCCCAGGTCCCTTTCTACCTCACAGCTGGAGGAAAAAAAATAAAGACCAGATCATGTCATACTCTCCTCGGAATCTTCCAGTGAGTTTTCATTCAATGTAAAATAAAACCCGAACTCTTTAAGCCAGGCCAGGACCATGCATGATCCGGCCCCTGCTCCCTCCTAGGCTTTCCCACCCTTCCCTCGCTCACTGTGTGCGGCCACACCGGCATGTCACTGGTCTTCAAACACGCAAGCATGCCCCTGCCCCGGGGCCTTTGCACCTGCTCTTCCCTCTGCCTGAACGCTCTCCCACCAGATATCGGCATGCCTCGCTTCCTTAGATAGATTCCTCCTGCCCCTCTCTGCCCCCAGACGCTAGGTCCTAGCGTTTATCTCTACCTGACATTAGATGGTAGTTTTAGTCAATGAGACTGGCCAACTCGAGGGCAGACCTCGGCATGCGCTGCTTCTCACAGCCTGGCCCGCAGTTGGCACTCAGATGTATTTGCCGAAGGAAGGAATCACATGTGCATTATTTGTGTTTCTTGGAGTACCCCCCCTCCTCGTTCCTCCTGGTGCAAACCAGGCCACCGTGGGAGAGCACCCTGCCCCACGCCCCATCACCTGCCATGAAGGATGCCATGAATCTCCCAATTTGGGGGCCATCTACTCCCCTAGGGGGAACAAACCCTTAGGACTCTCCTCTTTGTCACTTTCAAGCAAACCAAGCCTCAACTGACATAATAGTATCACACAGTAGCAACAAACAGGTCACCCCAGACCCCCCCCACCCCAGCCTCAAATCAATAGCTGCCTCCATCTTTTCCACAGGGACTGTATGTCTGAGCTGGGCTCATGGGCGGGGATATGCGGAGCTCCACTGGGCCCTCGAAGACAAAAACGAGATGCCCAGGGAAACAGAAAGGACCCGCCACCCCCATATTTTCCAACCCTGGGACAATGGGCCTCTGCCCTCAGCAGTGCCCTGATGCCCCCGACCCAGGATACCAACACACGCCCAGAGAATGTGCAGAACGGTCCAGGAAAGGAAGCCGGCGAGCAGATTCTCACTGCACATGGAGACAAACAGGCGGGTTGCTTCGGGTCTGGCAGGCCCGGGCAGGGTCTGGGCAACCTCCCGCCTGCCCAACTGTGGCCAAACCTTATCTAACGCCCCACTGTGTCCAAACAACAAAAAAGTCTGCCCTGACCTGAAGACGAAGATGGCACTCTGGCGCCACTCCCAGGCGCCGGGCCACCCTGGAGGGGCCCCCTGTGAACACGGCCAAGCCTTACCTCTTGATGACAAACTGGATGCTGTTGCTGGCCTCCAGGATCTTCCGGAGCTTGGCAATCCCGAAGCAGTTGGGCCTGCGGAGGGAGATGCCTTCAGGCAGCCCCACCACAAACAGCTCCTCAGGGTACATCAGGAACTTGGAGTAGGGCACCTTGACGGGCTCCGAGATGCCAATGGCCTTGGCTGCAGAGACATGGCTGCTGTAGGGCCATCCAGGGCTATAAGGGCACGAGCCCCGGCTCTAGCCTCCCGCGTCTGTGCAGGGCCGGGGTGGGGGGGTGCATGTGCCAGGGCTCTCTTGAGAGTCAGTGCTTAGTTGACCCCCCAACCGTCCTGAGAGGTGGGTACCGTGACCCCAGTCTGCAGGTAAGAGACCAGGAGCTCAGAGGGGGACAGGACTCAGGTGGCGGAGCCCAGAGCTGGGGGATGCGAACCCGAGTCAGTGGGACCCCCAAACCCTCGTAGCCAGGCAGTGCACAAGAAACCACCGAGGGTTGGTGAGACCTGGTTTTGGCTCCGCCCAAGCCCGCTTATCCCTGGGCTGCCAGAAAGGACTTCCAGAGAGCCCCCCGTTATCCATACATAACTCCCAAACTCTGGGTGGCCCAACCCCACGCCTTGGGAATGGGACAGGTTGGAGGCCCAGGCTGGGCACTGCCACTCACACTCGGACAAGCCATATCATTTCCCCAAGCCTCATGTCTCCTCGTCTGTCAAATGCGTACAGGGACACAGGGGTTTTGTGAGATGGGAGAACTTGGCATGAAGCCCCTGGGCAGTGCCCGGCAAACCACTGGGGCCTAATAAAAGAACAGCCTCCCCTGCCTCCTGGCCCCTGCCCCATCCTCTTTCCCGGACTCTCGAGTAGGAAAGGTCTTGCTGTGTGTGTGTCCTCCCAAGGACCCCGAATGAGGGTGCCCGTGAGGATGGAGGAGCGATTCCGGCGGTGGGCAGAGCGGGCTCTCCAACCTGAGGCCGAGGCCGACCGGGAGCGGGCAGGTGATGGAGAAGGCAACAGGGGCCACGTTGCAGGGGGGGCGGGCTCCCTGGGCGTCCCCATCCCCTTCCCAGTGGGCCCTGGCCCCTCCGTCCCTTTCCTGCCTCGTGCCAGAGCAGGGAGCAGCGGGGGCCCCACGTCCCTCTGCAAGCAGGGCAGCTAGAGGGGAGGGCGAGCTGCCCGGGGCCCCGGCCGGCTCCTGGCTCACCGTATCGCGTGTTGAAGAGAAGCTCCACCTGCTTCCGCAGGGGCCGGATCACGTCACCGTGGCTGTCTGGAAGGCAAAAGGCAGCCTGCTGGGCCTCCCCAGAGGCAGCAGCACCCCGCTTCTCAGCTCATGTCCCAGCTCTGCCGGCACCAAGAATGACCCTGCGTTGGGACCTTGGAATGGGGGAAGGCCGGGGTCGTGGTGGTAGCAGCTAACCTATTTTCTCAGAAATGGCACCCCCAGACAGGTCTGCAATTCCTGAACTTAATATGTCTGCTTCTAAAATCAGGTCTAAGGTATCACCGGGCCTGAATGAAGATTTGGAAGATTTTGCAGCCTAAGAATGACCACAGATCTTTCGAAGCGTGTGTCATTCTAGACCAGCTCAGGAAGTGACTTAGCTAGTGGGTGAGTGGTAAGCCGGCAAATTGAGTACGCTGCCACCAGGTGGCAGTGGACTTTTCTACCCCCACCCCAGGTCAGGCTGGGTTTAGGGCAAGGTCCCTTCTCTCCTCACACACCCTCTCACATTCCATTCCGGGGGCAGATACTCCCAAGAGGAAACAGACCCATCCCCACTTTGATCTCTCGTCCTGCACAGCTCTCACTCAGCAGGAAGGGAACGAGCGGCGTTCCTGAGAATGAGCAGGTCTGTTGGACACAAAGCCAATTTTGTGCTTCCCGGCCTCAATACTACTTGCTCAGACTCCAGACTTAGAACCTTTGTGAAAGAAGCGGGCTATGTATAAAAACAAAGACTGAGAATGCTCTGCATTTCCCTTACCAGAAAGAGCTGCTTGTACCTCTGATCAGGTACCTCCTAGTTCTAGAAGACAGGTCTGTAAACCTCCTCCCAGGACTCCCGCCGCCAAATGGCGTGTTGGGGAGAGATGGGGTGGAGAGAACCAGAGACAATAGGGAGAGGAAGGGCGGGGGAGGGGAGGGGAGATGGGGTGATGGGCTGAAAGGTGGGAGGTGGACAGCGCCTCACCCTCTACAGGCCTCTCCTCGGGCCGTGGGTCCTCGCTGGGGCCTTTCTCTGAAAGAGAAGAGAGGGTGCCAGGAAGCCACAAGCACCATCTCCCCAGGAACGTCAGGCCAGACAAGGGGGGGTGCAGCAGGCTGACTCTGGAGCAGAGCATGGTGACCCCCCGGATGGGATCAGGGACCTCGATTCTGTACAGGCAACCCACCCTCGTCTTCACACAAGAAGGCCAAGTTCACGGGCGCCTGGGTGGCTCAGTCGGTTAAGCGACTGCCTGCGGCTCAGGTCATGATCCTGGAGTCCCGGGATCGAGTCCCACATCGGGCTCCCTGCTCAGCGGGGAGTCTGCTTTTCCCTCTGACCCTCCCCCCTCTCATGTGCTCTCTCTCTCTCTCTCTCTCAAATAAATAAATAAAATCTTAAACAAACAAACAAAAAAAGGCCAAGTTCAGAGCCAGGTGTCGGAGCACATTCGGTTCGCACCGTCTGGAGACCAGACCCACGTTGGTCGGTCCTTCTTTCCGTGTGCTAAGTTCTGCTCTAGGCACTAGGACACGCGGGGACAAGACAAGGCCCTGTCCTCCTGCTGTGACACCAGCTCGAACACAGAGCGCCAGTGAGCAGGGATGCCGTGAAGAAAGATGGTTGGGTAAGGGGAGGGCAGGTGGGGGGCGTGGAGCTGCCCCAGGTCCCGTGGCCCACGGGGCTCTCTGATGAGATGGCACTGATCCTCGCCCAAGCTCACAGCAACAGACCCAGTCTTGTCCCCAGCCAGCCAGGATGTGGCGCGTCAGCTGGGGAGCGCAGAAGCTGTATGGGGGTGGGGGACCCTGCTGGCCTGGGGGGGGTGGAGAGGAGGGGAGCACCTGGGCTGAAGATGAGAGTCTAGGAAAAGCAGTAGGGGAGAGGGACACAGGCGGGGAGGGAGCAGAAGCAGCGTGGGGGACAGTGGCAAACTGAGGTTCTGGCTGCGGGAGGAAGGAAGTGGGTGCACGCGGACACCGGGACTGGGGTGCAGGGTTGGGGACAGCCATGCTGCGGGGCCTCCCTCTGCAGCACCCCTTCATTACCAGGGCTGGAGCCAGGAAGGCATCAAGGGCTGGTCAGTACTTTTAACAAGTGGAAGGAGGCTGTAATTTGGGAAGCTCGCAGGCGCTGTGGCGCCAGGTGCTTTCACATGCCGGACTAAGCCTCCAAGGGCCTGTGTCGGCCCACGACGTGCAGCCGAGCTGGAGAGCGGGGGAACTGGTGGAGCCCAGGTTCTGCCAGACTCCTGGCCAGCGCCCGTCTGCTCTCCCACCGGCTCCTGGAGGGAGCACGTGGGGACAAGGGAGACCAGGGCACGGTCCCCTGTCCCCAGGTGGGAATGGTGAGCTGGAAGGAAGGGGGCTGGTCCCAGGAGAGCTGCCAAGAGTCCAAATTCGCTCAGGCTGGAGGGAAAGGTGAGCCTGCACCTGGGATCACCAGACAAGCCTGAGGCTTGGGGCTCAGCGTGGAAGGCGCTGGAAGGTTCTGGAGGGTTGCATCTATGCTCAGCCGACTTGAAAAGGTTGAGGGCCAGCCCTGGGAGCAGGCCTCAACCTTCCTCAGGGAAATGGGCTCACTGTGGGCAGTGGATGCTGGGCCCAGCAAGCTGAGAGAAGCAGAAGTGCCTGGAAACATCTCTCAGGCAACGACGTAGGGCCATTGGAGGATCACTGTCTCAGCTTCCTCCCTACTCGGCTGCCGACCTAGGGCGTGTGGTTTACGTGGCTCTCATGTCCCCTGGCTCAGCTGTCCGCAGCGGTAACGGACCTGGTGACACTCCTGCACTGTCACTGTCCCACCTCCCACCCCACGTTGGTGTGCCTCGATTTCCTCCCAGGCAAGCAAGCAGAGCCCCATCTCACAGCCAGCTTCTGGAAGGTCCTGCTAATCCACTGCATTTTTGCCATTTCCAGATGAAGGGGGGGGCAGTCAGCGAGAGAGGAGTCTGGTGGGACCCGCAGGGCCACCAGGGAGTTTTCCTGGGCAGGGACCTGTGACAAGGGGTCAGGTGATGGTCAGTCCCAGGGGAAGGGAACCACCCAAGTGTCACACCTGGAGCACTAATTAAGATTACAAGGTGGCCTGGAGGGACATGAGGGGGGAGACCTGGCCAGGGAGTCTGTCCCTGCCGTGAGCTGGCCATGTGCCCTCGTCCTGGGAGTAGCAACAAGGAGTCAAGGTCCATCTGGAGCCCGGGCAGGAGAGGACCCGCCCCCGCCGTCCAACAGATCCAGGTATCCTCAGCCCCACTAAGGAGGGGCTTCTGTTGGGCTGGGGCCGCTCCTGGGGGGCTGTGACCCGTCTGCTTTGGAGTCCCAAATTCCAAACGTGGGGAACGCACCAGATACTCCACCCAGGTGTTGGGGGCTGGGCTATTTACCCTGAATGAGCCCCCCGCACCTGGCTCACTGTGCCCCCGTTTTCAACTGTGAATAACCGGCAACACCCCCCAGATATGATCAAGGACATGCCAACTATCCCAGCACTCTAGAGATGTCCAAGGCACCGGGTAAGGGAGGGAGGGACAACCTGTGCTCGACCTGTCTGTGGTTTGGACAAATAGTCTGTGCAAAATCTCTGTGCAAAACTGTAGCCACACGCATATGCACACATGCAGAAAAAGGACATATGAAGGACCCGAGGAGGGGGCAGGGGAGCTCCTCCTGTCCGGGGCATAGAACTCTGCATCATTTACCATGCACACGTGTCAGCAGAAAAAGCACACGCACAGGGACACACGGACACACACACCCCATTCTAAACCACGGTGGTCCTGAGGACCTCGGAATCTTCCAACTTCGTCGGTTTTGAGTGGGGTGCTTGGAAAGGCACCTCAGACGGGCAGTCAGCAAACCTGAGCTCCAGCCCAAGGCTGGGTGCCCCTGGGCAGGTGGACTGGCCCGGCTGGACCTCAGGTTCCCACCCTCTGTCACGCCAAAGAGGAGAAGCCATTCCAATAGGCCCACTGGCCCAGGGCCGCCCAGCCCCCTGGGGTCCAGACGGAGATAGATACCCACGGTCTTCTCTAACGGCACTGTGACCACAGCCTGGTACCCTGTGACCCTGGGGGCCAGGCCCCTCTGCCAGCTCATCCTGAGCCACGGGTCACCTGAATGCCCACCCCCCTCCCCAGTTTCTCCAGAGACTGTTGTCAAGTCTGGTCCTGCCCAGCCCGTCCACAATAGTCTTTCTTCACGACCAAGCTATTAAAAGCCCATCCTGACTGGCTGAGGAAATGAAAAAGATACACCACTTAACCTCGCATAGCTACTGTTCCAGCAGTTTCTTCCTTGTTGTTTAACCAGTGATTATGTTTTCAACAGTTGCAAAGAGAGCAGCCTTGTGCCTTCCATGCTCCCCCCTCGCGGCTTATTTTTGGTGGCTGCTGACAGTCCATCAGGAGGATGCCATCAACAGGTCCCCGCCAGTTGGGCTGGCTCTTTCCAGTTCTTTCTTTATCAGTAACATAGCCACGAACATCCCCGTGTGGAAGACGCTGTCCGTGTTTCAGATCACTTCCTAGGACCGGACCGTGGGAACCCCCAGGGGGTGCTTGTTTTGACAGCTCGTCAGGCTGACCAATCTCCTGAGAAAGCAACTTGGCAAGCTGCATCCTTACCGGCATCAGAGGGGCACCCATTTCCCAACATGCTCAACAAAGGTTCCGCCTGATTAAGGGGTGCAGAAGAGATGTCCCCTTTCTGTTTCCCTGAGGCTGCGCGTGTTTGTGTTGCTTGCTATTTCTTTTTTTGCGTGCGATCAACCATCTGAGCTGCGGCGGACACTGGGATGCACCACTCGGGTCCCCTTCCAGGGGCGACTCCCGTCCCACGACTGACTGAGGATAGCCCAGGCCAACTCTGGGCTGACTGAGGATAGCCCAGGCCATTCTAGCCGCAGAGCTTCCCGTGGGGCCGGCAGAGGCTGTCGGTGGGGCCGCATCATGCCTCCGCTTCCCTCCCGGCCCCCCACGCTCCCACCCCCTTACTTACTTAACTGCTGAGCCCAAGGGCAGCCCCCAATAACCCCCCCACCCCGCCCATTAAACACCAGCTTGGGGTCTGTTCCCTGGGGTCCACCACCCGTGTGACTTGTGTCCTTGGGCTGTGAGTTTTCCCTGTGGGTTCCGGCCCAGGGTTCTGGTCTCTGAAGGCCATGGGGAATGTCATTCCCGGGGACACTGCCCGTCCTGTCCCGAGGCACCTGCCAACTGCGTAATCTTACTGCCTGAACTACCTTTGCCTGACTGATAAATACGAGAGGAAGGACCGAGCCCCCAGGACACCGTGGGAAAGCTCCCCCAGGAGGAGGCTGGGGTCCCTGGGCTGCCCCGCTTCCCCAGCTGGCCTGCCACTGGCCCCAGATCCTGGCGTCCCATGAGCCGACTAATCAATGAACCCACACTGGGTCCCTTCTCATGGTTCAGTCATCCACGTGGAAGTGGGCTCCAGAACCGAGCCCGGGATGGGCACGTGCTCGACCTGTCTGTGGTTTGGACAAATAGTCTGGAAGTCTGTTTTCCATGGCCGGTTCGTCTTCTGTCCCCCATGACCCTGCTCCAGTGCTGTGGACCGGGGATCTTTGGGATTATCTGCCTGGGATCTGACTCCTCAGAAGCTGGAGCCAGACAGGCGCCCACAGCCTGCAGCTCTGCAGACCCTGCGTGTCGCCCCACTGAGCGCGACTCCCGGGTCCTCTTCCCCTGCTCCTGTTGCCAGACCCGTTCTCCCTGACAGGGAAGACGGAAGCCGACGAGGGGCAGAGATGTTCTGCTTTAATTCTGTCACCAATGAACACGGCACCACCCACCTGGGCCTGCAGGAAACCTTGTTTTTCCAGTCATGTGTCTATTTTTGGTCGCGGGGGGTGGGGGAATTTCTCAAGTGCAGCAAAGCACGCAGAATATAATAAACACCCATGTACCCACCAGCCGGAATGAGTATGTTAGCATTTTGTCATTTTTGCACCTGATTTTTTAATACAACATTAAACAACGCTGTTTTTTTGGAATTTTGAAACAATGTTTCCAAACTTACATAAAATGCTGTGTCATCCATACCTTTCTGCAGTTGCTTTTCACGATGAACGTTCCATTTCTCAGACCTCTTTGCCCTGTTTATTTATTTAATTTTACTGTTTTCAAGTAATCTCTATGCCCCACATGGGGCTCGAACTCATGACCCCGAGATCAAGAGTCGCACGCTCCACTAACTGAGCCAGCCGGGTGCCCCTGCGCTGGTCATTTAAATGCCACCTGCTATATATGCTTTTGCATGGTATCCTTCTGGCACCCCGGCCTTCCACTCCCAATCAAGCCCACACCAGATAATGCACACACGGGAAACACACAAAAGACAGTCCAGTCCCCTTCTTCGCGTTTCGTGGCCTGGCCCTGCATCTTCTATTACAAAGCTTTCTAAATTTTAATTATTTGAGTACTAATATCATTTTCTAGCCTCTCTGTGAATCTTGTGTCCTATACTTGACATGCTATTTGTCTTTGTGATAACCAACTTCTAAAAAACTTCACCTAGGGGCGCCTGAATGGCTCAGTCAGTTGAGTGTCCAACTTTTGATTTTTGGTTTAGATCAGGATCTCAGGGTCCTGGGATCGAGCCCCGTGCTGGGCTTCACACTCAGCATAGAGTCTGCTTGGAACCCTCTCCCTCCGTCTCCCTCTGCCCCTCTCCCTGCACTCTTGTTCACTCTCTCTCTCTCTTTTTTTAACAGTTGAGCACATAGTTTCTTCTTTTTTTTTTTTTAAGATTTTATTTATTTATTTGAGAGACAGAGAATGAGAGATAGAGAGCACCAGAGGGGAGAGGGTCAGAGGGAGAAGCAGACTCTCCGCTGAGCAGGGAACCCGATGTGGGACTCGATCCCGGGACTCCAGGACCATGACCTGAGCCGAAGGCAGTCGCTTAACCAACTGAGCCACCCAGGCGCCCTCAATCTTTTTTTTTTTTTTTTTTAGATTTTAATGATTTTACTTACTTATTTGACAGAGACAGAGAGAGGGAACACAAGCAGGGGGGAGTGGGAGAGGGAGAAGCAGGCTTCCCGACGTGGGGCTCGATCCCAGGATCCTCAGATCATGCCCTGAGCCAAAGGCAGACACTTAATGACTGAGCCACCCAGGCGCCCCTCAAATAAATGCTCTTTAAAAAAAAATAAAAAACTGTACCTATAGCAATTCTTGCTTTTATTATCTATAATAAATACAGATCATCTGTTGATAATGGTTGGAGATGGGAGGTGGGCGCACGAGATGCATTAAACTGCTGTTTTCAATTTTGCGTGTTTTTGAACATTTCCAAAATGAAATTGAAAACACAAAACCTATAGAGCCCCGTCCCCCCCCTTGCTGCTCTCTACCTGCCGGACCAGTCCTCTTGGCTAGGATATTATAATAGTCTTGTTTCTGTCTTTGTCCTCATTCCCCTGCATTTTATCCTCAACCCTGTGGTCAGAGTAAACACTGTTAGAATGTCCCTCGTTACCTCCAACCACCCCCCCATGAGGAGGTTTCTGTCCCTCAGAGTCAAGCCTCCACTCTTTCCTTTGACACACTTGCCCTGCACAACCCACACCCTCCCTACCTCACTCACACCAGCCACCTGGGCTGCCTCGCTTCTCCTTGAACATGCTGGGCATAACCCACCTCAGGGCCTTGGCACATGCTATTCCCGCCACCTGAAAAGCTCTTTCCTGACATTCAATGGCTCCCACCTCCTTCAGGTCTTTGCTCCAAAGTCACTTTCTCAGTGAGGTCCTCTCTGACCGCCCAAGTCCTGTAATAACCACCGCACCCCTGCCCCCCCCCCCCCCCCCCCTTTGGGTTTTTTCCCCCCCCCCCCCAGTGCACTTACCACCCTCTGACTTTCTATTTTACCTAGTGATTTGCTTACTCTCTGTCTCCCTGCACTGGGAACACAGGCACCTTGGTGTGTTTGGTATACTGCTCTGTCCCCAGCACCTCGCACGGGACCTCCTGGTACATAGCAGGTGCTCAGTAAATAGTTGTTGAACAAATGAACAAGTTAATTGACATGGGGGCTCGTGGGAAAGACGTAGAAGCCAGACTTAGTATAAACCAAGGCCGACTTCAAGTTTCCAGAGAGGAACCTAGCCCGCACAGGGAGTCAGACACACACTGGGTTTCCTCTGGGGGGCTTCCTGGCCCACCCTTCTCCCCGTTATGCCCCAAGGAGGTGGGTCCCCAGCCCATTTCTTACCAGTCAGCATCTCCATCCCGTAACCAGAATCTTCTGAGGGCAGATGCCCAGGCATTGAGTCTGTCATCTCCTCAGAGGTGGGCGATGGGTCTAGAGACAAAAGGACAGTAGCATCTTCTGCTTGTCCCACACTGTCACGGTCCCTTGGGGACCCCCAGCCCCGCATGCCCGCAGAGCAGGACCCTTAAGGAAGCCGTGCCCCAGAACTCTGGGAGGACAGCTTTAGTGACCAGTTGTGCTAGATGCCAGGCGGGGAGGGCCTGAGGTGGGGGAAACCCCACACGGAGCCTCCAGAAACCACGTACACCCTCTTTTTCACAGATGTGGAGACAGAGGCTCAGGGGCTTCTAAGTCTGGAGTCAGACTCAGACCCTCCTATCCCATACCTTTTCTTCTCCTCCCTCCTGCCTTATAAATCCCAGGGGAGGCAGGCCTGAGCAGGGAGGCCTGGGGCGGGGGGGGACCTTTAGGAAGACCAGAGCCGAGAGACAGGCTTGCCAGCGTAGAGGGCAGACCCGGCTGCAGAAAGCGCATGCCATATACCCCACTGGAGGGGTATATGGGATCAAAACTAGAGAAACAATGGCCTCGAGACCCCTTCTTGGCCCTCGGGAGACAGAGGGGATAGCCTACGAGGGGACACGGTGCTTCTGGCCGGTCCAGGAGTGGGAACTGCTTGATTCCTGGAGGTTCATGTGGGGCAGCAGGGCAGCCCTTCAGACACCTGTCCCTTACCTGGGACGGTGACCTGAATAATATCTAGATCCTCTGGCTCAATTTTAATGGGCCTCAGCCCACTCAGCTCCCCAGAAGTTCCTGCGAGGAGGGAATGAGGGATCCAGTTAGGTGTGGGCCTGAACTTGGCTGGGAAAGGCAAACCATTCTAGAACATTCTTAGGCCTGTGCCTAGTTAGTAATGCCCTGGGAACAGTCATGCCGGCCTCGAGCTCCTGCCCAGCCCAGGAGTGGAGGGTCATCATGCAGGTCCTGAGTTCCATCCTGGTATCTCCAATTTATAGGCCTGGTTACGGAAGCCCACAGAGGGAAGCCACTTGCTGCGGACACACCGGGAAACAGTGGTGATGCCGGAAGCCGGAAGCCATCCCGACTCCCCCATAATGCCACCTACATCCCACCAGCCCCTCCAGCCTCCCAGTGAGCTCCCAGCATGCTCTGAGGCCTGGGGGTGGGGGGCAGGGATGGGCAGGGTAGCTCATTAGTATTCCAGGCTCATGGGCTGAGCTTGCCTCCCTCCTCCCCAAGGCTGCTGGGAGGGGAGACGGGGGGTGCTGGTGGACACCCGCTCACCCCAGGACACACACAGTGGGGCTCCTGCTCCTCCTCACCTGGCCCACAGTCTTCAGAGACACCATTCTTGTCTGACCTGTGGGAAGGAAGGAGGCCAAGAAACGACACGGCATCAGCCCTAGCTCTCCCCTCAGGTGGGAGCCCACCGTGGCTGCCAACTCCACACCCCCAACCACATTCACTCCCATCCCCACAGGGCAGTCCTCCCTATGGGAGAGAGGCCCAGTGCAGGGTCCCCCAGGACAGCGGATCACCTGCCACCCTAGCCAAGATGCTGCTCCCTACCCTGGGGTGAACGGTCTGGGCGTCCACCTTCCCCACCAGCTGGGAGCTCCCGAGGCCTGGCTCGGGCCAGTATGGGAGCCCCACAACTTAGCACAGTGAGGTTCCATCAGTGCTTGCTGGGGGGGATTGAGAGCTGAGGGACCACCAGCCTGGAGAGGGTACAGAGGTCTGGGAAGCAAAGACGGGCAGGGCCCCTGGATGGATGATTCAGTGAATTCACGGAGCACTGTGGGGGAGGCCTGGGCTGGACATGGTGGTTCTGGAATGAACGAGCCATCCCTGGCCGCCAAGGGCCCAGAGCCTGGGTGGGTGGCACTGGTGGACGGTGGTGACCAGGCCATGAGCTGAGGGCAGGGCCTTGTAGACACGCAGGGCAGATGCCTGACGTAGTCTGGGTGCCAGGGAAGGCTTCTGAGAGACCAGGCAACCTCTGGCTAGATCCTGAGCGGGGACAAGAGCTCTCCAGGTGGAAAAAAATCGGCAGAGTCTCTGTTCTCCTCTGTCCCTTTGGATTCTCCCTGGCTCACAGCGGGGTGAGGACACAAGGGTGTGTGTGTGTATGTGTGTAGGTGTCAGGAGCTGCTGGGCACGGCATCCTCTGGCCAGCCCCAGGCCTTGCTCCCCCACCCCCCACCCGCAGGTAACACCGCCAGACCGGAGTCGGGGAGGCGGTGGGCCAGGAGCTTGGCGTGGGGCCTTACCGAGCAGTCCCGGGCAGGTCGAGGACAGATGCACGGGAGATCTCTGTAGAGGTATCCTCTGGCGGGCTGGCTGGCTCCAGCTTCGTGGGGTCTTTGGTAAACTTGTTCCCTGGGCGGAGAGGTGGGGACAGGTCAGGGCCAAGGCCCTCTAGCCTCCTGCCTGCCTATCGCGCACCTGGGCAGTGGCCTGTGCAAGGCTCTTGGCGGCACCCCTTGCATATGGTCTGGGCTCTACCAAGCCAGGAATGGGTCCTGGGTAGAGAAGGAACATAGGCCCCGGTGCCAGAGGATGCCAGGGATCTGGGAGGGTTGCAGGAGGAAGGAGCAGCCAGAAATAACTGTCCCAGCCTCACATTCACTATTAACGCTGAGGGCACCCTTGGGAAAGAGGCCAAGTGGCCCCCAAGGCTGGACTACAAAACCATTCTCTCATGTAATTATCCCAAGAACTCAGAGGAAGATGCTTATTACCCGCCCCCATTTCACAGATGTGGAAACTGAGGCCCATAGGATCCTGGCCAAGGTCACAAAGCTGGTGGGAAGGAGGGCCAGAACCAGGACCCAGCTCTGTCGCACCCCAAGATCTGTGCTCCCTTTGCTGCACCAGGCAGAGCCCGACTCTCCCTCCTGGGAGGCATGCTGCCCACTGGTTGGCGCCCCCGCGCCCTGGGTTTGCAGCCAGACCTCACTGCTGACCAGCTGGGCTTCAGGGAAAAGAGCAGAACCCACTTCGTAGGAATGTTCAACGGGAAATTAAAGTAAAACTGAATATGCTAACAGCTTAGGAGAGCACCTGACACGTGCAGGTGTTCCCTACACATTAGCTTTACTACTCCCGAGGGGCTGTCTGCGTCTGGGAGCTGTGGGCTGTGTCTACCCCGGGGTGGACGCCGTACCCAGGCTCCCTCCCCGGCCCGGGGCCCTGCCAGATAGCAGCACTTACTCGGCAGCTTCAGAACGGACTAGCCGGTCCCCACACGTACCTGTGAAAATTCGCTCATCAAACATCCTGGGGAGAGAGGAGAGACCGGTGTGAGGGCAATGTAGGCCCAGGGGCCCCCCAGGTTCAGGGACAGGCCTCCATGCAGACCATGGACTGGAGGAGGAGCGGCTGGGGGCCTGCGACCAGTCAAGACCCCGGCATCACCCTGCTCAGCCTGGAAGTCTGGGCCAGGAACAGGAGGGCAAAGGGAAGGTCGGCGTGGAAGCTGGGGTCACCCACCCCTCCACCTCCGGGGGGGCCTGGTGTTCTTTCTGTTCCACCCCAGCCCCCCCACCCCACCTTAGTGGTACCCAGAGGGTTGGGGAGCTGCCGGTAGCTGGCATACAGGCTCTGTGGGACCCCCAGACCAGCCTGGACCCCAGAACCAAACGATGCCCAAGGAGGGCCCAGCGGGAAATTCAAACAGAGGCTGAAGTGTGGGAGGCAGAGCTTGGCTCCCCCGCTGCTCCTGGGGGCCCATGTTTATCTGGGGCCCACGAGGCTGAGAAGCAGTCACAGGAGCGACCCTGGGGAAAACCGACTTTCTCTCTGAGACCTGCGTCCTCAGCCCCACCTGGGGACGGGGAAGCTGCCGGCCACGACTCTGGTTTTATCACCAACAATGTTACCTATTTATCAGCGAGCCCGAGGGGCAGGGGCTCGAGAGACAGCACGGGGCCTGCCCCGGATTCCTGGGTGGGACTGGCAGGCAGATGACAGAGAGGTCAGATGCGGCTCCGGGCCTGTGACAGACACCCTCACGGGCTGCCCGGCCTTGGAGGCCCGCTTGACGGGCGCTGACCAGGCTTGCTGTCCATCTTTGGAACACATCCCAGACTTCTAGGATCCCCTCCAGACACTCTTCCCCCGTAAGTCCTGCCTCAGGTGGAACCTACGTGTCTGTCCCTCAGGCGGAAACTTGGATCCTCTCGCTGGGGGGCTGGTGTCCTGGTGGGAACTGGGGTTTTGAAGGCCAGGGAGCCTGCCTACCACCGATAACAAGACCCGTAGGCCTTACCGAGTGGCTTCTCCCCTTGACCTCCCCCCACCCCGCAGACGCTTGGGCCGCGCCAGAGACTCCACCCGCTGACTGCTCCTAAGACCTTTCTCCCGACTCATTTCTGCCAGGACAATCTCGAATGCTCCGCTGACCGGGCTGGGCTGTATACCAGCGGCAAATGTCCAGAGGGCTCTGAACGGAGTAGCCACTGTTCTGTGCGTGTTGCTCACATCCAGTCCTCTCGTCTCCCATCCACGGTGTAAGGCACGGACAACCACTAGCCCCATTTTACAGAGGGCGAAAGTGAGGCACAGAGCAGTTAAGTAACTTGCCTAAGGACACACAGCTGGGAAAGGCAGGGTCAGGGCTCAAAATCAGGCTGTCAGCACCGACGCACAGCACCGACGCACTTTACCACTCCTTTATACACGAGGGAGAAGGGAGGTCAAGGAAAAGGTCGGTGTTTATTGAGCATCTACTATATGTCAGGTGTGTTACGTCTGCCTCCTCATTTTATGTTGAGAAAAATCAGGGGTGTGTGTGTGTGTGTGTGTGTGTGTGTGTGTGTGTGTGTGTGAATGCACCAGTGTCCTTATTTTTACAAATGAGGGAACAGGCTCAGAAGAGAGGCGCTATTCAAGGTTATCATGCTGCGAGTGACTTTAGGCCCAATCTGCCCGATGCCAAAGCCACCTCCTCCAGGAAGCCCCACAGGCTTGGCGCTCAGATGCCACTGACTCGACGCCTGGAAATCCGTTGTCCTCTCGTACCCTGGACTCATCACAGGAGTGACCCCCCTCCCCCCCCATGACTGGCAGTGGCCTCTGAGGACAGGTGGGGACTCGTGCCTGCGGTCTGTGAAGTCCCCAGTAGAGCCCAGTGAAGGGCTGGGCCTGTAGGAGGCCCGCAGCAAATACTAGGGAAGAATTAAATAAGCTACGGTGTAGATTGAGGGGGATCAAGGTCAGCCACGGTGAGGACCCAAATCCCATGGTCAGGCACACAAAGGGACACTGGGGTGTCCCTGTAGCTTTCCTCTTACCTAGCCCCCCATCTGCCTAACAGACTTAGGCAGCAGCAAGAGAGATTTAAGCTAGACAACAGTAGGCACTGCCTGACAACTGATTTCGATTCACTTCCAGAATGATCTGTCACGTGGGACCCCCCCCCCAAGTCAGGGTTGTGAGGGCAGATGCGGCCCCACCGCCACAAGGGAGCAGGTGAGAGTCTCCTCCTCTCAGTGGGGACCCCCTTTCTCACCCCCATATCCTCCCTGGTCTGTGCTGACAACTCTCAGGCGTTTTTTTTAATCTCAGACACAGACCTCTCTCTGGAGCTTCTGACTTCTCAATGTGGTCTCCAAAAATTCCATCTCCTGAGCACCCCCAAGTCAGCATACCCCACGTGAACTCCCCGCCCCACCCCTGCTTCCCCCAGTCATACACTCAGACGCATGGGGTGATCCTGGCCTCCGTGCTCCCCTCCACACTCCCACATCCCAGCCACTGGCAAACCCAGCCAAGCTCAGAATCCACCCCAAACGCAGCCGCCTCTCTCCCTCCGCCCACCAGGCCAGCCCAGCCCACGCCAGGCTTCCTCCCGAGTCTCCCCACCTCCAGGGTTTGCTGCCCACCTCCCCACCTCCGCAGCCCTGCCCTGGCCTCCAGCAACCCTCAAGAATAGCTCTGTGCTGGGGCGCCTGGGTGGCTCAGTTGGTTAAGCGACTGCGTTCGGCTCAGGTCATGGTCCTGGAGTCCGGGGATGGAGTCCCGCATCGGGCTCCCTGCTCAGCGGGGAGTCTGCTTCTCCCTCTGACCCTCTTCCCTCTCGTGCTCTCTATCTCTCATTCTCTCTCTCAAATAAATAAATTAAAATCTTTAAAAAAAAAAAAAAAAAAAGAATAGCTCTGTGCTCTCAGAGTGGACCCCAGGCCCCTGCCCGCGCCCAGCCTCCTTGCAGCCCCGGGCAAGTATCTATTCATTCATTCATTCATTCATTCATTCATTCCACACATACACACTGGGCGTCTACTACTACTACGTTCTAGGCGCTGGGGGTTCAGCGATGAGCCCACCACAGTCCTTGCCCTCAGTTCCTGCCTTTAGTCTAACAAGCTCGCACGTGAGCAGACGCACACACTGGGAGCGCGCCCTCACAGAGACAGATGCCTGGGAAGTGGCCAGCGCAGTGCTGCCTGGAGGCAGGGGGGTGGATGCCACGGCCTCGGGCCACCCCTCCATCTCTAACCATTTAGGAGGAAGCATCCTGGGAAGTCTGGGCATTGCCTGCAGACCCTGATGCTTACTGGGTGGTGAGTCCAACCAGCTGTGAGGGCGAAGTCTCCGCTGGAGTCAGGAGCCGAGGCTGGGGGACGGGCAGTAGCAGCCCCCCCCTGCCCCCACCAACCCTGGGGGGCTGCTGCTATGGAGTGCACCGTGTTCTGCCTTCTCCCACCCACCCACACCTGGGCCAGGGGAGCCGGCTGCCTGGGAGGACAGGGAGGGCAGTCCAGCCACCAGGAGGTAGGGCCACCCGATGCGGGGTGTGAAGGGGAGAGGCCAGCCGGCCCCACCTGAGCTCACGTGAGCTCCCCTCTAATGGCAGGTAAGTTCAAAGACCTCAGGTCTTCTTTAGGGGGAGGAAAACGCCTCTTACTAAGACCTAACGGAGGGCCCGCTTGGGCCAGGCATGGTGCCTCCGTTTCCCGTTCAGGCCTCAGAAGAGGCCAGGAAGGGGGGCGACCGCACAGCTGCCTGGTTAAGGAGCCCGACCCCTCTCCCAGGCCCGCCTGTTCTCTTGGCCGAGTCTGAACCCATTCATTCCAGCCCTGCACCATCATCACCACCCCCCCATGCCTGCTGTGGTTCCCTGCCCAGCCCGGACACCCCGGCACCCCGAGCCCGGGCCCCGCACCCCACCCTGTACCTCTTAATGATGAAGTGGATGCTGTGTCGCTCCTCCAGGATCCGCTTCAGCTTGGGGACCCCGTAGGTGCAGGGGCGCTTGAAGGGGATCTTGTCCGGGATGCCCACAATCTCCACAGCCTCTGGGTCGCAGGCAATCTTCCTGTAGGGGACGGGGACCATGTGGTCCAGGCCCAGGGCTTCCGCTGGAAGGGCAACGGCAAGGCTGAGCATGGGACGGAAGCGGCGGGGCATGCGGGGGCCCCAGGGCCGCCGTCACTGTGACCTTCCCCCGCCCCCCTCCCCTGCACATGGTGCTTCCTCTTGAAAACTGCCTACAGCTTCCCATCCCCCTCAGCGACAGCCAAAGTCCTACCTGGGCTTACGAGGACCCAAGTGACCGGGACCCCATCACCTCTGACCTGATGTCCCTGCTTTCACTGCTGTCTTTCCAGCCTCCTTGTTGCTTCCCTAACAGGCCAGACACAACACCTGCCCCAGGCCCATTGCACATGCTCTTCCGGCTACTGAGACGCTCTTCTCCCAGATCACCATTCACTTCCCTTCCTCCCTTTCCCCATTCAAGTGTCCCCTCCAATGTCACCTCATCAGCCAACAGCCCCCACCATCTCCCCATGGCACACCCTGCTCTATTTTTCATCCCCTGTTTACTGTGACCTGACACTATAAACATATTCTGTACGCTGGTTCACTGTCTGTAACATCAGCTCCACGGGAGCAGGGGGCAGTTGCTGCTCCACGGCTGGGATCTAGACAGGATGGGATATAGGCTAGCTGCTCCCTGCACTCTGTGAGCGAATGAATGGCTGAAGGAAGCTTCTCGGCAGGACTCCTCCAGCCCCCCAGATGTGCTCTTTCCTCCAGGGAGGCGTCTGGCGTTCTCACTCATCAAGGACAGAAGCGAGACACAGACAACTTTGCCAATAGCAACGTAGACAGAATCTGGGCTTAGGAAGTGGTGACTTGTTCCTTTCTTCCTTCCAGACCTTTGGGTTTGGTCTTGGGCCACCTTAACTATTCACTTCCATCACACCTCCAAGTTCCCACTACATTCAGGGACCAAGTACTTCTTGAGTACCTACTATGTGCTGGGTGGTACTTTCTTGGGTCCCCGGTTCTCCCCAGGGCCTGGGAGGTCTCAGGAGACTTGAGCAGGGCTGGCGGTCCACTTCCCTCCTGCCTCGTCCTTCCAAACTCCCCCGAGGGTCCCGCGTCCCTGGGCCCTTCCTCAGGCCCCTCCCCATCCTGGCCTTGCTCCTCTGCCGGGGCTTTGCCTGTGTCCCAGCAGGTGCCAGCCCCGAGCCGGCCTCCCCTGCGGCCACACCCTGGCCGGGACGCGGCAGGGCTGCCTGGGGCCCTCCCTGGCGCGCCGTCAAGAATTGTTTTTCTGTTGATGCAGCCAGGTCTGCGTCGGCGGCTTTGGCAGCCAGATCCTACTGTGAAGCCACACTTAGCTCGTTGTCAAATTAAACCCTCGAAATCTCAACAGCTGTCAAACCATTTCTTTCCCCAACCCCAGCCCCAGCCGGTGAGCGATGGCTTCGGCGAGTCTATGCACATTTGTCTCCACTCGGGTTCATGTCATTGGCTGGGCCTGTCTCTTCAGCCGCAAGGACAGCCAGGGGACAGAAGGTGACCCCACCTGGCCTCCAGCCTCTGCCCCCTGAGAGGGGGAGACTGCAGCCACCAGGCAGGAGCCTCTGTCCCTCGTAGAGACTCAACCATCTCCCAGGATCCCCCCGTTTCTTCTCCATTTTATTTTTTCCCCCGCTGCACCCCCAGCCCCACTGCTGGCCCACTTCACCCAGGGCTGGTGGCCGGAAGGGCAGACCTAGGAGCAGGCTCCACTCGTCCAGGGTCTGCGGGATGCCTCAGGCTGCCACACGAGGTCCTCACCCCCGGGGACGTCCCCAGTCCTCCTGGGGAACTTCCTTCTCCCCAGGGCAGCTGCAGGGGAAGCTCAGACGGAGCTCTGGCCCGAGAAGGGGCAAGGCCTCAGGCACTGCAAGCCCAGTGCTCCTCCTTGGGTTTGGATGCGGCAAGGCCAAGTGCTGGCATCCGCAAAAGGCTCAGCTTTCTGGAAACATCCAGAGTACACAACAGGCAGGAAGCCTGGCGGCTGCCATGCCAAATCGGCTAGGGCAGAACGCTCTGAAGGCAGTCGGAGCCAGCCCTCCCCAGGTCCCCTCCCCCTACTGCCCATCCAGCTTGCACCTGCCTGTAGGGGAGGAGAACGGGAGGAGTATGGGTCGGCCAGAGAGACCACATCAAACGTTATCAAAGGTGCTCAGGTTACCCCAGACTCCTCACTAGGCCTCTAGAGCCCTGCTCAGCCCCAACCCCAACCCAGAAGGCGCAGGCTGCCAAAGCCCCAGTGTGGATCAAAGGGCACCTCCTCCATGAAGCCACCCAACTCCTCAAGCCTGTGGAGACCTCGCCTTTCTCTGAGCTGTCCTGTCTCTCCGAGGGCCCCCACCCCCGCGTATTACTGTATACTACCTCATCCCACTGCACGCTGCTGAATACACCTGGAGACACATCTTCAGGCACCTGCCGAAGCACCTCGAGACCAGCGCGGGCCTCAGTGCCTGGCACAAGGTTGGGTGGGGGGAGCTGAAAATGCGTGACTGATAAGTGAGCGAACCAGTAAATGCATGAGAAGAGAAAAGAAGGGAGGGGGCAAGTGTGGCAGGTGACCCAAGAAGTCATGGGGTCTTCAGCTCTGGTTCCTGGCTTGAGAGTTCCCAAACCCCTGGTAATTTCCCTGAGTGACAGGGCTGAAGAGAGAGTCCTATTTTTCCTAATAAACCCCTTTCAACCCACCCGAGTTTATGGTAACGAGGGGCAGGCCCCCAGCACCCTCAGGATGGGGACAGGTTGCCTGGGCAACCAACCACGTGATCAGAGGGTTGACACTTTCGGTCCCACCCCCCACCCCCACCTCCCAGGAGGGGAGAGGGGCCGACATTGAGCTAATCACCAGCGGAGGATATTTTAATCGATCCTGCCTACTTAATGGGACCTCTGTAAAAACTCGAAATGTGGGCTTCAGAGAGCTTCCGGGTTGGTGGATCCATGTGCCAGGAGGGTGCACCCCCAAACTCCACCAGGACAGAAGCTCCTGCGCTCGAGACCCTTCTGGACCTCACTCTATGTACCTTGTCACCTCGCTGCTCATCTGTACCCTTTATAATAAACAGGTGAAGACAGATAAAGTGTTTCCGAGTTCTAGCTGCCCTTACAACGGACTGTCCGAACCTGAGGGGGCGGTCATGGGAACCGTGGATGTGGAGCCACGTCGGACAGAAGTGCGGGTGCCCTGGGGACCCACCCCTAATTGCGGGGCCGTCTTGTGGGGCTGAGCCCTTAACCTGTGGGCTCTGTGTCACTCCCGGTTGTCAGTGTCAGGATTGAACTGCTTGCTGTGGAAAACCCCCTCTTCCGGTGTCAGAAGCATTAGAGAGAGGGTTTTCCTTTAGCGAGGCTGGAGGGGAGGGAGGAACACGGAGAGAAAGGAAGAGAGAAGGAAGAGTTTAAGCCCCATCCTGTCCCTTTTGCTTCAGGTGAGAAGGCCAAGGTTAGAGAGGGAGGTGGCCAACTCCTCCTGGTCGCCCGGGACAAGTGGCTGTGGCCTCCCAGTGCAGGGCTCCTCCTGGACCTTGTGTGTTCAGGGAGCTCCCAGGGTCCCTGGCCCTCCTCTCTGTCTGCAGGCCTGGGTGGCAACCGTCCCTGCCCTCCCTTGGCCCCATGGGCAGAGGGACTTGCCCACAGCAGTGCGGCACCATTCGGGGGGTGGTGGGTGACACCAGGGAATCCGTGGGGACGTGTGTCATGTCCCCGTACTGAGAGCCACCCACCCAGACAAGGGCTACACCATGGCCATTGCCTGCTGGGACCTTACAGGGGGAACCCCATGAAGGCTGAGTGAGCAGTGGGAGCGCACGGCTGGGGTGCGGGCGAGTGGTGTCCGAGCACCCAGAGCAGGAAGGTCTGACAGGCCACCTGGTCCCGCCCCTGCCTTCTAGCCAACGGTGGCTTCGTTTTCCACGCGGCGCGGCACGAAGCTGGACCACGTGGAGGACACACCTGCCCCAGCGCTCCCCCCATGTGCAGAGAGGGCTGACACGCGTTCTGGGCCCTGCGCGGTCCTGGGTGCCGGGGACACACAGAGGGGCCGGCGCAGTCCTGCCCAGCCCTCCCCCGGGAACAGACACAGACAGCACGTCAAATGCAGGATGTGTAACGAAGAGGAGCCCATCAGGGCTCTGGGGGCCCCCTCCTGGCCCAGCCTGAGTCTCGAGGAACAAGTGGGAGTCTGCTCCCCAAACACGCCAGGCAGAGGGCCCAGCACCAAGGCAAGGGCACCGGGCACGGTGTGTGGGGAACCTGCAAAGCGCATGGGGCCGCCGGCCACTCTCCCGGGTCTCCCCCGCAGGGTCCCCCCCGCCCCCCCCGCCCACCTCCCACAGGTGAGTCGAGGTTGGGGCTCTGCCATCAGTTCCGCCCCCTGGAAAAGTCTGGAAGGGCAATATTGACACAACCACCCCCTACCCAGACAGAAGAGGACATGAGCACGGCCGCTGTGCATATGGCTCCTGCTGTCATGTTAGGGAACATGAGTGACTGCCACGTAATGAGATGCTCAACACGCTGCTGAGGCCACGCGGCGGGCCGCGCCGCCCACTCACCATATCTGCTGTTAAACAGGATCTGCACGCACTCCCGGAGCGTGTTGATGTCCTCGGTTTCCTTTATGAAGGCGTCCCACTTCTCTATCAAAACACAAGAGGTACGAGTGAGGGCGGGTCGCGGCAGGGAACCCAGGGCCCGGCCGCCTCCCCCTCCACTGGACCCTCCTAGCTGGGCCCGGGGGCCCCGGAGACACGGCCACACTGGAGGCCACCGGGCTCTCTCCTCCAGAGTCCCACAGAGGGGCTCAGCTCTTCCGCTCACTCCCACCCCGGCCCTTGACACCCCAGCCTCCTCCAGGAGGCAGCCCTATCCAAACCCAGGGTGCTTGGAGGGTCCCCCCACCGCCACCCCCTGCTCTCTTCTCTCGCCTCTGTCAGCCCCCAGGAGCAGTGCGTATTATGCAAGCTCGGCCTGGCCCTCCTGGGTGTCTCCTGCCCACACAGGCAGGGGGTATGAGTAAGGAGACACAGAGTCCTGGCCTCAAAGGCACGAATCCTCATGCCTTGTACACCCGGGCTTGGCCCTGTGGCCTCCCTCAAACCCCCAGCCCTGCCGGCCTCTTCCACGAAACCAGAGCCTCTGCCTCAATTTACTATTAATAACTAGAGCCGCCATTCGGTTCATCATAATACCATTATAAATGCCATCTTTAATTTATTTACTTTATTATTTTTGTTGCTTAAAAGATTTTATTTGTCAGGGAAAGAGAGCGAGCGAGCGAGAGCGAGCACAAGCAGGGGGAAGGGCAGGCAGAGGGAGAAGCAGGCTCCCCGCTGAGCAGGGAACCCGATGCGGGGCTCGATCCCAGGACCCTGGGATCATGACCTGAGCCGAAGGCAGATGTTTCACCAACTGAGCCACCCAGGGGGCCCCCCATCTTTAACTTATTAAGAGTTTATTTGTCCTGAGTACTTTGTATAGAATATTCTATTTAATCCCTCATGATATCTTTAAGCATAGACAGTATCCCCACTTTTCAGGTAGGAAAACCAGGCTCAGAGAGGCTGAGTATCTCGCCTGAGATCACCCAGCGAGCCCCCAGTGAGATTCTACCGCAGCTGGTTCCCCTCGCCCACCATGGCCTCCCGAGATGCCACTGCACCTGAATCTCCAGGTCCCCTCCTTGCCATGGATGGACCCTGTTTGGGGCAGTGTGTGGGGGGGGTCCTCCACTCTGATCCCAGGGGACTAGGTCTTCTTAAAGAGCCTCTCACTGAAGGCGAGGCCGAGACCCCCACCAGGCATAACTGCCGGAGAGTCTCGCTTCCTCCCTTTTGGTATATAGGAATCCCAAATACAGTGCGGTACTTTTAAAACCCATCCACATAATTTTTGGATCCTCTCGTCTTCCGATGGCCTTCAGCAGCCGCTGCCGGCATCCTGAGTCCAACCTCATGAGAGAGAGATCCTGAGCCAGAAGCACCCAGCTAAGCTGCTCCTGAATTCCGGACCCACACGAACTATAATGCGTAAACGCTCACTGCTTTGAGCTAAGTCCGGGGGCAGGTTGCTGCACAGCAATACCTGTTACATTCTGGTTTTACTCACACGTCCCTTGTGCGGAGCCGTCCCTCCTTTCTCCCACGAAGACCCAGTGGGCGCATTTCCATTTCAGGACACACCACCCCCGGCCCCGGACCCCCCACTCTGGTTGGGGTGCTGCTGTGGGCACCGCCTACCTGACTTGTCATGGACAATGGAGAAGAGGATGCGCTTCGAGGCGTGGACGTTCTGGATGAGAGGACCACCGGGCCCGGGGGGCTTCTGTCCTGGACAAGGGAGAGGAAAGGGACAGGTTCAAGGTGGGCCCCCAGATCTGGCCTGGGTGCAGAGATGCTGGCTCTGGGGTAACAGTCTCATCCACCAAGGAGACCCCCGAACTCAGCCCTAGGGTCGTAAACTCAAGGCAAGTTCCCTGCCCAGGGGCCTAAGACATTCTTTGGCAGAGTCTGCTCTCCAAATGGCAGATCAGGGAGGCCAGGATGATGATGTCCAAGGACAGGTGGGACCCCTATTTAGGTGTCTACGTCCCACTCCGCTGCTCAGCCCAACATTTGATGGGAAAGGGGGGGGGAGGGAGGTCCCTTTTGCTCCTTCTCCTAACGGTTAAGTACAACTTATAAGCACCTACTATGTACCAAGCACTGGACTCTGCTTTAACACAGCAGCTCTCAAGCCTGAACACCCAGCGGAGCCACCTGGCAGATTTAAATACACAGACAGCTGGGCCCCCGGGCGCCCCCTAACCTTGAGATTCAGCAGGACGGCGGCAGGGCCTGAGAATGTGCATTTCTAACTTGCCCTGTCATTTGACCACGGTAATAACCTCGTGAGAGGTCCTACTGGCATCCGACTTTAAAGCTGAGGAAACTGAGGCTCAGGGAGGTAGAGATTTGCTGTGGGACACACAGCCTAGTGGAGGGGCCAGGACAGGAACGTAAGTCTTTCTCACACCCAGCTGTCCCTTCTCCTATTTCGGTACCTCTAATCCAGGCTGGGTACGTCGTCAGTGCTCATTAAATGCTTGTGACTGACTGGCCTGTTGACTCCCTCCACAGACTCCTCTATGGGGTGCCCTCAAACATCTCTCGGTCCCACGCCAATGATACTGTTCACAGAGGTCCCGTCCCAGCCCCTTGGCCCGACATGCCTCCTTCAGCCTGGGGTGGGCCTGAGCACCCCCATCTGCTCAGGGACGGTGCCCCCCAGGAGTGATCTCTGTCCCACCCCCGGACTCAGGGGTCCCAGCAGCACCTTACCACAGCACTCGGGGAAGTCTTGGGCCCCAGAGGCCTTGGGCTCAGGCCCAGGCCGGCCAAGGCCCAGGTCGCTGGGGGCAAGTGGGCAGGCGGGCGCCTCCTGCTTGAGCTCTCTCGTGGTGTGGTTAGGGAGTGCGGTGCTGTACAGGAAGCTGGCCACAGCGGACGAGGTGCCGGTGGGGGGTAGGTCCTGGGGTGGCCCCTTGGGGGCCTGGCCGTGCAGGCCGCAGTCCCGAGACCCCTTGGCTATCAGGGAGACACCGTTCAGCTCCACTAGGGCCTTCGAGTCCCGCCCGCCATCCTCAAGCGGCCTGGGTGAACGAGAGGACAAGTGACAGCTTTATACACCTGGCCCGCCAGGCCCCAGCCTGCCCTCTGCACAACATGACGGCCTGTGAGGTACACGGGCCAGGAGCCGGTCCCCATTTTACAGCTGGGGGGTGCAGGCCCGGGGCGGGGTTGCGATGTGTCCGGGGCCACAAGGCTGGGCCACTAGAGGAGCTGGGCCCTGCCCCTTGGCCCCCGTGCCCCCCACACCCCCATCACGTGGCTCAGATCATGCTCTATGCCTGGGCGTCTGCCTCACCTCCATTGCCAGACTGGGAGCTTTTACAACCGGGGTCCCCCGCAGGTTTCTGAAGTCCCTACCCCGTGACTGGGTGAGTGGCCCCAGGTGGCTGAGCAAGCATGGGAGCAGGTCACCCTCCCTGGCCCGTCCTGGCCTGACCCTCATGGTCCAGCCACCCTCCCTGGGCCCACTCCCAGGCTGACTGCCTCACTCACCTCTTGAGCTTGAAGCGGATCCGGTGGCTGTGCTCCAGGATGGCCATGAGGGCCTTGGGGTCATAGTCGGCCGGCCTCCGGAAGGCCAGGCCCTCGGGCAGCCCCTGCACGGCCAGCAGCCCCGGCTCCCTGAGCAGCCTCTCGTAGGGCAGGGGCACCACGCTGGCCCTTCCCAGGGCCTCGCCTGTGGGGGAGGGGGTCGAGGAGAGGGTCTAGTATGAGAGGGCAGCCAGGCTGGGCCGGGGGCCGGCCTTGCCCCAGAGCTGGGGCCACATTGAGTCACTCCCTGTGGTGCCGGGTTCCCAGGAAACTGGACCCCACGGGCCCCTTCCCTGCTAACATCGCACAGAACAAGGCCCTGCAGGCTGAGCGGGGCGGGCGAGCACTGCGGGTGGGCCCCTCTGTGTGCGCCTGAGGGCCGGGGCTCCCCCACGGCCGGGGCGCCCAGCTTCTCTCGCCATTCTCTCCTCTCTGGGCAGCCGGGTGGAGGGGAGAGCAGGGCGCGGGGCTGTGGGCAGGAGCTCAGGAGGAGCCACGGGGGACAGAGAAGGGAGGGCGGCGGCAGAGAGGCCACAGGGCGGAAGGGAGGAGAGGGAGGGAAGAGGAAATGGGAAGAGCAGACTCCAAAAAAAAGAGAGGTATCAGACAGACAGAAGGTGGTGGGGACGAGGAAGGGGTGAGTGGAGGGGAGACTGACTGGGGACTGACGGGGTGGGATGGCCGAGGGGCCTGGGCTCAGGAACGCCTGTCGTCACTCCCACACTGCAGCCCCGCCCGGAGCCATAAAGAGGCGGCTCACCTCAGATGCTGCCCAAGGTGGGCAACTGGGGGGCTGGGGGGGGCAGGGCAGAGTGGGCAGGGGTGCGGGGGAGGGGGTTGAGGGCATGAACCCTGTAGCTGGCAAAGCCAACCACATGTGACAAGTCCTCCCATCCCAGGTGACCAGTGTGCCCACCCCGGGCCTCTGGGCCTCCCATCCCACCTAGGCCTCCCCCTCCTCCTGACAGCAGGAGGTTCCTCAGACCTTTGCTCCACAGAACCAAAGGCTGCAGTACAGAAAGGGAGAAAGCCAGAGCTGGGACCCTTAGGGACCACAGGGACCTGCCCAAGGTCACCTGGAGACCACGACGGCTACCACTGGGCCAGAGATTCTGCAACTGGCCACTTGTGAGGGAGGCCAGGCCTGCCCACCTCCCTCACCCTTCAGAGGAAGACTTGGCTAACTAGCGAAGTTAGCTCTCACTCAGTCATTCAACAAACACCCTGCTGCCGACGTCGGCCACTGTCGCTGGGGATGGTGGAAGGCGCAGGCACAGACCCCGGCCCCAGAGAGCACTGGGCTAGTGAGGGGTCAGAGCACAGTGGGTGCCCCAAGGGGGGCACTGAGCCAGTAGCGGGGGCTTCCCAGAGCTGAGCCTTAGAGAATCTAAAGCAGTGTCCACCGGACAGAGGGGAAGGCAGTCGCAAAAGGCACAGCGGTGCAGAGGCGAGGTGTGAAATGGAGCCAGAGTGGGCCGGAGAACAGGAAGCGGTTTCGTGAGGCAAGGCAGCATGGCTGGAGGGTGGCAGGGACCGGCCACAGTGGGGAGGGTGACGGGGAGCCCCCGAGGCCGTGGAAAGAAGAGCTTTCTGGTCAGACTTGTGCTTTAGGAAGATGCCCTTGGTCACAGGACAGGTGGGGGCAACAGGGAGCCGGCCTGGAGGCAAGGAGACCAGGGCCAGCCCAGGGCCATTTCCAGGCAAGGTGGCAGCGACCAGGGCCAGGGCGGGCCCGGGGCAGTGTGCACGGTGGTTCAGGAAACGGGGCTGGGGCGGAAGAGCCATGCCTGGGGATGCAAGATGAGGGAGGGGCCGCCTCAGCAGGGTGGGGACGGGGGCTCCCACCCGCCTGGGGGCCCCAAATGGAATGAGGAAGGATCTTACTATAAAGAACATCAAACACCTCCTCTACCATCTTCCGTAGAAGGTACACGTCCGAGCCATGCTCCAGGGAAGACCGAGGGATGTTCCGGCCGCCACCCTCGCCCCGCGACACCTTCTTGGGATGCTCTGTCTCTGGCTCCTTCCAGGGGGCCCCTCCTGTGGGACACAGAGCATGCCGGGCCAGGATGAGCACCTGTCTCACCCCTGCCCAGTGAGCTGAGATGTCCCTGCCCCGTGCTGAACCCTGCAGCGGGGCACTCAACATGGAGTAGAAAATGAAGGAAGGAAGGAAGGAAGGAAGGAAGGAAGGAATGAAGGAATGAATGACGAGTGAGCAAGCCCTGCCCCAACCCCCTGCCCAGGGCCAAGGCTGGTCATCTCTGAGTTCCCAGTGCCTCGCACAGGGCTTGGGTCTCATCCTGGTCACCTCTAACTCACTGTGTGACCTTGGGCAAGTCCCTTCCCTCCCTGGGCCTCAGTCTGTGAGCTCTCGCAGAAGACCAGCTGGCCTGGCTCAGAACTGGGGTTCAACCAATGTCCGTTCCGTGCACCCCTTCCTGTGCTCCAACCCTAACGCTGTCTTAAACAGTCAAGGCCCCAGTTTTCCGCTCTGCCCCGTGAGGAGACAACGGGAACCCCAGGCAGGAGGCCAAGGGGCTGCAAAGAGGCAAGTTCATCCCAGGGTGGGGCCCTGGGAGTGTCAGTGGACCCCTGGATTGGGAGATGCTAGACACTGCACTGGAAAGGGGATGAGGGGAGGGCCCGGAGGCCACCTCACAGCTGGGAGCCTGCTCCTCTCCAGGGATCTGCGGAGCTTGAAATAAACCAGCCCAGCGCCCGGTGCTATAAATAGTCGCTGTGCCGGGCTCGGGAAGCCAGGTGCACCTTCCGCAGGCCCAGCCTGGCCAGGCTGGGGCCACAGGACCCGGCCACTGTCTATTCTACCCTGGGCCAGCCCCCACCCAACCTCGGAGAGCGGACAGGCTCGGAGAGCTGGGTGGGGGCGGGGGCGGCTGGGGAAGCAGCTGGACCCCAGTGATGACATGCCCAGTGCCGGGGGCCAGCCTTCCCCGAAACGGCTGATGGAGGTTCCAGACCCCGGGTGTAACGCAGACGTTAATAATGGCAAGGAGAACGGCTAGCATTTACTGTGTCTGAACCCCGTGTCAGGCACTGTTCTCGCCTGTATTAGATCGACTTAATCCTCAGATCGACCCGCAAGGAGGGCAGCACTGTCCTCCCTTTTCATAGACAAGGAGGCTGAGGCCCAGCAGCCGGCAGGTGGCAGAGCCGGGACGGAGCCCCAGACGCCTGCCTTCAGGGCCTGCTCTTAACCCTAAGAGCTCAGAGTCCCAAATCGTGGGCTCGAGCGGCCGCTCAGGGGCTGGCCTTCAGCGCTGGGGCCAGGCCCTAACCTTGTAGGGCCTAATCCACCACAAAGGTGAAGATGACGAGCTTACCAGGAGCACGGATGTAAATTTAGGGCATGAGAAGCCGGCACAGTGTGGGGAGTAACCACAGGGGTTGGGGCGGTGGGGCGGGGGAGGGCTGGCGACTGGGGGTGGGGGGCACAGACAGGGGCCCGGGCAGGCGGGAGGAACGTGGACGCGGAGGCTGGGGAGGCGTCTGCCGGCAGAGGAGAGGAGGGAGGGCCTCCCACGTGGGGAGACAGTGGGGACAAAGGCAGAGGGGAGCATGCACACAGAGCCGGTGAGCTAGCACTCAGCCCAGTACCGCCGGTAGTGAGGGATGCCGGGAGAGGTGACGCAGAGGGGCTGGGTTATGAGGGTCTAAAGGCCCCAGCAGCAGTGTTGAGGAGCTGGGGCTTCAGAATGACCCCCCTGCTTCAGGGCTCCCGGCTCACAGCTCCGAGTGTTGTTCTCTTTTGCAAGTGACCAGGAACCCCTGGCAGGGCTCCCAGGGGGAGGGGTAGGGCGGGAGTGTCCTGCTACACCTCCCCGATTCTGAAGGGGTGCAGCACAAAGAGCACGGGTTTCAGAACAGAAACCCGGCCTCCGTCACTTGGCGGCTCTGTCTCCCTGGGCAAGTGGCTTCTGCTCACCATGCCTCAGTTTCTCCCTTGTAAACTGGGAGCGGTTTCCTGAGCCTGCTGGGGAAAGTGAACAGAGCACGTGGCCTGGCTCAAAGCACTACTGATCGCAACAGGACTAACCGCTCGAGATATCAAGCATTTCCTTCGTGCTGCAGGTGTCCTCAGTCACTTCGTCCCCAAGAGCCACCACGAGGTGGCTCCAGATCGTTACTATAGCAACGACGGTGCCTACCTCACTGGGCTGACGTCGGGATAACTGAGTTAGATGGCAAAGGGTGCTGCACACAGCAGGTGCTCAATAAGCATTAGCGGAACGAGGGCACGGGGTCCCTGTGTGTCAGAGGTAACACCGGGCCTCAGTGTCCCCTTCTGCCAACGAGCACGCAGACGTGTCTGGGTCTGGCCCGCCGCAGGGTGGAGTCAGCTGGTCTCTATGGACCGAGGGACTGCTGGAGACTTCACGCCCCGGTGACGCCACACTGGGACGCCCGCACAGCCCCCGACACAAGGCCCCCTGGAATTGCTCTGGGGACCCTCAGGGACCACAGGCCCCACCCACTGGAGCCCTGGGGTACTCACGGCAGAACCTGAGGAAATCTGACTGCAGCTCATTCCGTGCGTTCAGGAACATTCTCCCCTTCTCGGTGCCCACCACGAAGGCACTCTCATCATGGACAGCAACACAGGCCACCTCCGCGTTCAGCTTGGAGAGCGCCGAGCACTGCAGGGGGAGTGGGGTATGTGAGCCTGGAGGAGGTCCCCCAGCTTAGGGACACCTCCAGTGACAGCTCTGGGGGTGGGACGAAGCTCCCAGCTGCCTAAGATCCTACCAGCAGCTCCAGGGAGAGGTCACCCCTCCATGGTTCTCAGTTGGAGTCTGCAGGAGGAAGGAGTGAATGACACCCCTACCCCCCAAGCTCGGCCAAGGTCAAGGGAGAAGACAGGTCATGGAGCCCCCAGAAGAACAAAGACACAGGGCCCCTGCCCTTCCCTCCTCCCAGGTCCTCCTGGCTCTAGAGGGGTTCCTGCCTGAGGCTTGGCCCCAGCCCCAGGGACAATCCTGTCTGGTTTTCTTAAAGTCCTGAATGAGAGGAGGTCGGGGTGCGGGGGGGGCTGGCACCCAGGAGAATCAAGGCTTGAGCAGATCCAGGTTTCAATCCCGCATCAGCCACTTCCGGCTGTGGGACTGATGCACGTCATTCCCCTCTCTGGGCCTGATCTGCAGAATGGGGACAGGCAGCCCAGCTCCCAGGCTTTCAACGGGCTTGGTTGTGGGGATTCAGCGAGGCCTGGCAGGCAGGCAGGAATCTCTAAACCGTGGTATCTCCTGTGGGTCCACAACAGAGGTCATTTTTGTAGCCCCAGAGTTGAGGGGTTGGCAGGCCCCCTGCACGAGAAGCCCTAACACAGGGGCCCTGCAACCAAGACCACCAGCATCTCAGCCCTCCGACCTAGGTCAGCAGATCTCTGCCTGCAAAGCTCTCAGCGTGCATTCGGCGCCCCGTGAACACTGGTTTTTATGTGAGTTTGGTAGCGCTCTGCTGGGCAGTCAGGGAGTCTGGCTTCTCATCCCAGTTCTGCTGCTGTGTGACCTAGGACAGGTTCCTCAACCTCTCTGGGCCATAATCATGCCTCTCAGCTTCAGCCCAGAGTCACTCTGCTGAGGAAGCCAGGGACATTGTGGAGCCGACAGGCCTGTCCCCGGGGATCTCCTACGGTGAGGGGTGTGTGTTGATTTCCTGCTAAGATTAAAATAAAAACCTGCCGCTCACTTTCCCCGTGGCAATGCTGCAAAACGTTAACAAGCAAAGGAGACAAATAGAGTCAGTTGTTCCCAACACACGAGTGGCCAAAGGAGCTGGAGAGATACTTACTTCCCTGTGTGGTCACTCTCCAGGGAATCGGCTTCCCCAGAGGCACACAGAACGGGGCTTGGAGGAAAGGCCTGGAAGAGGGTCTGCCCCACGGCCCCTGGAGACCACCCGAGGACCCAGGCCCCAGCCCCGGCGGATGCCAGCATCCAGTCACTGCCGAGCAAGGGTCATCATCACCCTTGGGGTCCGTCCGGAAACCCAGGAAGGGACCTAAGGACAGGGGGAGCATGTCTCATCCCCGCCACCAGGCGAGCTACGGGGGCCCTGCTCCTCTGAGGAGCCTCTGTAACGCCCTCTAGAGCAGTGCTGTCCGACAGAACTTTCTGTGAGGATGGAAAGGTTCTGTCGGGGCGCCTGGGTGGCTCAGTCTGCCTTCAGCTAAGGTCATGATCTCGGGGTCCTGGGATCGGGCCCTGTGTCGAGCTCCCTGCTCAGTGGGGGGCCTGCTTCTCCCTCTCCCTCTGCCCCTCCCCACCCTGCTTGTGCTCTCTCTCTCTCTCTCTCTCACTCTTTCTCTCTCTCAAATAAATAAAATCTTAAAAATCACAAAACAGGCCACGCTGTGTGACTCCAGGCAAGGTGCTGCCCTCTCTGAACTTCAACTTCACCATCCTAACATGCAGGAATGTAGCTAACGGACGCCAGACAGCTTCTAACACCCCGTTACTCTCTGTCCCAGAACTTCTCCCCCCAGGAAAAGGCTACAGGAAAATGACATTATAATTTCCTCATTTGGGATAAAACACTACAGGCTTAGGTACGTAAGCAATCGTGCCGAAGGAGTGATTTACGAGGCCTCATTCCTCTCTCCTGGCCCCGAGACGCAGTTATAGCTCGTGCTTTAACTTCGGGGATTACAGCTTTGTCATGAGTCAGGTCCCTTCCTCGGAGACCTGTGACCTTCCCAGGGATGGGACCTGAATGGCAAAAGGCGACGAAATGAGGATAAGGGGTGAGGGGGCCAGGGGGCCAGGGCCAGCGCTGAATTCCAGGGCCGGATTTTCACATCCTTGGCCTCACCCAAGCCTCCCCCTGCCCGCCCCCCATGCAGGCAGATGGGGACAGTGAGTCCCAGGGGGCCGAAGACCCCTCCGTCCCTCCCCCCCGCCCGAGGTGGCAGAGGTGGGACTTGAGCTCAGACATCTGCTGACAAAGGCCGGGACTTCCGCCCCTCCGGGGCAGACCAGGGCACTCACCATGGAATCTAACGCAGACACAAGGCTGGTGATGATCTCGTCTTTGCGGGTGAAGGCGGAGCTCCAGCGGTCGGGCCCGCAGCTGTTGGTGGGAATGTCGCAGCGCTTCCCCAACAAGGCCATGGTCACCTGGATGGAGGGAGGCCGCGGAGGTGGGCGTGTGCCCCAGGGCGTGGTCCCCACGGCGGCGGATGCCCACCCCAACCCCGCCAGGCCCCCAGACCCCCAGGGCCGCCTCTACTTCCCAGGTGGGACGAACCAAGGGCTGGCCTCCCCTCTCCCCAAGGGGTTAGACGCATGAAGACATTAGAGCCCCCATGCAGGGCCTAGTTAGGGAGGAGGCCGCACACAGCTCCGGGCAGGCACGGGCACACGCGGTGGGGTAACTGAGGAGTGCGCTCCATGGCATGTCCCCCAAATCTGCAACTCCAGGGCTGAGCCCAGTACCACGACCAGTCCGCCTGGCACCTCAACTGCCAACTTTCCCCTGCACGTAGCTCTGGCCATGGCTCTCCCTTGCTCACACACCCTCCATGGCTCCCTATTGCCCACGTTAGCTCTGGACTCCTGCCCCTCGTCCAACTCCCCCTCCACAACCCACACTCCAGGTGCTCTAAGAATCACCGTTCCCCAAACATACCCACGTCCTTCATGGCATCCCAACTGTCACAGGTTTCCCTCTCCCTGACCCAAGTGGCCTTCTGGCCCCTCTGTCATCTGCCGATGGCCCACCCAGCTTTCAATTGTCACCGCTGCTCAGAGGGTGCCCTCAACGGCTCCACCTCCTGCCCCTTCCCGCCCTGGCTGGGCCAGGTGTCCTGGCTGGCCTCCCACATGTCCCCAGGCTCCTCTGTCACCGCTTTCTATCAAGGTGCAATGGGCAAGGCCACGGTCCCGAGGCCCACGAGCCCCAGTCTCAGAGGTTCAGAAAGACAGTGGAGGCCACTTCATCTCAGGACAGGGTTTCCCCAAGACAGGACTTTGCCCCATTGTCATGAGGCTCCTGGAGGACAGAGGTGCACCCTCCCCTTGTTGGGGTGCCCTCAGACCAGGGCCCAATGCCAGGGCTCCCCCAGGCAGGGGACAGGCCTTCTGCCCCTGCACCACCTGGCCCAGCCTGGGCACCCACTAGACACAAAGGTCAGCCTCCCCTGCGTCCGGTTCCGTCCTGCCCCTCCCCTACCAGAACCCGAGGAGGCAGGTCCGGGGTGCCACCCACAGGCTGCCCCAGTGCCCCTCCTCGAAGGCAGGGACCCTTGGTTTCCCAGGAGCCGGCAACCAGGTCAGGGGTGCGAGCAGGGAGCAGGGCTGCAGGCCTCAGAGTCTGTGGATCACCTGGCCTCCCTGCTTCCTGCAGATGGGGGGTGGGGGCACCAGGCAGGCTGACGGCTGGGCCCGATGTCTCAAAGGGTGCCAAGCCCCGAGCGTCTTCTGCCACCGCAGCTGCCCCCTGACCATAAGCTCTGTGAGGGCAGGGACCGGCCTGCCAGTCACTGCTGCACCCCCAGGGCCCAGCTCAGGGCCCGCTGTGCGCAACGGGCCAAGGTGGGGCGTGGTCCACACCACAGACTGGAGGCCTTTCGTGAGTCATGGAACCAGCGATACCAAATGAGTGTCAGAGTGCATTACACGTAACAAGGTAAGAAGTGTCCCAACTGCAGTTGTGGAAACATACGAAGGAATTAGGAAAGCACTCGAGCCTGCCTCCTGCCTCAGGTCTGGCCCGAGTCTGCTATTTGGCTGTGAATAAATATTGATTTTAACAACTGGCCAGTCAGCAGTTGGCCAACATGTGAATTGGGTTCACTTCGAAATGTTTACAAGACGTAGTTCTTCAACCAGGTTGCAATTTTACAAATGTTTTAAGTCCACAGTATGAAGGGACGTGGAGGGTGTGACAGGCCATGGACATCCTCATGGGGTCACAGGCAGCCAGTGGCCAAAACCTGGGGCCTTGCGCGGCACAAAGCCCACTGGAGGGTCTGCCGTGTGACCAGCTGAGAGGTTTGCCTGCCTGGGGCGCTTGAAGGTTTTTCCCCTCCCTTCGGCCAACCCCTCGAGCCATTCCCAGAAAGACCTCAGCCTGCCAGCCTCCCGGCCCAAATTGAATCAGGGCAAAGCAGGAGGCACCAGACAGCCCTGGCCTCCAGGTCGCCCCAGACAGCTGGTGGCTCCTTCCTGCAAAGTCCTAATCCATTTAGGAAGGAACCAGGGACTCAGGGAGGGAAGGACGGAGGGAGGGTGGGAGGGAGGAAAGGGGGGCTCGGCTTGGGCTAGCCCCCAGCTCCTTGTCCAGGGGAAGGTGGGTGCACTTCGGGAGGCAGAAGACCCTCCTGCAAAGGCCTGAGGCCTCTGGGAGGGGGCAGGCTCCATGCAGCTGGAGCCGCTGTGCATGGGCCAGAGGCGCCAGAGCCCTGGGCCTGGGAAGAAAACCACCCAATAAAACCAACAAACTACGCAGAATAGAGAACAGGAAGATGAGAGCAGTAAGCCAGGAGGCACTGAGTGGCCAGCATAAACAGGAGAGCGTCCTGGGGGTCGGCGGGTCGGGGGGAGGGCGGTGAGGACGGGAGCCATGGCGGAACCCTCGCGCACACAGCACAGAGGCTGGGGCTGGGCAAGGCTGGAGGCACCCAAGTGCTGCTCTGAGGCACCCAGGGGATTACACGAAAAGCGTCATGTCAGGGAACAGGCAGCTGGCTCCTGAAGCAGGGGAGAGGTGGGGAGTGACTGTCAGCCACCCTCGGGTTCCTGGGTGGACAAGGCGTGCAAGGGCCGGGAGGCGAGCAGGGGTGCCGTGAGCAAGCATCCTCTCTCCCCCGACAGACACTTCTCCCGAGGCTGCCAGGGGGCCACCCACCTGGTTTACCTCCCACCTCCCGGCCACTTGCCCCGCTGGCTATAACCAAACCCCAACCGCCGGCACCGACCGCTAACCCGACCTCGGGCACCGACCGCTAACCCGACCTCGGGCACCGACCGCTAACCCGACCTCGGGCACCGACCGCTAACCCGACCGCTGGCAGAATGCGGCTCGGTCCTGGCCCCTCCTCTTCCCCGTCCAATTCTGTCCCTCTCTGCCAGGCAATCTTTTGGCTTAATGTCACCTAGGGGCTGGTGACTCTCGGTTTCTCTCCCTCCCCTCTCCTTGAACGCCACCTCCTCCTCTTCAATGTCTAAGAGGCAACTCGCCGGGAGCAGGCCCCACGTTTCCCGCTCAGATCTGCTCCTCCCCGGCCAGCCACTCGGGCGCTCGGGCTCACACCGAGGCCTCAACCCCGGCTCCCTTGTCCCTCACTTCTAAAACGATGCAGGGAGAATGCCGTCCATGTGGCTCCGGAAAGCACCCAGATCTGTCCACCTCTCATCACCGCCAGGGCCCCCTCCCCACCCAGGCCACCATCCTTGCTCGCCCACGCCATGGCCAGGCCTCCTCGCTGGCCTCCCTGCCCTTCTCTCGTCGCCACGGTCCCTCCTGCCAACAGCAGCCACGTCAGTCTCACGCCACTGTTCTGCTTGGAAGAGTCAAAGTAACAGCTCCGAGCATAGGTGCTGTGTGAGCCGGGCCCACCTGCCATCGGCCCTCTCCGCTCCGTGCTGGGCTCTGGCTCCGTCCTCCTTTTGTCCCTCACATGCCACCTGCACTCCCCTCTCCGGGCCTTATGCCTGCAGTTCCCCCCGTGCAGCGGGCTCTTCCAGGCCTGCCCCTCGCTCCATCAGCCCCGACCCCCAGCTCCTCGGTGCCCCGTCCCTGACCGCACGGCAGCCCCACCCTCACACCGGCTCCCCGTCTCTCTTCTTTTCTGCACAGGATCTGCTGCCATCTGAAGGGACTTGCTCATGTGCTTCTCGCCCGACTACCCCAGCAGGAATGGGAGCCCTGGGGGGCTGGGGTCGCGCCTGCCAGGTTCACCGGATGCCCGCTGCCTCGACGCCTGCTTGGGTTTTCATGGGCACGCAACAAATATTCGCGGAACCAGCCAGTGTGATGGGTGGCAGGAACCGGGACGGTCACAAGCTACATGCAGAGTGACAAGTTCGGGCTTGGAAGGCTCTCAAAAAATAAAAAAAAATTAAAAAATAAACAAAGGCAATGTGTGACACGGCAAGTCTGGATGCGTTCGGATCGCAGAGGAACGGTCCAGGAACTGAAAGTGACAGAAGCTGCCGGGTCAGCCAGGCGTCCTGGACAGGTGCTCCTCTCGCGGCCCAGGACCCCAGCACCAGCACACCGTGGACACCGGTCTGGGGTGGGGCACCGGCGTGTGTCACCCTCTTTGTTTACGCGATCCTCCATCGCAGAGGCAAGGACCCCCAGCCGGTGGGTACTGAGGATAAGGTCGGTATGTCTGTCTGTCTGTTCTCAGGCCTGCGCCTGTCCTTCAAGAAGTGGCGGGAGAACTGTACTCCTCATACTCACCAGGATGGGGGGGCGGGGCGGGGAGGACAGAAACATCAGCTGATTGAAGCCATGGCTGATGCACGGCTAGGGTGATCAGCTTGCCCCGGTTCGCTCCAAACCTCTCTGAGTTTAGCACAGAAAGTCCCCTGTCCTGGGAGACCGAGGCAAACTGAGACCGCTGGTCACCCCACGACACAGGGACCAAGAGGTCTATATGCCCCTCCCAGATGCTGAGAACAAAGACGGACAGACAGGAAGGCGAAGTGATGGACACTAGGGCCTGTCCTCAGGTCTAAAAAATCAATTTTGGGACTCCTGGGTGGCTCAGTCGGGTAAGCATCAGTGACTTCAGCTCAGGTCACGATCTCGGGGTCCTGGGATCGAGCCCCGCGTCTGGTTCCCTGCTCAGCAGGGGGTCTGCTTCTCCTTCTCCCTCTGCCTGCCTCTCTGCCTACTTGTGATCCGTCTGTCAAATAAATAAAATCTTTTAAAAAAATCAATTTTACCTAATCAGGTGAGAGATGGGCTGGGCGGCTCCCGGGGGAGGGGATAGGCCCTCCTTCTCCAGGGAGATTTCAAGGAGCTGGCGGAAAGCCACTCTCTTGACCTGTCTGGAGACCAGATGGGGGCCAGGGTCTTGTTTTATGAAGCACTGAAAGGCATAGCAGGGGTGGGTGAAGACCCTGGGTCCCAGGGGAGCCTGACACGCAGCCAGGTACAGCCGGGATGATCTCTGGGCACGGTTCCAGCTCCAACATCCCGATTCCAGTTTCCGAGCAGCTCTGCTCTTCCTGCCTGATGCCCTCCCTCCCCCACCCCCCCAAGCTGGGGACTCCTTGCCCACACAGCAGCAGCTTTGCTGACCGCCAAGAGCTGGAGGCCAGCCCAGTCTCCGAGCCAAGGAGTAGCCAAGCGCTTATGTGCCCGTCTGAGTCACTACAGCCCCGACCCAGGGCAGACCTGTCTCCAGTCAGGAGGCACCTGTGGGGGCCAGGCCCAGAAAGCCCACGGGCACCTCGGCTGGGGTCTCTAATCCCAAACACCTCGCACGGGGCGCTCCAGGCCAGCTAGGAGGCTCGGTGGGGGGGTATCCCTGTGCCTGTCCTTTCCGCCGCCCGTGGCCTGCTTGCCTGGGGAGACAGGTACTCACTCTGGCAGGTACCTGATCTCTCGCAGTGACATGTGGCCCAGCAGGAGAAGCGAAGGGGGCTGATGGGGTAGGAGGTAGGAGAGGGGTGTGCAAGCAAAAAAGTCAGGGCTGCAGAGGAACCTCTCGGCCCAGCCCATCTAAAACTCTCCTTCCCCACCAGCATCCGGATGCTCCCTCATCTAAGGGTTCAACCCCCCCCACAACTCCCCCTCCCCTCCTTGCCCTGCTTCCACTACCAGCTCCTTCCTCCCCTCCCGGGCTGCAGATCCAGCCTCACGGCCACCAACCATGGCCGTCCACCAGGGCCCCCTCGGACACTGCTGTCCCACTCATGAGCACTCTGACATCTGTGACCGCTGCCCAGGGAGCGGGCTGGATGGAGGGGACTCGCCCCATTTTAAGGGTGAAGAACCCAAGACCTATAGGACCTTCCCGCTCAAAGGGAGTGACAAAGCCAGAATGACACGTGGGACATCTGACACAACCAGTCCCTTTTTGCTCCTACTTGGGGCAAGAGTCCTCGTTCTGAGGCATGGGGCTCATGGCGGAACCCCAGGTGTGGTAACCGGCCAGCAGCGCGGCCGATGAGACCCAGGGAGGCCGGCAGAGAGAGACTAAGGAAGAGCTTGTGCGTTCGATGACAGGAATCCAGGTGCCCAACCTCCACACCATGGGCCCAGGGCTCAGAGCGACACACAGAGGACACCCAAAGTGGCCCAGGCCTCAAACAGCAAGTGCCAAGGAGGTGGGGTCAGCCGGCCATCCAGGGACCCGGCTGCCCCTCTCCTTGCCAGGGGCTCAGCAGAGGGGAGTGAAGGAGGGAGGGACATGGCTGTTTCCCAAACACCCAGGCTTGGTGAGACCCTGATGTCTGGCTAATTCTCCCAACCACCCTCAATTTCCAGAGCAGGACATCGAGCCTCGAGCACCCTGACCATAAACCCCAGAGCCAGCATGTGGAAAAGGTGGGATCTCAGCCCAGATCACCCCGAAGAAATTGGGGTCCCTCTGATGCAGCCTTTGACTATTTCCCTTTGGGATGCCAACAGACCAGCGGGTGTGGCCTGGCTGGCAGGGAAAGGGGGGCCCACTCAGCACTCGGCTTCCTCACCCATGGGGCCCAGGCAGGCACAGGCAAGGAGACCCCAGGAGGGCCTGGGGGAAGTGGGCCTGTCCCCCGAGCCTGGGGCCACCAGTGGCGGGTGCCTTCCCTGGCCAGCAGCGTAACTGGGAATCGAGCCTGCTCATGTGAGTTTCCCCCTCAAGTCTGCTGGAGCCTGACAAGTACGTGCTTAAGGAATCGGGAATGTGAGCGGGCATCTGTGTGCGGGTCTGCGTGAGTGTGCACATGTGATGGTACATGTGTCTGAGAGAGAAAGCACAGCGGTGGAATGCATGGGGACGGGTAAGAAAGGAGACAGTGTGCGCACAACCCACACGGAACAAGAGCAGCCCCCCCCCCCCCCCCCCCCCCCTGGCCATAGTGACAGCATGTGGCCTGGCCCACCAGGCTGGGGAAGGTCCCTTGTCCCCATGGGTTTGGGACTGAACCAAGAAACCAATGTTGAAAGCTCTCCTACAACCAGCACGCTAGGGAGTGGTGAGCTAGGGGCCACCCATGAGCTGGGTCCGCTCCAGCCCCTTCCATATCAGGGGCGTGGGCGCCCCTCCCTTCCTCTCTTCCCTTCCACACACTTGTTGATCCCCGAGGGCTACACTGGGTGCTCGCTGGCCACCTAGCTGGGCTGTCCTGGGAGAGAGTAGAGAGCACACCTCCACCTGGCTGTCAGCCGGGTCCCGGTCCCCAGGCAGTGCGGTCTGCCGAGGCGGGTGGGGGCAGCCTGCAGAAGCTGAGGCCGGCCTACCTCTCAGGAGGCCCCAGGCAGTCTGATTCCCTGGCCTCCCTTCACCCCAGCCTGTTTATTCAATCCTCCTGGGAGCCTGCCCCGGGTTAGGCAGACTTGGAAATGACTCAGATGGCCCCACCTGCCCTCCTAGTGCTCACAGGGCCTGTCTGTCCACAGAGAATTATCAGACCATGAAATGAGGACAAGCAGGGAAGTGTGCCCGAGTTACAGAGCTTGACACCAGGGAAAGGGGTTCCTCACATCTTCTGTTTACTTAGCTTTGGGGGAGTAGGGGGTCTCCAAACAAGGTTTTCCGGAGTTGATGAATATTGAGATGGGTTTTGAAGGGTGAATAGGAGTTCTCTGGGAGCACACATGGAAAGGTGATTTCTGTGGCACAGGGGAGAAGCTTGGCTTGCAGATACACAACCTCCGCTCCATAAGCAAAGGGAAATGTTTGGCTGTACTCACCCACTGTTCACTCTGGAGTGTCAATCCTAAGATTAGAGTGGATGCCAGGACGCAGAGGTATCTGGGCCCCCGTGAGCCTACCAGCTCCCATGTGCCCCACCCCCGACCTGCCGAGAACCGGCCTGTACACAGAACGGGGCCAAGAAAGGTGTTCGGTGGGGAGAGGCCATTTATGCAGGTTTGGAAGAATCAGGAGGCAAGAAAAGAGTAGGTGGAGGAGGGGGGGTACTCTGGACAGGGTGCAGCACTAGCAAAGGCACTGAGGCATGAGCCTGCAGGGCGTGGTACGGGACCCTCCCAGAGGCTGGGAGGGGAGCTGGGGCAGATCCCTGAGCCCTTCCAACATAGACCGAGGTCAGATTCTGAAACCATCTGGTAGGAAACACCCGTGCTCCGTCCCACCCTCAGCCCCGGACCTGGGCCTGCACCTCAGAGGGCCCCACCCCGGCCCCCTCCAAGGGACAGCAGTGTGCAGGCCTAAGAGGACACACTCCACCCGGAGCATGAATCTGCCCCAGAATATCTTCGGGGTGCTCAGGCCCCTGGGGTCCACTGGGCAGAGAAATCCCCATTCTGGGCCCCTGGGGTCCGCTTCTCTGGTGTGTCCTCCCCCTGGGGCTCTCAGCACGACAACAAATTATTGGACACGTCTCCCAACAAATGGAGACATCCAGTTCCCCTCCTTCTTGAATACGGGGCTTCATAACTCACTTCTAGCCCACAGACAGCTCTAACACCGCCACCACGTGACCTCCAAGGCCCAGTCCCCAGAAGGCACTAGGCTTCTCCCGGGCTCCCATGGGAGCTCTGAGCCGACACGTCAGCAGTCCAACTATCCTGAAGCCACCGTAATAGACCGGGGTGGTGGTGGGGGGGGGGGAATCTAGTGATTCCCGGGGAGACCCAGCTCTTTCCCAGGCCAGCCACCAGCAACGAAGAAGTCTCTGAGACACCCCCAACCCCAGCCATCTTCTGACTGCAAGTGCAAGAGATCCTGAGCAAGAACCATCAGGCCGAGTCCTGCCAAGCCCCGACCTGAGAGATGATTAAAGTATGAAATGACTACTGTTTGACAGTGCTGAGTTTGGGGCTACTTGTTACACGGTGATAGGTAACCGATACACCCCACAGGCAGATATGCAGCGCAGCTGCACCTCCAATGGGCAGCTGTTTGGAAGGGTGGCTAGAGCTTGGATAGGTATTTGGGATGCCCCAGAAGCCACCAGAAGCTGGACGAGGCAAGAGGCGGATTCTCCCTGACAGTCTCTGGAGGGCACACGGCTCTTCTGACACCTTGATTTTGAGCCGGCGGTCCTGCTCTGGGTTCTGGTCTCCAGAACTGGGAGAGAATAAGTTTTGGTTGCTTTAAGGCACCAGGTTTATGTTAATTTGTTAGATGAAATGAATCCAGTACACCTTCGCTCCTCACACCCCACCCCTGAGTCCTGGTCCACGTCCTCAAACCCCTGGATGCATATTCCTCAGCTCAGACCTCAACAGAGCTCGGGCCTGGGTTTGCCGGAAAGTTGGAAACCCCAGAACCACCCCTAGAAAGGGCTGGATTTCTCCGGATGCCAGGGGAATGCCTCGGATTCAAGTCTCAGTGCCCTAAGATCCAGCTGGGCGCAAGAGCCAGTAAAAAAAAAAAAAAAATGCATTCAACCACGCAAAAGGCAAAGGCAAGAGCACACGCCACCCAAACACAGCCCCCGCACCATCCGCCACCATATGCTTGTGTTTCTTGAAAAAGAAGCTTGAGAGAACAAACAAAATTCTCCCCCTGTGGGAGAATTTTCTCCTCCCCAGCAGCCGTGCCCGCCCCCCCAAACTGCACACTTCCTCTCCTCTCCGGGGAGCTCCCCAGTGGAGATGGATGTGCCCAGGGCCTTGAATTCCTGCCCCCTCCCACTGTCCACCATCACTGCATCTGGCAGAGAATACACGGACGGGGCCAAAGCCCTGACTTCCACTTCTCTCTGCCTGGGAAGGACCCAGGCAGGGGCGGCTGGAGGGGTCTTACACCAGCCACAGTGCACCGGAAGGCAGTCCAGACTCGGTCAAGACACGGAGTCCCAACCCTGGCTGAGGTCCCTTCTCCCTGCTAACAGAGCCTTCCTTGTGTCCTGGCATCTCACAGCAGGGGCTTGGCGGCAGCGAATCTTGGGGATTCTCTATCACTTAGATCCAGGCAATCCCATTCCCTTACCTGGCATTGGTTTTAGGAGAAGCATGTAACCCAATTCTGGTCACTGCGACTGGAGGGGCTCCTAGGAAAGCTCTCCTTGCTCTTAGAATGTGACTGGAACCAGGGATGTCCTCCCTCTTCTGCATGTGACTCCCCCAACCATGACAGCCACATGGGGACCACGAGAGGAGCCCGCCCAGGAGGTGAAGCCATCACGTGGAGGACAACAGCACAGACCCGTGGAAGAACCTGGCCCTTTGTGACTTGGAATCTACCACCTCTGGGTTTCGGGATGGATAATAAATGTCCACATTGCTTAAGCCACTCTTTTTTTTCTTTTTTAAAGCTTTTATTTTTAAGTAATCTCTGCACCCAGTGTGGGGCTTGAACTTACAACTCCCGAGATCAAGAGCCGTACGCTCCACCAACAAAGCCAGCCAGGCGTCCCACTTAAGCCATCTTTAATGGAGGTCTCTTTTCCCTGTGGCTCTATAGACAGGGAAAAACTCATCTCATTGGACATCACACTTTTTTAAAGATTAAAAACAAAGCGTCCTAGGAAGTCAGGATTTACTGGTTTTAAAGTCACCCATTTATTTTTGCGGCCTGGTGTATAACAGACCAAGATTCTCTTTCCAGGGAGGCCTGGGTGGCTCAGTCGGTTAAGCGTCCGCCTTCAGCTCGCGTCACGATCCCAGGATCCCGCATCGGGCTCTTTGCTCAGTGGGGAACCTGTTTCTCCCTCTCCCTCTGCAGCTCCCCCTGCTTGTACTCTCTCTCTCTCTGACAAATAAGTAGGTGAAATCTTAAAGGAAAAAAAAAAAAAAGACTCCCTTTCCAATTGATGGGTAGAGAACGCAGGTCCCATTTGGTAGCCACGGCAAGAATCTAGGAATCTGTAGCAGGTGCCCGCTGCCCAATCCCCGCTGCCCCTTTAGGCCAAAGGGACCAAAGTCACTGCTCAGGATGGAGCGCCAGAAGACAGAGGTGCTGGCCCCTCTGAAGACCCTGAGCAGGTGCCCAGGGCTGGGCTGCCCACCTCCAGATGTCATGTTACGGGAGAAACAGACTCCTCCCTTCTCAAGTCCCCGTTTATCGGGTTACTTGCAACTGAACACATTCCTAATGGAAACAGATTCCACGGTATGCATTTTCAAATTACATTCACTTCTGGCTCCGTCTGAAGCCGTAACTCTTATTTTACTGCCTTTTTTATCCCATCTTACTAGAGTTTATGTTTCTTTATGAGTCTTTCAAATTCCTTCTGAAACAAGGCAGGCTCTAAATAAATGAAAATAAATCAATCCGATCATCTTTTAAAAGCCCTAGTGCTGTGCACCATTCAAGGAGAGAAAAGACCCGCCTTCCAGTCTAGTCTAATGAGCAGGTTATTTAATTCCCCCCGAACCTTGCTCTCTTCATCTGTAAAATGGGGCAACAGTGCAGACCTACCTCACTGCACTGTTGTGGGGGGGTAAATAACTTTAGTTGAAATGGACTCTATTCTTAGAGACCTGAGTCTCTACAACTCTCCTGATAAATGCCACCTTCCCTCAATCCTTGTCACTGAGGAGTTTGTGCAAGCACAAAAATGGAGTTTGTCCTGCTGCAGCCTCTGCACCTGCTTCCTTCTAGCAGGACATCTGGAGACACAGAGGATGCCTGCCTGCCCTTCCCTCTGCCGTGATCCCACTCACGGTGGAGCTCTCCTGACCCTCGGACGGCCAGAGGTGTTAGAAGGTAGTGGGGCTCCATCCCATCCCTGGTGTGCACCCAAGGCCGGAAGAAGTCTCAGCTGGATGTTGGATAAATGAACCCAAGCACTGGGTAAGAACTAGAGGAGGTGACTTATCAGACGCATTCCAAGTTGGAGATCTTTTTTTTTTTTTTAAGATTTTATTTATTTATTTGAGAGAGAGAGAATGAGAGACAGAGAGCATGAGAGGGAAGAGGGTCAGAGGGAGAAGCAGACCCCCTGCTGAGCAGGGAGCCCGATGCGGGACTCGATCCCGGGACTCCAGGATCATGACCTGAGCCGAAGGCAGTCGCTTAACCAACTGAGCCACCCAGGCACCCCCAAGTTGGAGATCTTATAGCAATGTCGGTAGTAATAAAATAATAGTCTCAAAAGAAATATTTATACACCCACGTCCACCGCAGCATTATTTGCAATAGCCAAAAGGTGGGAGCAACCCAAGCGTCCCCTGATGGATGAATGAATAAAGAAAATGTAGTGTATACATACAACAGAATATTATTCAGAATATTTTCTTTTCCAAAGATTTTATTTATTTGGTTGGGGGGGGTGAGGAGGAGAGGGACAAGTAGACATCATGCTGAGTATAGAGCCCAACACGGGGCTCGATCCCACAACCCTAAGATCAGGACCCGAGCCGAAATCAAGAGTTAGACACTCCACCGACTGAGCCACCCAGGCGCCCCCAGAATATTCTTATTTTTAAACAGGAAGGAAATTCTGGCATATGGTACAACATCGATGAACCTTAAGGACGCCATGCTGACTAAAATAAGCCAGCTGCAACAAGGCAGATAGTATACAATTCCACTTACATGAGATCCCTAGAGCAGTGGGACTCACAGAGACAGGATGGAGGAGGTGGGTGCCAGGGGCTCGGTGGGGGGGCTTGGGGGACTTCCTGTTTACTGCGGACAGAGTTTCAGTGTGGGCAGGTGAGAAAGTTCTGGAGAGGGGTTGCATCAGAACGTCAATGTACCTAACGCTACTGAACTGGACACCTAAAGATGGTTGTGATGGTCAATCCTGTGTGATGGGTATTTTACCCCAATTAAATAATAACAGCCATTTACTGAGTGTTATCAAGGGACCCCCAAGACACTAGGTCTGGGGATGTGCATGGCCTCCCCAACCCTTGAGCCCATGACTGACTCTGAGGTCCCACACTAGCCCCAGGCTCACTGGCATCACAGTATAGAAGTCACAGGGATACGGGCTTTAGTTCGACCCAAGGAAACACTTCCCAGCTGGGACGACTGTCCGCAAGGGCAGAACAGGCGGCCATGTAGGCACTGAGCTCCCCGTCCCTGGAGGTCTGCAAGGGGAAATCGCCCATTTATCAAAACCTTTTAAAGAAGGTCTGTGCATGTTTCTTGAAGGAGAGACTTCCACAAGTCACCTGGCAAGGGGTCACGAGGGCAGAGGTCAAAGACAGCTCACATTTGCTTTCGGCAGAAAGTGAGGCCACAGGGAAGGACAGCAAGAGCAAGCTCCAACCGCTTCGGACAATAAGCTCTTAGCACTTCTAAGCACACAGTATCGAGCACGCAGAGCTGGATGGGCCCCTTGCCCAACCACCTCCATGTGCATCAGAGATCTGGCCCGTGCCCCAGATCTCTGCACACCCAGCGCACATTTGCGCCATGACGCGACGCCCTCTCCCTGTGCGTTAACTGCTATGCTAGTTGCAAATTCTCCCCAATCCACTGGCGCGGGCCCTTCGGGAAACAAACGTGATTTCTTTGTACCTGGGCAACAATTGCAACGGTAGGCACCCTGGTTTTATCGTAGCGCCCACGCATGCTTGCTTCCAGAGCATTCTCCCTGGTGCCTGGTCCACTGAAAAAGACATCAGACACGAACAAACCACAATGACACGCAGCGACACGGCCGAGTCTCTCAAATATGATGAAAGCACCAGGAGCCAAAGGTCACACTGTAGGATTCCATTTATGTGCGGCTCAAACACATCCGAACTCCAACGTTCGAAGTCAGGATGCTGGTCATCTGGCTGGAAGGAGGCATGAAAGGGGCTTCTGGGGGCTGGGAATGTTCTGTTCTCCATCTGGGTTCTGACCTGGGTGATTCCGTTTCTAAAAACTTATCAAGCTGCTGACTTATAACGATTAGCTTTTTTTTTTTCCTCAATAAAAAAGTTTTAGAGGGATGCCTGGGTGGCTCAGTCAGTTAAGCGTCTGCCTTTGGCTCAGGTCATGATCCCAGGGTCCTGGGATCGAGCCCCGCATGGGGCTCCCTGCTCAGCAGGAAGCCTGCTTCTCCCTCTCCCACTCCCCCCTCCCCCGCTTGTGTTCCCTCTCTCTCTCTCTCTCTCTGACAAATAAATAAAATCTTAAAAAAAAAAAAAAAGTTAAAAAAAAACGTCAGATACTGGAATCCCCAGTTAGGCAGCAGACACCAGGAGAGCGGTCTTGACAGACCTTCAGAGAGTGAACCGAGCTCCCACCCTGAGACCAGCACTTTCAGTCCTATCACTTTATCCTGAGAAAATTCTCCGAAACATGAAGATTTATGTGCGAAGGCATCTCGCCAAAGCATGTCACACATCCGTAAATACACACGGCACACACACACCAAAGGGAAACAGCAGACCATCCAAGAGCCCCCCGGGGGCTGGAAGCAATATCATCAGAGTGGCGACCGGCCCCGGGACACGTGGAAAAAGCTAGAAACGGGCACCGCACAGACCCTTCACCTCGATGGGCCGGATCCCTGAGTGACCTACCTTCCCTCTGCTTTTTGGTCTTTTGTAAATTCTCTGAGCTAAGGAGGTTATCACTTCTGCAATTTGGAAAGAAACAACGGAAAGCTCAGTCCTTAGAGGCGCCCCACCCCCAGGACAGGAAAGCAGGCCCGGGGGGCCGGGCAAAGGGCAGGAGCAGGGAGCTGGGGGAAGGGGCAGGTCTGTGGCCCGGCCATGGGAAGCCTGCCTCCAGAAAGTACAGCTTTATCCCTCTCGGGTAGAGAGGGGTTCATGAAGCAGGGCGGACGCCCCCCAGATGGGGCTCCCCAAGGGCCAGGCTCAGGCCAGGCCTGTGTTCTTGGCACCAACACAATGAAGGGAGGCCTTCCAGCTCAGTTCTGTTGTGTCTCTGCGCCCCACAGGAGATGGGGTGCTACGGGTGGGATGGGGTGGCCGGGCTCCGGTGGGCAGATGGCTCTCCGGGGTCAGGTTTCTGCCCCGTTATTTAAAGCCCGGCTCCCGGCTCCTGGCTCCCGGTTCCTGGCGGGCGGGCAGGGGCAGCCGCCGCCTGCGTGACTAGGATGAGAAATCGCAATCCCGACTGGGGCCGCGTGCCTATGGCAACTGGCGCTGTGGCCTTGGAGACTAATCTCCAGGCTGCCAGTCCGCAGGGGCCTCTCCGGGCGGGGCCCCAGCTCCCTGTGGAGGCCCTTGGCCGGGGAGGGGACCAAGCCCTCTCCCAGCCGAGGAGGGGGCGTCTGACCTTGCAGGGTCACAAATTCCCAGGGCCACGGCCCCGGCCACACCCCCCAGTCGCGGTGACACATGTGGGATGTGGCCATCGCGCACACACACCACCATCACACTTCGTTGGACACAGCACGGAACTCACGGCAGGTGTTCCTGCCCGTGAGAGAGTCCCAGGCGGGGGGGGGGGGGGGGGGGGGGGGGGAGGAGGGGGTGGACAGGACGACAATAAAATAGGCTATTAAGAAAAAAAGATTAAAACACTGTGATACATCTTGATTTAAATGGTGGTTACGTGGGTGTCTACACAGGTAAAAACTCATCACGCTAGATGCCTGAGATTTATGCGTCTTACAGTAAGTTATATGTCAGTTAAAGGTAAAAATAAGCGACTTGCGAGAAGCACGGGCTAGTGGGTGGGGAAGTCCGGGGAGGCTCCCTGGAAGAGGTGACACCTGAGCCGAGCGGAATGTCTTGCCACAGGGGCAGCAGGAGTCTGCAGGGCAGGAGCAGAGCCAAGGGAACTGGGCCCAAGCTCTGCTCATCTGCGAGGGGGCTGAACCACCCTTGCCCCCCACAGTGCCCCCCTCCCTGGAAATAAATGCTGAGCAAATACAGCAAGACCCGTTTGAAGTAGTGCCAAATTACTGGCTGCCCGGGAAACCCAACCACCAGCCCAGCCGCCCACGTGTCTCGGCTGGGCCTGATTGGGGTGGTGGGTGGGGTGGGGCCGGCCCTGCTCTGCTGGGAAGGGCCAGGTCGGGGCAGGAAGTGGTGGGCAGAGAGACAGGCTCGGCCGTGGGGGCCAGGTCAAGGGCCTTAGGAGGTCATCACTGAGGGGGCAGGAATCACTAAAGAGTATGGAGCAGGGGCACGATGTGGTCGGTTGTGGGGACCCTGGCAGGATTCGGCAGGTGTGGATCCAGAGCCGGGGAGCGGGTCGTAACCAAGCTTCTGCAATGGTCCAGGCCAGAGATGGCCAGGTCTGCGGCCGAGGGTGGCAGCAGGAGAGAGGAGAGGATGGCTGTGACCAAGGAAAGGGCAGAGATTTGTGACACCGTGGACAGGGGTAGTCCCGAGGCGGGGCCACCTGGAGTGATGCCCAGGTTTCTGATTCTGATGATGCAGTGGGGGATGGTGCCCCCAGCTCAGCAGGGAATAAAAAGGGGGGACCAAGAGGCAGAGCCTCGGCTCAGGAGGGCCCCCTGTAACCTGATCGGGGCTGGGGGCTAGGTGGGGGTCTCTGGGCTAAAGGCTCAAGATCCGACAGATACAGGAGGAGCAAAGGCCCCCCCCCCCCCGGGGGACAATGTAGTGGGAGAAGTCAGAGGGAAACTGAGGAAGAGGGAAAGTCAAAGAATCAGGGGAGGAAGAAGGGTGGGAAATTAGAGGTCAGGGGCCGGTCAAGGGACCCAGAGCAGTGCTAGGGCGACACATCGGGGGGGGGGGGGGGGACACGGGGTGGGTGCAGAGGGCTCTGAAGGGCTTCGTTCTCCAGGAGGAGAAAACCAGAACAAATGGGGTTGGACAGACACACACACACAGGCCTCCCTGGTCCTTCCAGACGGATCTAAGAGCCTGAGCCAGGAGCCTCTCCACCCAGGCCCTCTCCTGGTCTAGGACGATGGAGGGTCCCCACCCCACTGGGGCTTCCGTCCACTGGATGGGGAGGAGTGTGCAGGACAGGTGAGGGAAACCACAAGCCAGCCCAGGGAGGTGGTGGTCTCACCAGCCACCGCCCCCCACCCCCCAACAGGACGTGCACACACAGGGACAGGAATTTTGTTTTGTTCATGGCTACGCCCCCGAACCACAGCAGGCACTCCATACGTACCTGCTTGGTGGATGAATGAAGGGGCTCAAAGGAAGTCAGAGTGGGGACTGCAAAATGCAGCTTAGCCAAACTAGACCGTCCTTGGCCTCCAGGACCCTCCGCGGGCACCTCCAGCCCCACTACGTGGGGTCCCCCTGCCGCCCTGTCTACCCCAGGCTCACCCCTCAGCGTGAGGTGCAGGGAAGTGGCCGCGCTTGGGGGTCAACCCGGACTGGGCTGGAGTCCCCACCCAGTGACCACCGGACTGTGACGTCAAGGGAGGCTGACGCGCCATGCCTCAGTTTCCTTGCGAGCAAACTGGCGCCACCCACTCTGCTGTCCTCAGCATTTTGAGGACAGCAAGCTACCGTGTGAAGAGCATCTGGCACGGCGCCCGGAGGCCACAGGCGCTCATTAAAGGCACGGCGGCACTGTGTCCCGCCCTGACATCACTGCGTCCCATCAACTCTGGGTTAGCTCATGCGGTAATTCTGATGGGCAGCACACAGACGCTTCTGCTCCCCCGCGTGAGGGGGCCCCGGGTGGGAAACGCAGGCCCAGCCCTGGGCTGGGCGTCAGGGGACCCCGGCACCTGTCCCCCTGGGGTTCGGGCTGACCCTCGGCAGCTCAGCCACAAGGGGCGAAAGCATGTGCTGGTTCTTAAGCATCCAGAGCGCCTGGGGGCTGGGTATCAGGAAGGGGTGGGAAGAAGCCAGCACTGGGGTGGTGCCAGCCCCTGGGGCGATCGCGTCTCCCGAGAGAGCCCCCTTGCCAGACGTAAACAGGCCTTCTCAGAAGGATGAGCAACGTGGATAAGGAGCATCAGGCCCTTTCTTGTCGGGAAAAGGCTGGGCGGAAAAAAAAGCTAATCACGGTGGGTGATCTAATCCCAGGGCTCTGGCTCACAGGCTCCCACCCCAGCCAGCCCTCCTGAGCCGGCGAGCTCCCTCCCTCCTCCTGCTGTGGGCTCTCCCACCCAGCCCAGTGCGCCAGGGGTGCGGGGCAGGGGTCCCAGGGAAGGCCGTGCCCTGCTGCAGGTTGGGGTGGGGAGACCTGGCGTCTAACTCCAGACACCACCCCAAAATGGGGCTCAACTGCCCCTTTGGAAATTTCTCCGAGGACCTTCTTACCCTCCACCCCGGGTGAAAGGATCACCAAGCCCCCTCCCCTGACATCTGGCTGCCACGCCTGCCCTGATCCATGCCAGGGAAGTCCTCGCAGCCCAATGCCCCCAACCCCACACCTTTGGTTCCTGCTCCTTTAAACCCCAACGCCACCTCCCGCAGGACCCCTTCCTCCCGCACTCCCCATTCAGGAGCTCCCCTGGGCCCGTGCGCCCCTGTGGGCGTGGGCGGCATACCCGTCTGTTGGATGCGGGGGCACCAACTCATTACACGGTACTATCAGGACACCTGTATGCCCCAGGCCCGATCCCTGCCCTGGAGCTACCGGGTGGGGAAAGAGAAGCTAAAAGTTATAAATGGTGACGGCACTCTAGAGAGGAGTCCGTCTCCGTTCAGAGGTCGGTTCATCAGGTATTTGTCCAATGCACCTGCCGCCTGGAGCCGCTCCAGACCTGCTCGCTGGCTGTGTGCATGCATCACAGCTAACACCCGCCAGCGCCCCGCCCCGCCCCGCCCCTTCCTTCCACAAACACTTCAGCATCCACCCCGGCCCCCGGGGTGGGGGGGGGGGGGGGGGCCTGGTACTGAAGTCCCCGCCACCTGCTGGGTCAGGAGCTGGTTCACGTTAATGACCTGGTCCCTGGGGGATAACGCACTTTCTTCTGTGGCCGGAGGGTCTCAGACATGGAGACGCAGGTGCACCAACACCATCCCCCAACCCCGTCAGAGCTTTCCCACTCCATCACATCGGACGCCCCAGGGTCCCCAGAAGAGAGGCAGGACAGGGCAGAGATCATCACCCGCCCCTCACTGGACGACGGAGGCGCAGTGTATAGGTGACCTTCCTATGATTGCACAAGAACCCCAGCGGGGGAGCAGGGCTCCGTTCACGCTCTGTTTCCCCGGCCTCCCATCCCAAAGCCTATAAGGGCTTGTGTGTAAACACCCACTACGGCCCTGCTCGGTGCTCACCACTCCCTCACTTGGGTGAGGAGAGCTTGGCCACCTCGATCCACCAGGGACAAGTCAGGCCCACCCGCAGCCCTGGCCAGGTGGTAGGATTCCACAGAGTTCTCCTCCCCGGGGGATGGGAAGAACCTGGAGGAGCCCAGCCCAGGCCACACCATCCCCTCCCTAGAGCCCAATGACCCATGACACAGCAGCCCCTCACCAAAGGCCAGGCCTTGTGAGATCTGGGTCTAGTCAAGGCTCTGCCAACCCAGGGGCTGTGTGATACTGGGCAACTCGCGTCCCCTCTCTGGGCCTCAGTCTCTGTCTCCAGTAAGGACAGACAGCCACGGCACCCTGCCCCTTCTTCCCTCACAGAGCAGTGGTGGGAGGTGAAAACAAGGCCCAACAGAGCCTTTCTATCCAAACCCTACCTTGGCCCTGGGCCCAGCTGAGACGCCACGTCACATTAAGGTCACCATTACCATCAGCAGCCACACGACTGCCCCGTGCCATGCTGTGAGCATGCTTTCAACCCCCTGCGGCAGCCCTAGAGCACCGTGGCTCTCTTCCCATTTGACAGATGAAGATGGGGATGCTCAGAAAGGCTGAGTAACTTGCCCAAGGTCACACAGCCAGAAGAGTCAGGGGCTGGCTTCAAAGCAAAGTCTGCCGGAAGGAGAGAATGTGCACCCAACCCGTGACAAGGTCCCCGAAGCAGCCCCCCCAGACAGCCGCCCCCCCCCCCCAGGCCCGGCTCACTGCCCAGTGACTGGCGTGCAGATATTCGCAGAAGGGCTCTTTAACACAAACTCCTTTTCTGCCTCCCCCAGAGGGTGAGGAGCTTCAGGAAAGGGGCCAGGCTTCCTGTCTGGGGTCACAGTGAGGCCCAAGGAGGGCTTCCTGGAGGCCCTGTGAATTCTGAAAACCAGAAGGGACCCCAAAGTATGGAGACATCATTTTCTGAGACAAAAACAGGGCTGCGGGCCCAGGAAAGGGTCCTGTACTGCCAAGATCGTGGGGGTGCGGGGGGGTGGGTGTTACAGAGAAGGCACAGCACGATTCCAGGAACTGCCAGCCCTCCACACAGACTCCAGACAGTCGGGGTCACCCGGTCTGCCCCCAGGCCCCACCACCCATCTGCAGGAGCACAGAGCCCAAAGCATGGGAGCAGGGAATCCCTGGTTTCCTGCTCCAAATGGAACCCCATCTGAAGCCTGGGATGAGAAAGCCACTCCTCTTCCAAAGCTGTGGCCCCCCAAGAGGTGCAGGCCGGTGGGGAGGGGTCCCAGGCCTGACTCCTGACATCCTCATGCCCCCGTCCAGGGCACCCGTTGGCTTTCCAAGGCCTGCAGCGTGAGAACCCTCCTCGTGGGGCTGACATAGCTCTGAGCTGGCTCTCTGAGGTGGGTGACGCAAACCTGGCCGGGAGCCAGCTCCAGCTCCCTGCCACAGGGCGACCTGCCCGTCCCCTCCCCCAGGCCCACCCTCCCAATAGTCTCCAGACCTCTCAGCTGTGCCTCGAGGCGGGGACACAGCCCACACGGCAGTGACTCAACATCAACGCCAGGATAAACCCAGGGCCTGCATCTCCGAGACCCGGTCCACCCATCCGAGGAGGGTCAGCACCCAAGACATCCCAGCTGCCCCCTGTCTCCTGGGCTCTCTCCTTAAGGAGGTTCTTCCAGACTGTCAGCCCCACCCTGCCAACCCCGAGGACCAGGGCTGCTGGGATTTACCTGGACACATAATGGGGCTTTGGGGTTATCCCGATGCCGTGGGTTTCCCAGGCAGAAGCCAGCGCCCCTCTCTCTTGCCTGTCCCCGGGGGCCACCAGCCATTCCTACGCGTCACCGAAACCAACCACGTTCCACCTCCAGCCTGTGCTACGCTCTCTTCTTCCTCGTCTGGGGTGTTTTAGAGGCCCTGACCCACCCCCTACCCGTGCCTTCGGGCATACCCTGCCCCAAAGCCTCCCATCAGCTGTTTGGCCTCGATGTGCCCGCCCAGTCTCCTGGAAGAGGCAGACGAGGCTCCAGGCGCCCCCAGGAGGGCAAGGAGTCCCAGCCCAGGAGTCGTGAGATGCGGTTTTGGATCCTGATTCTTGTAACTCTGGAACCGGCCAAGTGCCTTCCCAGCCCTGGCCTCAGCCTCCCCATCTGAAAAGGAAAGGTCGTCCACCTATTTCTGAGGTCCCTTCCAGTTCCAATGGTTCGTGGATCCAAAGCACAGGGCATGGCAGACGCCATCCAGGAAGCTCGGGAACAGCAGAGGAAGGTGGCGGGAGGGGGCACCAGAGAAGATCCCCGGCCCCAGCCCTGGGCCTAAGTCCCGTGAGCCAGTCTGAAAGCCCCAAACCCAACAGTTACCGGTCTACGGAGGATCCGCACCAACTAAAGCAGATGGAAAGACTAACCCTACGTGGGGGTTAATCCCCAAAGGCCAGTTCAGGCTCAGGCTGGCTTTTTGAAACTGAGGGGTAACATACATACACACAGTAAAATTCACGCCCTTTGGCAGGAGTCCTATGAGTTTTTACAAATGCAACCCTCTGTAACTGCTACCGCAATCAAGACACAAGGCAGTCCCATCAGCACCCCAAATTCCACCATGCCCCTGTCAACGCGCCCCCACACAACTCCGGATCTGCTCCGTCCCTATAGTTTTGCATTTTCCCAGATGTCCTGCGAACGCAACAGGGCCTGGCTTTCTGGGTCTGCCACCTTTCAGCCAGCCTAATGCTCCTGGGAGTCACCCGTGCCGCGTGGATCTAGAGGTTGTTGGTTTTTAACACGGTCTGAATGTACATACGGCGGTTTGCTTATCCGTGCACCACCAGCCGGACACTCAGATTGTTTCCAGTGTAGGGCAACGACGAAGAAAGCCACTCCAGATATTTCTCTTCTTCACGTTCCTATGTAAACCTAAGTTTTCGTTTCCCTTGGGTAAATAGTGAGGAACAGAACTGCCGGGTCATACGGCGAGCATATGTTTTAACTTTGCAAAAAGCTGCCCCCAAATCCACAGAGGCACCATTAGTGGTTGCTAGGGGGCTGGGAGTGGGGGGGCGTGGGGAGGGACTGCTAATGGGTATGGAGTTTCTTTCGGGGGTGATAAAAATTCTTCTGGAATGAGACAGTGGTGACAGCTGTACAACCTTGTGACTATACTAAAAACCACCGGGTAGAATACTTTAAAACGGTGCATTTTATGATGTGATTTTATGTCCACGAAAATAATAAATAAGCCGTTTTCCAAAAATGGCCATACCACTTTACGCGCCCGCCAGGCCATGTCTGAGGTCTAGCCCAGGCCAGTTTTAAAGGCAAGACGTTCCATAGCTGGTTGCAGGGAAGGGAGAAGCAAAGGCCCTGAGGCAGGACTGACTGAGCCCTGGGCTACAGGTCTCCAGGGCTGAGCAGAAAGGAGGTCTCCGGGTGGGGAGGGGGATGAGGGAGGCATGGCAGGTGACCGGCACTGCCCTGGACAAAGTGGGATCCCCTAAGGCCCCAGATGGGCAGTGGTAACTCTGGGCCGCATGAGAGCCAGGCACCCATGATCTAAGTCCCCACCCTACCTGTTAGGGGGTGCTCCATATTCCTCTTCTTACTCCTGGAAAAATGAAGATGCCCACACTGGTCTGGGCCACGAGGGGCAAAGAAGGGCAAAGCCTGCCCATTAGCATTCCCAATCCCCTTCCTCCCCAATAGGCATGCCTCTATCTTCCCAGTTCCCTTGTAGTTAGGGGGCTCCACAGGACCAAAGTCTGACCTGTGTGAAACTGGAGAAGCCCCCAAGGAGAGCATGCATGAAGGCAAAGCTTTGAGAGTAGAAGCATTCTGCCCTCACTCCTTCTCTCCATCTGGACCGTGGCTGTGAGGACTGGAGGGGCTGCAGCTATTCTGTGACCATGAGGCATAAGTGTGAAGACAAAATCCAACAAGCTAAATCAACACCACATCAGGTAGCACTTCACCCTTTCTAGGATGGCTATACTCAAAAAGACAATACCAAGTGTTGGCAAGGATGTGGAGAAACTGGAACCCGCAGACACTACTGGTAGGAGGGTAAGATGGCGCAGCCACTTTGGAAAGCAGTCAGGCTTAAACTTATAAACATAAAAATATTCCTCAGTATGTTAAACACGAAACTGCCATTATGACCCATTATGACCTCCACTCACAGGTGTTTAGCCAAGAGAACAGACAGGGCAGTTCACACAAAAGTTCATATACAACCGTTCACAGCAGTGCTATTCGCAACAGCTAGAAAGGGAAATGACCAGAATGTCCCTCAACCGATGAATGGACGGGTAAGCAAGAGGTGGTCCATCCACACAAGGGAATATTATTCAGCCATAAAAAGGAACAGACCTCTGACACCTGCCACAACAAGGATGAACCTCGAAAACGTGATGCAGAGCAAAAGAAGCTGGACGCCAAGGCCACGTATTATAGTATTCCACTGACGTGAAACGTCCAGAATAGGCAAATCTGTAGGGATAGAACATGAGTCAGTGGTTGCCAGGGTTGGGGGGAGCAGAGGACGGACTACTTCCTGGGTCAGGATTTCTTTTCTGGGTGATGAAATGCTCTGAAATGAGCGGTGAACATCACACAGCTCCGTGAATGTATGAAAGCACACTTTAGCATGCTTCCAAGAGAGTAATTTTTAAAGGAACTTAAAACAATCTAACAAGCTAAGGGAGGAAAAGAACCGAGCCCCCGACGGCATCGCTGAGCCCCCATCCCAGCCTCCGGCTGCCTCGCCAAGGACTTTCCCTTGTCAAAGCTGTTCAAGTTGAGGCTTTCGATTACCTGGGGCCAAACACACTCCTAACCAACAGCCTAGTCCCCCTGGGCCTCCTGCCAGGACTCAAGGGGGCTCTGTACATGGGGCAGCACCTGTGCTAGGCTGGTGGTCGGGATTCAGCAAAATGTCAGGTTATCCCAGTGACCACCGGTGGCCCCTGGAATGCCACACATACGCGCGCGCTCACACACACGCACGCACACACACACGTGCACGCACACAAGCGTGTGTGTCTAAATAACCCAGGGGATTAACTGTCCTGACGCTCCACACTTGTGCTCTCTCCACACACACCAGCTGCCCTTCAGAGAGGGGAAACCCCCCCAAACTGGGCTGCACCCAGCCCCGGGAGACACAGTGTCGTCCCCCCCCCCGGCCACCCCCCTCACCCACCACCCACCAGACGCCCCTGAGAGCCACAGCCGGACCAGCAACCAGGGGAGGATGGGGGTGAACCAATGAGAATCAGGCCCGAAGGCTGGAGAAGGCCCCTGACCTTCCAAGGCCCCACCCCGAGTGCCCTGACACCTAGCCGGCTTCTAACTCGCTTAGCAAGTTTGTACTGGATACGCACTCTTTGCCAGGCAGGGTGCTGGCGGCAGGGGGGTGGAGGGACAAGGCACCAAGGCCCGGACCCAACGGAGGGTGACAGACAAGTCCAAGGGCGGTTGGAACACATGATGTGGCGAGGGCTGTGCCGGGGGACGTTCAGGGGGTGTAGGAACACAGAGGAGGGGCACCCAACACAGCCTTGGAAGGGGGCACAGGGAAGGCTTCCAGAGAGAAGGGCCATCCGAGCTGCGACCTTCGAGTAGAAATCAGCCCCATGAAATGGGCAGGGCACATTAAGTACGTTCCAGGGAGAAGCAACACTACACGGGGAAGCCAGACAGAAGCACAGTACGTTCTAGAAACCCAGGGAAGCTCACTGGGTTGGCACGGAAACAGGCAGGGCCTGGCCATGCCCAGTCTGGGAGTGAGGCAGCCAGAGGAAGGTCTTCACCTGGACCCAACACAATGCTCCGAGCTGGGCCCCGCCGGGGAAATGCTCACCTGGCCACATGCACAGTCACTGATCACTCTGTCTCTGGACCCTTAGACTGTCGCGCCCCGCCCCCCCAAACTCCCCGCTCCCTCCCCCCACCCCCTGCACTTGCAATGCCCACCCCAGACTACTCCTGGGTCCAAACCCCACCCATCCTCCAGGGGCCAATGAAAAGTCACCTCCTACACGCTGCCCTCAGGGATATCCCTACGGGAAAAGAGGGCTCTCCAAAACCCCACCACAGGGCCACTGCCCCTGGTAGCCCCAGCCCCAGGGGACTAACCAAGTCCACCCCTGGGGTTTTCCCAGCTCACAGAAACAGAAACTGAGGCACGGCAGGCTCCAGGCTCCAGGCTCCACGGGCAGAGGAGATAAGAGCGCAGCAGGGAAGGATGGCATCCAGTTCTTCTCTGGGCAGGACTGGGGCCCCCAGAGAGCGAGACGCTGGGGTCATCATGCGACAAGGTGAGAAAACACTCAACTGGAAGAGCAACCAGCTGCCCCCAAACAAACATGCTGATTGTCCCAAGAACACTGCAGTGTAGGGAGAAGCACCCTCATTTGTTCAGATGAGGCTCGGAGAGGTAAAGTCACTTGCCTAAGTAACCACACAGCATGTCCGCAGTTAGCACTGGGACTTGAACCCATGTCTGTCTGGCTTCAGAGGCCCTGCTGGTTCCACGGCGCCCCTGCTGGCAAGTAGGGAAGGCCTGAGGCAGGTAAAGGAGCCCCAAGGAGGGGCACTGGCCTCTGACCCGGGGCGAGGAAGAGCATCTCTCCCTTGGACATGCAGGGCGATGGACCAGGACCGGAGGGAGGATGTGGTCAGCTTACCCGCCCAGAGGGCTGCACCCCCAGCTGGAAGCCAGGGCGCACACGGGGAACAGGGCAATCACCCCCCTTCCGTAGCTCTCCCAACCTGGGCCTCCCCACTGAAAGCCGGCACACCTGAAAAACCAGCTCCTGGATAAACACAAGAAAGACACCAGGCTGGCCCAGTCATAAGACCCCCCCCCCACCGGAGCCCGCCAGGACCACCCTGGAGCCGGGTGGGTGGGCAGGCAGGGGTCCTGTCTGCTCCAGGGAGCCACCCAGGAGCACCCGAGTATGGGCCTCACCTGCTCCAGTCCTCCCAGACTTCCCACCAGGTACAGCCCAAGGGTTGGACTGAGGGGTGCGGGCTTTGAGACCGGGCCAGGGGAGTCGGGGGGGTGAGCCGGGGGAGGAGGAGGGGTGCTGGGGGCTGCCGGGCTCACCAGGAAGAATAAATGACTCGTTCACCAAAAACAAAGTTAAAACTCCTCCAATCTCTCAAGACACCCAACGCAGGTCACGTTAGCACCCCAGGAGCTCCCTCTCCTGAGGGGCGCACATGCCCTTGGGGGCCGCCAAGGTCCTGTTGGGCCTCCCTTCACTCAGACGCCACCGTTCACGCCGCCCACCCACAGCCCTGCAAGGTACTGCTGTCTCCCTTCTCAGTTGGGCAAACTGAGGCTCAGCCGACTTGGGAGCTGTCCAACTCACACGCAGCCGGCCCGCAGCCGAGCTGGAATCGGTCTGACTAGAAGCTTCCGTGACCAGCCGAAATCTCAGTGATGCCCACAGAAACGTCCAGAACAGCCACTGTCCGTGCAGCGTGGACCACGGGCAGAGGTAGATGGCAAACGTTTTTATTTAGGACCCTACTAGGTAACGTGGATAAAAGCGGCCCTGCTCTGGCTCCAAGGAAGACACAGGGAACCGGAGGTCTGCATGTGTCCCCCTCCTCCCCGTCGGCGGCACCCCCCTGCCCCACAGGGCTCCGTGGAGGCCCACCGGCTCGTGTGACCACAGCTGTGTCCCTCACTGGCCCTGTTCTCCCATTTACAGATGACCAAACCCGAGCACAGAGATCAGAAGTCCCTTGCCTGAGGTCACACAGCCCCCTTCTATGGGACCCTATAAATCACGCTCCCGACTGTTACGCCCGCCTCAGTGTCCTTTCCTACCCAGCCCCCCTCCCCGAACAAGGGAAACAGAGAAGTTCTACCCCAAGCTAAAAGACTGCAGGGGTGGAGTCGGGGGACACACGGCCAGGGACCCGCAGACTCCAGGGCAGCGGGGCGCCCAGAGATGGGTGAGCACCACTGGGCACAGACAACTGCCCTTGCCCGCCCCCAGCTGTCCTGGCCTCAGAGCATCATTGTGCCAGGAGCCCACCTGCACAGTGGAGGGCTGTGTGGGTGCGAGGGCAGCCGAAGGCAGGTGTAATTTCATCAGGGGCTCGCCGGCCGGGTGAGTCACCAGAACCGGAGGATGAAATTCTAGCTCTGCGGACAGAGGTGTGCACCTCTCTCGGCTCACGGTTAGCTCTCAGTGGGGGTGGGGACGGGGCACAGGCAGTGCCTCTGTGAACATGAGCAAAAGGTACCCCTTCCTCTGGGCTGGTCCCAAGCGGGGCTCTGCAAACCCGGTGTCCCTGACCACAGAGCGGGTGGAGCTATGTGGCATGCCAGACGATGGAACGCTCCGCAGCTACCACAAGGTCGAAGAAGCCAGACTCAGGTTGCATTCTATGTGACTGCATTTATGTGACATTCTGGAAAATGCGAAACTACAGAGACGGAAAACACACAGTGGTTAAAAAAGAGAAAGAGGGGCGCCTGGGTGGCTCAGTCATTAAGCGTCTGCCTTCGGCTCAGGTCATGATCCCAGGGTCCTGGGATCAAGCCCCGCATCGGGCTCCCTGCTCAGTGGGGAGTCTGCTTCTCCCTCTCCCTCTGCTTCTCTCCCGCCACTTGTGCTCATGCTCTCTCTCTCTCAAATAAATAAATAACAAAAAAGAGAGAGAGAGAGAGAGAAAGAAAAGAAAAAGAAAACAGAAAACACACAGTGGTTGCCAGGGGCTGGGGGAGGGTAAGAGGCTGGCTGCAAATGAGCTTGAGGGAGCTTTCAGGGGTGATGGAATGTTCCATGTCTTGACAGGGGCTGGGCTGCGTGAATGTGCACAATGGTCAAACCCCTTGGAAAACACACTTATGAAAACTTGAGCTTTTCACTGGATATCCCTCATCCTTTGACAAAACATAGAACAACGTGTGGGGTGAGCCCCTCCTACGTACAGGCCTGGGGCCGGATGCCAGGACCTGAGACCCTGCAGACCCGGGGGAAGGGGGGAAGGGGGTGATATCTGTAAGTTTCTTACCGGCTGGTGGAGTGACAGACGGATGGACAGATACAGACTCCCCTCTATGGTGGTCCTGCCAGAAGCCAGAAAATGTACCTTGAGACCCACCCCCCTTCCCCAGTCAGCAAACAGGTCTGGCCCCGTCCAAGCCTCCAGGAGAGAAGCCACCTGAGGGCTATATCTCCAGCTACCCGCCTCCAGCTACAGGCTCAGGCTCTCCATCCCCAACTACACAGCCTTGCTGGGCACCTGCAGGCTGCCCAGGACCCCAAGCCCCTGAGCCAGGACCACTCACCTCTGGCTTCCCACACTGTCTCCACTCTAGACCTGCACTGGGGTGACCCACATATCCACGCTCCCATCCCACGCCTCCCCAATCACAGCACCTGAGGCTCAGGCAGGATAGGGGATATATCCTCTGCATTTCACAGGTGAGCACACAGTCTGGACTTGGGGGCTAGGGACATGGCCCACAAGACCCTGCCCCTTACTTCCTGGCTGTAGTCAGTCCACATTCCCGGGGCCTCAGCCCAGCACAGAGGCTGGGGGCTACCTCAGATGGCTGTATGCAGTGGTGCTACACACACCAGGCATCCCTCCACGGGGACTGCCCCTCATGCCTGTGACCCAACCCAGCAAAGACCTTCCCCTACCAGCCCCTCCAGACCCCGAGGCAGGATCTCCAAGCCTTGCAGGGGAAGACATAGGACCGACAGCCTCCCAGCGCTCAGGCCTGGCTCTGCGCACCTTGACTGCAAATCCTAACTTGGGCGTCTGCTCCAGTGTACCCCACAACCCCCTCCTCCTCCTGCCACAGTGGCACGGAAATCTCTGAAAACCAGGGCTTCCCAGACTGGGGATCCCTTAGTCCCCCACACCACCTAAGCCTAACAGGGGATCCAGCCTAGAGAAAGGCCGACCAAGGAAACTGGATGCAGCGCTACCTGATTCGAACTCACCCAGACCATCCTGGAGCTTTAGGTTGAGCCTCTCCCCAGTCCCCAACAGTCCCGTTGCCCAGAGTTCATAGCTCCAAGGTTGCCAGATAAAATACAAGACCCTGGTTCAGCTTCAGAGAAATAAACAAGTAAGTCTTCAGCATAAGTTACGCCCTCAATCCTGCATTATTCGTGGCTTATCTGAAATCCAAATTTAACTGGGTATCCCTATTTTTATTAGCCAGATCTGGCAACCAGAAGCAGGTGGTCCTGAAGGAGGGAGACAGGTGGGTGCACAAATAGCTCTGGGTTGGCCAGGCCCAGCTCCGGGCCAAGAGGAAGGGGGTCAGGAGCAAGAGTTCTGCCTGAGACACCCGCACCAGTCATCCCAAGCCCAGGTAGGGACAAAGTACAGCCTCACCCAGCTCGTTCAGCAAACGTAAGTCCCCACAAAGTGAACGAGGGCTCAGCCCCCTCGCACCCCGTCCCCCGGGGCTCTGCACCCCCTGGCTGTCATCAGCCATAACCCCATAGCCCTGAGCCTGAAATGACAGAGCATCTACCCTGGTGAGCACGAGGATCACAGAATCCCAGCCAGACATGCCTGCCAACGAGGGACCTGGGAGCCAAGTTGAGGGAGCCGGCTCCCCTTGGGCCCCGCCTGGACACCCCACCACCTACACACAGAAGTCTCCACTGTCACCCTGCAGCAGGACAGGGAGCATCTCACTGCCTTATAACCATTTCCATCTCCTCCAGTTCTCCCACAGAAAACAATCCTTCCACCACTCCACCCCTGCTTAGGAGCTCCTGCTGGGATTTCCCTTGCAGTCGGGTCCACGTCTCCTGCGCCCCACACCCTCCCAGAAGGTTCCAAGCCCCTGGCCCTGAGTCCCGCTCCGCTCCACAGTGTTTGTGAATTAACCCTGCAGTCCCTCCGCAGGCCCACGGAGCTGGGCACACTTTCCTGCTTGTCCCACAGAACCCGGCTGTGAGGCATCACAGAGATACCCCCAAACGGCCAAGAGTCAGAGGACTGAGAGAAACAGAACAGAGGACAACCAGGGAGCAGAGCCCCAGGCTCGGCTGTGAGGGGAAGACACAGGCCGGGGTAATGGGGAGGATGGGGAGCAGAAAGCTCAGGGGAAGGCCCCGGGATTCTCCCCATTGTGTGGGGGCCCTTCCCCGGAGATGGGGATTCAGGAATAAGGGGAGGAGCTGCTTAGCAACGTGGACCACTTCATTCATTCCCTCAAGTAGCCATTCCACGAGCATTTGGGGAGCAGCCCCGGGGCACCAGGAAATCCAAAGCAAGCCTCGGTCCCTGCCCTGTCCCTAGTGCACTCGCGGAGACAGATGTGGAACTTGTGAGTGAGATCAACACTAGGAGAGGGGAAGGACAGAGGAAGGTGTCATGGGGGGGACACCTCGGCCGGCCCTGGGATTCCAGCCCGAGGACACGACAGCCGGTGGAGTCTTCACAGAGGAGAGACGAGAAGGGGCAAGTCCTGCCACGCTTACCCCTCACGCTAGCCAGTTCGGGCCATCGGAGGAAGTCTCCCACCCCCTCGGGGGAAAGATGGGAAGAATCTTCCAGGGAGAAGGAACAGCCCGTGCAAAGGCCAATCAGGAAAACTGAGGCATTCAACGAGCCAGAGCCGGTTGAGGAGGCCGTGGGTGGACAGAGGACAGCCGGCGCGGATGAAGCCGAACCCGAACCCAGAATGGGGAGGGCCCAGGAGACGCGACCTGTGCCTCCAAGGTCCCACTGAGGATGAGAACGCCCCGAGGCGTCCCCCACCACATCACCCTGAGATCCTCATCTGGGGTTTCTGACAAGCCGGCTGCCACCCAACTGTGCAGGCCCTGGCTGCTGGAGACAGGCTTCTGGAACAACCGCCTCCAAGACCCCTGTCATTATGTCTGCCTTGCCGACTAGTTCCAAGCACCGACTGCTGTGTCGGACGGCTAGCCTGGCTCTGGGAGACTGCCTCCAAAGAACAGATAAAAAGTATTTGTGATTAACGCGCTGCACGTAAATGACCCTTCCTCCAGCACCTAGAGAACAGTGTCCTTAAGTAGGTCAAGCATGCCCCTACAACGCTGTCTTGGAGACCCGGTTTTGCAACCTTCGGCCCCAGGTCTCCCGCATTTTAAATGTGTGGGCAGCGAGTGGCCGCAGAGTTCCCACCTCTGCTTGGTTCCTCTGCTGGGGTCCTCTGGGACCCTCTGAGTCAGAGCCTCAACTTTCTAGGTCACTCACAGAGCAGGCTACGGAATGGGGTGTGGTCTTAAGCCTCTCACATCCCCAAAGCAGGTCGGGGATTCCGACATCCTGTCACCTTGGAGCCAGGTCTGTCCCTTGGTCCAGCGGTCCCTGTTCAGGAGAGGTCAGAGTCTATCTCGCAGCCTCCTGGGCTCCTTCCCGCCATGGGTGGCTCGTGATGGGCACCGGACCACCCCCATCGCTGCCACCCCTGTGCCCAGACCTTCCCCGCCAACAGCCACCAGCCTCCCAGTCACTGCCACCTCTTGCCCCGAATAAACCATCAATGCCCATGCCCTTTCCCTTTGAGAATGACGCTGCTGAAATAAATGGCTGCTTGGAAAGGCACCTCCCAAGCCCCGAGGACCCGGGCAGTGCCGAGGAGCAAGCAGTCCCAGGCACGGGGCAACCAAATCCCGCCAGAGGAGGTCAGAGCGGCTTCTGGCCGCCCCTTCCTCCTACTGGGCCCAAACGCCCACTCCTCTAGCTGTCCACGCCTGCCCCTCACTCCAGCTCCTGGGCCCAGGGCAGTCCCAGGGCAGTCCCACGCCCCACATCACCAGTACCACACTCCATCCAAGGCCAGCGCTTCCCCCCGCGGGCCTGGCACGGAGAGCCCCGCACTTGGGCTGCGACAGGGACACAGGAGCCTCCCACCCCAGCTCTGGTCCTGGGGGGCTGGGTCACATGGCCAGATATCCAGGGCTCCAGCACCGCCAGGAGGGCAGAACTCTCAGCTGCAAGCTTCCCCCTCTGCCCTGGGCCCAGGCCAGGGCATCCTCCCTCTCCCTGGCCACAGGCCGGGGCTGGAGCCCAGGAGAGGCATCAAGCCCATCATTTCCAGGGACTCAGGATGGGGGGTGGGCATCAAGCACCCTGTGGCGCTCCACAGGCCTCCCTGCCCATGTGCAGGAACTCAGAGACCACCCACATGCGGGGCACCCCCAACTTGCTCTCCCGGAAGCTTGGTGGCCCCCACTGCCAGCCTCTTGAGACTCTTCCCCGCCCTCCTCCAGAGGTTCAGCTGCCACCACTCAGGCCGGCCCCCTCCCGGGGGACCCCGACACAGGAACCACTGTGCTGGGGCAGTCCTGGCTGTGTTGGACTCAGCCTGCGAGTGGGGGGCACGGGCCAGGAGATGGCCCAGCCCGAGGAAGGCAGAGGTGGGGGGGGCGGGGACCCGCGGCCTTCCCAGCCCCCTCTGCTCCCACACTGGCGCCCGCCGCCGCGGGCAGCACCACTGACCTCATTCGCCAACTGCAGCAGCCTGCGGGCGCCCGCCGCCCGCCCCGGGGCGCCCCCCACCTCCGCGAGGGCCGGGGGTGACAGCTCCCGGCTCCCACCCCCCTCCCGGCAGGTGGGGGCGGCCGGCCCTCCCCTCCGCCGCCCCCCCCAGCCCGAATTATAATCCCAGTCACGTGCCTCCCCAGGCACCCAAAAGCCGGACGCGGATTCTGGAACACCTTGAGGGGGAGGGGCGGGGGCCACGGGGGTGGGAGGAGAAGGGGAGAAGGGCCTCGGCGCCCGCCCCCCGCAAAAGTTTCTCCTACCTTGGAGGATCCCCAAGCGCTCCTGCCAGCGTCGCCCCGGCCCCGGCCCGCGGCCAGGACTCAGCCTCCTGCCGCTGCCTCCTTAATTAATCCGGGAGAATGGGGGAAGGCGCGGCGGAGGGAGGCGCGGCGCGGCGCGGCGCGGCGGGGGGGCGAGGGGCGCGGGGCGCGGGG